>NC_056747.1:792834365-793134365 GCF_019279795.1 Protopterus annectens
ATCCCCAAATGATGTGGATATTCTACAAAAGGGCCTTACAAAAACAGATGCCTGGTGACAGAGCCATGGGCTCAAGCTTAATGTCAAGAAATGTATAGTTATCCCCTTTGGAAAAAAAACATGTACCCATGAACTACACATAGGTGGGCAGGACACTAAACATCGAAAGTGTGACGAAAGACTTAGGGACACAAGTGGACAGTGGTCTCACTTCCGATAACCACATCGCCACAACAGTCAGGAAATCCTTCTACATGGCACACCTCATCACTAAGGGCTTTTCATCCAGAAAAAAGGAGGTCATTGTCCCACTGTACTCATCCCTCATTAGACCCATTATAGAGTATAATGCCCCATTTGGTATGTACCTCACAAGACATCTGCAACAGCTGGAAAGGCCACAGAAATAACTCACTAAAAGAATCACAGGCCTAAAGCAGATGCCATATGTTGACAGTCTAAAAAAACTCCAGCTATACTCTGTGGCATATAGTCTACTCAGAGGCGATCTCTGCTTAACATACAAGGCCATGTCAAACCCAGAGCTGTTGGACATGCGCCACAAAGAAATCCCAATCCCTCAGAGCCACACGCTCAAGGGATCTAAACCTTATCATCACAATGAACAAAACATGCTGGAGGGATGGGTTCCTGACCCAGAGACTCCCCACACTCTGGAAAAGACTGCCCATACATGTCAAGCAGAGCGCCTCATTGGCCCTCATTTATTTTTATTTATTTTACATTTGTTTACCGGGCTATTCCAACTGGATACATGTCCATTTTCAGTAGAGGCCCGGGGAGAAAAGCTCCTCTACAAAACTACTATAGTAAAAATAAACAAAAATGTACCATAATATATCAACATATACAAATAAAATCGAAAAACATGTACTTTAAACCTACAGCAGGAAGTAAAAGCAATTGAGTACAGTAAGAGGTTTAGTAAAGTAGACAAATACAAGTAAAGTACCTAATTACTCTATTGCATCTTTGTAAGAAGTTGAGAAGTAGTGATTTTATGCCATTATTAGAAATGAAGTAACAGAACCAATTATGTAGAGGATAATTTAGAGTGATTAGATACAAGAAGAAAAAGAGTGGGTGAGAAGAATCAAATAACAAGGAGGTAAAAAAAAATGGTTAGTCTGGGTTGTTGCAAGAGCAAAGCCAGTGATTAGATAAGAAGAGTTTTAGTTTAGTTTTAAATAGTGGGAGTGATATTTGCGTTGTGAGGTCTTGAGGTAGTTGATTCCATATTTTACCAACGGAGTTGGAAAACGTAGAGTCACCTGCTGAGTTCTTAGATAGGGAAGTATGAATCAGTATTTTGTTAGAGGAGCGTAGGTTCTTCAGATTGTTATAGGGTTTTATGAGGGTGGAGAACATTGGAGTGTTGTCAGGGTGGTGAAGGGCGTTATGGGCAACTATAAGTTGATTAAATTGTATTAGGTTGGGTAATTCTAGCCATCCTAGTTTTTTACGATTGGAGCAATGATGAGTCCTGTATGGAGAGGCTGTAGCAAATCTGGCAATATTGTTATATGATGTAGCTAGTTTAAGATTATATTTAGAAAGGTTTGTATAAATAGGGGAGGCGTATAATAGGGTAGAGATTAAGTGGGTTCTAGCTATTGTAGTTTTGGCTTCTGGAGTAAGGTAAGATTTGATTCTATAGAGAGAACCTAGTTTTCTGTTAGTTGATTTTATTGTAGAGTCAATGTGCGTGTCAAATTTTAGTTGGTTGTCAATTGTAATACCCAGAAGTTTGGTGGTATTGTCTGGAGAGATAAGGATGCCATTGTTGGATGTGAGTGAGAAATTAATGGAGGGAGACAAGTGAGTGGGTGTAAAAATCAGGAGTTTGGTTTTCTTTGGGTTAAGGAGGAGGCAATGGTTAGAGAACCATTGCTCTAAGGTTGTGAAGGTTTTTTGTGTGAGAGAATAAAGTTCAGACTGTGTTGGGGCTGAGCATATGATGGTTGTATCATCTGCATATTGAATGCAAGTTGATAGGGGAGTGGCTAGGTGAAGGTCGTTTATAAAAATAGAGAATAGTAGAGGACCTAAAATAGAGCCCTAAGGGACTCCTATAGAGGTGGGGAGGAGATCAGAGAGATGGTTATGCCAGAGAACAGCCTGTTTTCGGTTATCCAGATAGGATGCGAACCAATTTAAGGCTAGGTTGTCAAAAGAGAGGGACTTCAGACAATGGAGAAGTTTGTGGTTGACCATGTCAAAGGCTTTGGAAAGGTCAACGAAGAAGGCTGAAGAAGGAATATTATTGTTGCGGTTTTTGTTAATTGAGTCGATAAAGGATAGTAAGGCTGTGGTAGTACTATGGAAAGGACGAAAACCATGTTGGCACTTAGCTAGGAGGTTATTTAGTAGGTGATTTAGTAACTGTTTGTGGATGCATTTCTCCATTATTTTTGCAAGTGGAGATAATAATGCTATGGGGCGGAAGTTGGAGTACTCAGTAGAGTCACCACCTTTGAACAGTGGGATGATATATGAGATTTTCCATACTGATGGAATTGTGCTTTCTTTTAGGGTCCTGTTAATCAGTATAGAGATCGGGTAAGCTATAGCTTTTGCACCAATTTTGAGGAATTCTGCTGGTAATTTGTCAGCCGAGGGGGTCGTGGGTTTTAATTTATGAAGTAAGGATGATATATAAGTGGTAGGTATGGGTTTGAGGTGGAATGGGGGGGAGTGGAGCTTTGGGATAATAGTTTGGAGGTATCAGGGCTTTGTTGGTTAGCTAGCTTTAGAATGGCAGAGGTAAAGAAAGTATTAAAGGCATTAGCTGTTTGTAATGGGCAGTCGGGGTTGGAATCAATTGGATTTGGTGTGGCAACTTTACCAGGGGATAACAGGATATTAATGGCGGTCCAAAATTTATGTGGTTGGTGTAGGGATGATTGCTGTAGCTGAGTATAAAAGTTCTTTTTATCTTGTAGGATGGCTTTCTTTGTTACATTTCTTTGTTCTCTGAAAATGAGGCGATCAGTTGTGTTTTTTTCTGGTACGCCATTTAGTCCAGGCTTTGTTCCTACTAAGGATTAATTTCCTAGTAGTATTTGAAAGCCATTGGGCTGTTTTAGATTTTATTCATATAGAACGCATTGGAGCATGACGTTCTAGGATTGTCAGAAAAGTATGATTGAAGTAGCTAACAGCTTCGTCTATAGGGAGAGATTTAAGAGATGACCAATTTACTTGCATAAGTTCATTTTGAAACAGAATGGGGTCAAAGAATTTTTTGCTACGGGATGATTTAACTTGGGTAGGGATAGTTAAACTTGTTTTATGCCTGATGATATATGTTAGGGAGTGGTCGCTGAGGTCATCTGGGAGAGTTCCTGTTGTATACTTTTGCTGAGGACTGTTTATAAGTATCCAGTCAAGTATACTTTCTTTATTATTCTGTTTGTTCTTGTTGGGGAGTTAATGGTTTGAGAGAAGCCATGCAGGTTAATAAGGGTGGGTGGATAGGTATGTTTACATAAATTCCAGTCAATTTTAAAGTCTCCTAAAAGTATTGTTTCTTGAGGGAGTTTTAGTGAAAGCCAATTTAATATGTCTTCTAAAATAGTGGGATTTTTTCCTGGGGGAAGATAGGTACAAATAATGTTAAGTGTTTTGTGAGGGTTCAGCTGAAGTTTGGAAATAATTATTTCTACATTATTGTCAGATGGAAGGGTATAATTAGTTTTACTTATTTGCAGTCCAGTTTTATAGATAATTGCCACCCCGCCACCTTTTTTGTTTAAGCGATCTTGTCTGAGGATGTTATAGCCTGGGGGGATGATTTCATTATCTTTGATTGTAGGTTTGAGCCAAGTTTCAGTTAGACAGAGGATATCAAACTGTTGGACATCTAGAAGGGAATGAATATGTGGTATTTTGTTACAAATGCTACGTATATTTAATCGGGCAATTGAAAGTGATTTGGGGGGTTTGGTAGATGGTGTTGGTCTTATTTTGAATTGGTGGGAATTAGAGGATGGTGGGGGTGAGTTAGGGCCAGGGTCGGGGTGGATGTCGCCATCTATTAATGAGCAGATTAATATAGGGTTGTAAAATGGAAAAATTTTGCAGTAGTAGTTAAAATGTTTTTTAAGGCTATGAGTAGGATATTTAATGTGAGAAAGTCGGTGATATTTAGCTTGAAGGTAGGAAGTTTTGTGGATGGTATTGAGATAGCCTATTGTTAGAGCTAGGGGGGATGTTAGGGTTTGTTTGTGTGGGATTGTTAGAGTAAAAGGAAGGGGTTGTTCGTAGGCGGTAGAGAGATAGGTGTTGATGAGAGTAGTTAGGAGGGTTAGAAGTAGCAGAGGTTGATATTGATTAGACATGTTCAGAAAATCTGTAATTGAAATTGAGTGGAAGGAATGAGGGAAAAGTAGTAAGGAGAGAAGGTAGGCGGAGTAGGGAGGGGCTAGTTCTAGAAGGGGTGGAGGTAATTACAAAGGGGTGTGTTCATGAGGGTATAAATGTAGAGGTGCTAGGGGCGGGTGGGAATTGGGGGCAGGGAGAGGAGCGGAGTGAGCCTGCAGGGCGAACGGAGCGGGAAGACCCAAAGGAGTGGTGTGGCACAGAGAAAACAATCTGTAAGATGGGGAGAAGAGCAGGTAGGTAAGTAATAAATATATATGTATAAGGTATGTAAAGTTTAGAGTTTAACCTATGAATATGTTCAAGTTTGGAGCACAAGAGAGCAATGGAAGGTTGGTTTGGCAGTGTCCTGAGAGAAAGGAATAAAAAAGTAAATAGGAGAGAGAGAAGATACAGGTACCAATCAAAAAGATATAGGGATGTGTGTAGTAATAAACAAGAGGGAGCAAATTAGAAAGAAAAAGGATGCCACCTAGTGGCCAAAGGGTATGTGTATCACAGTTATACACGTAAGAGAGGGGAAATTCCTCTTCAAAAGGAACCTTGATGATTGGATGGGAGATCACCCCGGAGATCATGTCAGTCACCCTGCTAGACAGGGGCCCAGAGAAGTAAATATTGTGGGAAAAATTTCAAGGGAATTGTTATGGCTAGACTTGCATAGGCCTTGGGGCCGATAGCCTAGTACGGACACCCGGACACCCACACACGTGTACATGCATAAATATATACATATACACACACTCTCTCTCTCTCTATATATATATATATATATATATATATATATATATATATATATATATAGAGAGAGAGAGAGAGAGAGACGGAGGGAGAGAGAGAGAGAATATATATATATATATATATATATATATATATATATATAGAGAGAGAGAGAGAGAGAGAGAGAGAGAAAGGTAATGTGAGGGATTTATATAATGGCCATTTTGCATAGGGACACCAAACATAGTAGGATTACACCCAAAAATCAATGCAGATGGACCACAAGGAAGAGCCATGGCTTCATCAAAATGAAGGGGTCCAAAAATGTAAAGTTTTCACTTTAAACAACTAATCTGTAACTTCTAAGTACAATAAAGACAGCAAATGCACAAATTGCCCTTGTCAACAGCAAAGCATAAAGACACAACATCATAAGGCATTCTCTAATGTGAAAAACATATCAGTTCTGCAGATAAGACAGCTTTCATGTCTCTCAGCATCTACAGGTGGCTAACCTGTGAAGCCTAATGAATAACAAAGACTGATGCTCACAACAGGAAAGGGCAAGCAGAGCTAACAGGTATCATGCTGGGAAGGTGACTTGACTATGCAGACATCACGACTCCTCAGTCTAACTTCAATTCACTACTCATCCACAAAAGATGAAGGAGGTGTTATGCATATTCATGTGAACTGTAGGTCAGGCAACTGCTTAGCACATTCACAGGAATCCAAACAACAGCATCAGAGAAGACATGAGAAGTACCACAGAGGAAACCATTTTTTAAAACTAAGGATACAGATTAATTCTCAAGTCAGGCTTGGTTCACAATACATTTTCTTCCGCTGGCCTAGATAACAGCCATGTTTTCCACAAGGGCACATGAGATTCTGTTGAGATCCAAAGCTGATCTCTAGGCAAATTCACTTATTTGGCTTCTTTTTTCATTGATGGGTATAGACAACTGCTCATGTAACCCCCTCCCAATGAGACATGTGTTCTAGGACAGTAGGGGACACAAAGCTTAGGTCCCTGGATGTGCTACACTGTACAAGACTGATGTCTTGCTACTGAATCACTCTAATAGAAGTTTTCAGAAACAGAATCAGAGAATCTCACTCTTAAGATAGTGTAAGAGAGTGTCAGGGAGGGTAGTGGCAAAGTCCCCTTTACATATCCATTCTGACATCAGTCACTCCACATAGATTGTCAGGGGTTCCATTGCGTGCGTTCTGCAACCTCCCCACTACTCTTTCTTATGGTTTCCTTACGAGAATATTGCTGAGACGGTTTGTTTGTTTGATGTAATGGGAAAACTGAGCCAAACTTCCTTTGGAAAATTTAGGCAGAAGGTTAAAACAATCTGAGAGCTTCTCTGTATATCTTCCAAACCTTATCAAGTTTGACAAAACTGCTCATCACTGGTACCAAAAAGAAGATTCCTATGGTAATTTTGACTGTCATTTTTACATGCTCTGAGGTTCTCAAAATGAAAGCAGGCAAAACCCAAGAAAGCATAAGTGGTGGAAAGCACACTACACTGACTACAAGGTTTCACCTAAGCGGTTACCCGTTAGCCTAGGCAGGCTCGATCATTCTGTCACACCACCCATGGTAACTTCAAATACCACTGATTCAACATGTGATGGTGATGTCAGCTATGGACACCTCACAGTCTCTCAATATAAGAGGTTAGGCTCCATCCCTGCCATGTCAAATCATTCTCTTTTACACAATTCATGCACAAAAACAGACACATACAGTGTACACGTGCGGTAAGTGGCACTGCCCGCCTCTATCAAAAAAACAAAATGCTGCAACAGATGGGGGGGGGGGGGTACTTCCTGCTGAAGTAGCAGGAGATGTCAGTTCTGGCCACCTAACAGTAGGTGCAGCAACTCCACATTACTGACACAAGATCATCCATAAAGAGCATAGGTTCCACTCTAGCTCAGCTCCTTTGTTCAATGTGGCACCATCCAACAAGCACGTCCGCGCGCACACACACACACTTTTACTACAGGTCCTTAAATACAACAAACAGTGAGTACAAAGTAAACATAATTGTTCAGAAATCAAATACTTAAAAAAATGCAAAGAAAATATTTTTTTTTGCAGGGACATAAGCTCCACTAAATCCCATACATGCCCTGCTCCTTATAATATAAACTAACTCTGAGATCACACTACTTTGGAAAAGGGCATATTCGAAATCCCCACTCTACCCTGGTTTTCAACAGGAAAATTTGTAATCTTTCCATTTTTGAGCACTTTTACCAGTCTTTTCACATATTCAAATGCATGAATGTCACCATGTGACATAATGGCCTAGTAGTACTCTAATTGGTCAGACAGGGAAGGAATACTCCAGGTTATCCCAGCATTTGGAAGTTAAGGAGCAAGGGTTTGATGGAGAGATTAAACAGGCAAGAGTTGCGATAGTTCTAGGTCATGGCCAGTTGGAGTTAATGCAGCTAGGAAGGGGAGGACAAAAGGAGCGAGTAGAAAGCCCTTTACAAGCACATGTACTTTTTATAGCAGATATGGTTTTAGGCTAGTTTGACTGTAGCAGTGATAATGGTTGCCTTCGTTAAATGCAGATTTAGTTCTAGAAGGAAGGGCTGAAGAAAATGCATGTCCTGTTACTTGCTGCACAACAGGTAAAAGGAAAAGCTAATCTGTGAGCTGCCACCAGTCCAAGTGCCTCTGTAAGGTTATGAGGTGAAGGAGCCCAGCATGGTATTTGCATGAGTTGTGAGGTTAACAAGAGTCTAGCATAATGTCTGCATGAGCTGTCTGGGAGCCTGAAATTAGATTCTGGCTGGACTTGGGAGTGACACTTCTGAAGACCAGGTCACACTAAGTTTCTAGGTGCATTGATCTGTGTTCCACAGAAGTGGTTTCTGGGGCATGAAATGTAACTCTGTTAGAGTGAGACATGAGCCTACATTTATTCTGAATCTCAGATGTGTAGAAAATAGAACATTCTTGAAATAGATTCAGAAAAAAAAACAATGCGACTACAAGTAACCTTGTAACTGGGGAAAGGGACTTTCTTCTTCTTAGCATTCTTTAGCCTTTACGCAAGCTGACCATGGTGCAGGCAAAGTTTAGTATTTTGTCACTATGTGCTTTTTCAGTGTGTGTGATCCATGCATTATCTTTGGTTGAGAGCATTTCTCTTAGTACCCCCTTCTGTGGCTGTCAAATCAGCTATCCTTTTCCATGCATTTAGGATGACCTTTATAACCACCATCCTGGCTGAGCAGTATTGGGATCCAGTTTCCACCACTACTGAAAAATATTTTAAGCATGATTTGGAAGAATATAAAGCAGTAACATTTGTATAATACAGAGATCAGCTATGCCATGATGTGCCCAGGAGGATTTCATGCAAAGTGAGAAAAGAACAGACCTGAATCCAGAGCATCACTGAAACATAATGCATCATAGGTGTTGGATCAATGAAGTGTGTGCATAGTGAGAGTGTCATTCTGCCAGTCAGTGATGGACGGACCACATGGGATGTGTCGCAGCATATTATGGCATCCCTCCAACAAATGTCCAAACCAAAGCAGTCTCGCCTCTCTGTCTGTCTCCAAACCGTCTCACCTGAGCTGACCCTCTAATATAGTCATTCCTAATCCTGTCCATCATCGTCATACCCAGTGCAAATCTTAACATTTTTAACTCTGCCACATCCAGCTCCGACTCCTGCCTTTTTGTCAGTGCTACTGTCTCCAACCCATATAACATAGCTGGTCTCACTGTCTTGTAGACCTTCCCTTTCACTCTGACTGGTACCCGTCACAAATCACTCCTCACACTCTTCTCTACCCACTCCACCCTGCCTGTACTCTCTTCTTCACCTCTCTTCCATACTCACCATTACTCTGAACTGTTGATCCCAAGTATTTAAACGTATCCACCTTCGCCAGCTCTACTCCCTGCATCCTCACCATTCCTTTATCCTCCCTCGCATTCACACACACACATATTCTGTCTTAGTCCTGCTAACCTTCATTCCTCTCCTCTCTAGAGCATATCTCCACCTCTCCAGGGTCTCCTCAACCTGGTCCCTACTCTCACTTTGTGTCTTTCGGCTTTTCCCGGTTAGGGGTCGCCACAGCGGAACTCCGGTCTGCTAATGATTGGCAGAAGAGTTTTACGTGCTGGCTTGCTGGGCCTAATGCACAACCTTCAATGAAGGAACGCCCATTCACACATGTCGCCACACAGAAGAAGCTCTGAGAATCGAACGGGCAACGTTTGTGAGGCGACAACGCTACCGCAGCACCACCACCGCAGTCTGGTCCCTACTCTCACTACAGATTCACAATATCATCTGCAAACATCACAGTCCACGGGGCCTCCTGTCTAATCTTCTCTGTCAACTGGTCCATCACCATTGCAAATAAGAAAGGGCTCAGAGCTGATCCTGGATGTAATCCCACCTCCACCTTAAATGGATCAGTCACTCCCACCGCAGACCTCACCACTGTCACACTACCCTCGTACATATCCTGCACCACTCTTACATACTTTTCTGACACTCCTGACTTCCTCATATAATATCACAACTCCTCTCTAGGTACCCTATCGTATGCTTTCGCTAAGCCCACAAAGACACAATGCAACTCCTCCTTACCTTCTCTGTACTTCTCCATCAACACACTCAGAGCAAACGTCGCATCTGTAGTGTTCTTTCCCAGCATGAAACCATAATGTTGATCACTAATCACCTCCCTTCTTAACCTAGCTTCCACTACTCTTTCCCATAACTTCATGCAGTGACTGATCAATTTTATCCATCTGTAGTTACTACAGCTCTGCACATCACCCCTATTCTTATGCCTCAGTTTCTTAGTCATGGATAACGTACACTTATAAAAGGTATTTTGACTACTTCATCTGTTTCCCCAATTGTCTAGTAGCTGAAGATTCAGCTAGTTGAAACTAATGTTTGAAACTTCTGCTACTTGAAACCATTTAAAAAACAAAATTGTTGTAGTACCCCCCCATCCTCCTCCCCCCACCACCAACACCACACCACATATATAAAAAAACTAACTTAATGATCGCAGTACCCTGGAGAAAAGAGAGAGAAGTCCCCACACAAATTTATCACCTCTGACCTTCGAATGCAAACTGTACTAGCAGTGATTTCCCTCTCTGAAGCAGCAGTGGTGGATGTAACACCAGCAAATTTTGATTGTGAGTTCAAACCTCATCTAGTTTAAACTCCGCAAAGTAGGGGGTGAATATGAGTTAGCAACCAGTTCTGTGCTACCCGTCATTTCTTTATCTGAGGAGGGGGATAATGAGTGCCACTGCTTGAGCACCACATGAGAGATGGGTAGAGAGAGAGACAGATGGGAGTTAACAGCTGATGGTAGCAAAATCATCCTGTCGGTGGGGAAAGATTAGCACGAGTCACACTTCTGAAGCACTATCTGGCAGATGGACCAGTGAAGGTTAGGAACGACGATGGCTTACCCATATTTTAGATGGAGTGGGATCAGGTTCAGTCCCACCACTCAGGTATTGCCTGGCAGATGACCAGGGAGAGATGCAGTGAACAGATGATGATAGCCAACCTGTCCGGTGGGTGGGGAGAAATGGTCATACAACATGAGCCCCACTGGTGAAGCACCATCTAGTAGACAGGCCACTGAGGTATAGGAATTATCATGGCTTAACCAACCTTTAGACAGGGTGGACATAGCAATATTCCACACTCTCTAGCAGCATCTAGCAGAGAGATGGTAGTGAACAACTGATGATAATGCCCTATCTAGTGTGTAGGGAGAAATTGGCACAGATCCTATTCTTCAAACATCAACTTAAAGATGGCCAGAGACATGGGAATGAACAGTTGATAATAGATTGGAGGGGATGAATCAGTATAAAGCCAACTTCTTGAGAGCTGCCTGGCGGATGGTTAGGGAGAGATGTGAGCGAACAACTTTACCCCCTCTCATGGGTGGATGGGTGGGTGAGAGGCACTCACACAAATTCCATTCTTGAACACTCTGTGGGAGATGACCAATGAGAGGTGGGACTGAACAGCTGATCTTGGTTAGCGGATCCTGACCGACATCCTGTAGCTTTAACAGAACTTTAAGCTGACCAGGGAATGGCATAAGGACAAGCAGAACAAATACTAATGCATGGCAAGGAGTGCAGAGGTGTATTCTAATAGGGAGCACATGTGTTTTACAGGATCTATCTGGTATCTGACCTGCAGTGATGTTTTGCTTGCTGATGGCCACCTGATAAAAAGGGAGTGCAGTGAAACAAAAACAAAAAAACTGAAGCAGATGTACATGATGGCCTGGTAGCATCTGACCTTTGCCCCAGCCGCAGCCCCCAGTGTCATGCTATAATTTGAGACCACTAATAAGGAAAGGAGGGGATCCCCAGCTCCCCCAGCAGGAAAATGTGGAGTACTAATGTCAGGAACAATGGAGACAGCCAGTAGGTGAGTGGAATTAGTCACACTGAAAGGACAAAAAAAGCAAAATATAAGTTTTTCAGAGATAAAAAGGTATATGAAAATTAGCTATGAGAATATACATGTATTAAGTTTATACAGATATGTATTCACACACGTTATATAGTAAATGCTTATATATAAACAGTTGATTAACTGCCATTAACATTCTCTCTCTTCTTTCAGTTAAGCTAGTTTCAGTGGATTTTGCAGATCTTACAGAAAACATTAATCAGCTGATTTTTGTGTGACCTATGTTCCTTATCCTTGTAGTTTTCTTCCTTCTCTACATGAGAACTGTCACAACTCTGCATATTGTTAGCGAGAGGCAACAAAGGCATTCTTATTGTAAAACTATTGACAGTTATCACTTCATATTTTTTATTTTCATATATCCTTTCAGTTATTTCTCTGCTTTTTCACTTTGTCACATGCTTTGAGTTGGTGTCAACAGTACTATATTAAAGAAATGTAGCCATGATGACGAAACTGATTGATCTAAATACAGTCAAAAATAGTGAAAGTACTCCAAAAAATATGGCAGATGCTCATTCCAGACTTGGCTAGGATTTGAAAGATTTAACTCTTTGGTGTCTAACTAACCTTTCTTTATTAAAACTTCAGAAACTGAAACAAATGTGTATCACAAAAACATATGCGTAAGGACAGGTCCTCAATTTCACATTAGTACACAGAGTAAAGCATACAGGCCAAAAGAAACAATATAATTTGTTAAAAGTCAGCACGATGATATAAACAAAGCCTTAAACACCAAACTGCATGCTGACTCAGCGACTCAGGTTCAAGCTTATCTTTTATTTATTCTTGTTTTACACTCGCTAAACAGCAAAAGCGCTGCTTAGCGAGTGTAAAATAACTGCTGAATCAATCTCACTCATACTCTATTGCCAGGATTACCAACTATTTTGTCTTTTTTTTTTAAAACGCTCCACCTGTTGCCTTAATGCTTATTTTTGCTGATACTTGTTTTTGATTAAGGTTCTGTAATGAGATCATTAGACGATCGCATTACAGAACCTTAATCAAAAATAAGTATCAGCAGAAATAAGCACTGAGGTAGAAGGTGGAACGTGGCAAAAACAGACAAAATAATTGATACTGCTTTCTGTAATGCAATCGTTTCTTTAAAAACTAAGAACATCACGATCGCATTACAGAAGCTTTAGAAAATATAACTGTCAGCTAAAGATAATCAGTTCCCACAAAACTGTAAGGGCAGTGGAGAATGTACCTTTATTGAAAGAAGAAATAATGCTTCCATGCTATCACCGGCTTCTCATTACAGTAGCTTCGATTAAGATCCCTCAAAAAATAGATGCACCCAGCAACTACAGTGAGCAGAATAGTTCCCACAGATGCCCAAGTTTGTCACTTTACTGGCTGCAAGCCATAATAAAACTATCTAATGCATATTCAATTAACAGGGGAGTTGCCAGGGTGAAAAGCTGAGGAGAGTGGTTTGCGGGTGGTCATTTGACAAAACAGAGAAAACGGGGATTTAAAATACTGCGTTATTACCGAACCACTGCAGTGCCCATACAAAGTGTACAGCTCTGAGAGACTGTCACAGGCTTAAAGATGGAAGAAAGTACCGGAGAAGTCAGTAGGGGGAATGGAAAAACAGTCAAAGTTGTTATTTTCTGTAGCACCGTGTATGGTCTATGGTGCCATAATCAAATGACAGGGAAGAAAAATGTTTTTGAAATGAGGAAACTTCTGAGGAAGCACTTAGTGGTACTTTAAAGAAATACCTAAATTTATGAAATACATATATATATATATATATATATATATATATATATATATATAAAATGACTGACATGGGAAACGGTATTTCAAAATTTTACAAAATATTGCTAAACTATAAAACACCTACAACCTCATATTGGAAATATCTAACAAAAGGACACAATACATTTAACTGAAGATATTAAAACAAATATCTTATTAATTATCGATAAAATATACATCCTTTACACAATACTGGAAAGTTTTCAATTGGAAATGCTTGCACAGAGCATTCTTAACCCCAGATAGAATCAGTAAAATTAGTTCTTCCAAAAATGGAATATGTTGATGTGAGCAAGTACACAATGCAGATTGGAGCCACATTTTCTTTGATTGTGTTAAAATTAAGCCATTTTGGAATGGTATTAATAACTTTCTATAAGCTTTATTTAATGCATCATTTTACTTGACTAAAGCTCTTGTATTATTAAATGTGAACGAAGGTCCTCATTTGAATAGATGAAACATGTATCTAGTATGGACTATACCTGCAATTTCAAGGAAGTGTATAAAAAGAAGATGGAATACAAATATAATACCAACTTTGGAAGACTTCTACAGCCTACTGAAGACCACAGCATTATGGGAAATTAATATTAAATAACTAAGAATTTATCCAAAGCCATTTATCAACAACCCTTGCGGAAAAGTCTTATCATTGATTGACACTACACAATAATTGGTGAGACACTCTGATAATGGATTGGACGTACTTATAAAGTAACTGTATACATTAAGATCTGTTATAGTGTCAGGCTTATGTAAATAGTGTACATAGTTATTTAAAATGTTATGTATAAATACTATGGAATTTATTCAAATGTATCTGAAAAATAATAAAAAAAAAATTTATAGAAAAAATAAAACGAAGTGTGTTTATTCCGCTTGCTGCACTGTCTGTTCCAGTTTCTAAATTGGTAAAACTGACTGAAAGTTAAGGGACAGAAAGTATAAACGTATATTTGATATCAGATGTAGAAATGAGACCATTGCTTTGTTTAACCATGTACAATTATACCCTGGGCATAAATTCAGATTTTGTATTCTCAAATAGTTTATGATAAGAGGGGTGGCCCCTGGGGTTTACTGTTGCTGAAACACAAATTATTTTGGCAAATGCATATTAATGCAAACAATTATCCTGGACTGAATTACTCTATTTCCATTGCCTGTTTATTGAAACTTAAATTGTTGCAGAGATAGACATTTTAAACATTAAGTACATTTGCATTTTTTATAATTGAATGATTTATCCTTGCAGATCTGGTTTTATCACCATATGGTAATGAGGGAAATTTTTGCTGTGCATGATTGGCTTGAGGTTGTACTTTGGTGTTTTATCTTCAACAGATTGGTCACTCGTCTTGAGTCCAAGGATTGGACAAATTACTCTGAGGCTTGGCGAAAGGAATGTTTTGACTAGTCAAAATGCTCTATTGAGTATACTTTAGTTCTATGCGTTTTTATTAACCTTGTCTGATGAAGTTTTGTATTTCAAGATGAAAGTGCTTATCTTTTGATTTTAGTATCATTATTAAACTAGTTTTTATTTGTTGCATCATGTGTCTGTGCTGTGTTTTTGATTTAGTTTACAGTCTGGTTTTGTGTTTTCTTTGACTTAAATGAAGGCATGCAGTTCCATTCAAGAAAGACAGGAGGATATAAATAATGGGAGGAGGGTTTACAGACTATAAGGCTATTGCTTACAAATTAGGACATTGAAGCACTTGTCTTAAGACTAGTCACTATGCAGATTGAGATGCATGCAGAAGACTGGATGCCCCTAACACTTAAAGCATAAGGGTGGTGCACTTTATCAGCAATATTCATTATTTCCTTGTCAGTAAAATCTAAATGAAAACTCCAGCCAAGCTAGAACTTCCACTGAGTGACCTCTCAAACCTCTTGTATCAGGGGCACATGGGATACATGCAAGTGACCCTTATGAACATCAGGTGTTGGCTGGGTATAACAGCCCTGTGTTTCTTATGCTTAGTCAAAGACACTGCTTGTGCTGTGCTGATGTGGTCATAAGGCCAAAATATGCATACCCACAGCTAGTGGGGTTTGGCTTTATTGGCCTGAAATTGTCCATGGTAATTACTTAAAAAGAAATAAGTCATGGGCATAGCTGTAACACCTAATGTTCATAAGGGTATTACCATTTGACATTTCAGGGTCATATTTCCCAATCTGCATGCACATCTTTAATTTTCCTTTTTACAGGAAAACACATTTTTTTCTTCCTTACTTACCATTCCTACAGCATAGTCACATGATCCTTTAACTAATTATGACAGTGACAAAACCAAAGGGCAAAACACAGCTTATGGGCAAAGCCAAAAAGCAAAACCCTATCTATCTATCCATCTATATGTGTCTGTCTCTGTAGGTAATGGTTGTTGTTGATGTGACACCCTGACCCTATGAACCAAATGGAAAATAAGGGAGTTGGGGTTGATTCTGATGCCTTGTGTCATGCTGCAGATTTCTACTCTATTTGGACAAACTACAATGTGACTTTCTTGAAAATTGGTACAGGGAGAACCTGATAAAAGGCATACCTGGCCACATTACAACCCTGAAATGAAGAATGACAAGCTTCCACAAAGGGAACAAATGAACACAGCGAATTCACAAAATGAAGCTGACAGTGAAACAAAGGAATATTTCCATGTTCTTAAAGGATTCTGTGGAAGTAAAATATGCCATGAACAAATAGTGGAACATTATCTGTGGAACCCAGTCTATTAATAGGATACTTGACACACAGCCTAATTTAATCGATCATAAACTGCAGAATTTTAGGTGGTGGGTGTAAGGACACACATTGCCCACCATACACATGAATGCTGGCACTTTTCCCTGCATGCCTCTAAGATGCAGATGCTGTGAATTTACGAGCAAGAAAAAACGCTTTTATTGTCCAAACTGAAAAAGAAATATTACATGTTACTGGAGTTGAACACTTTCAAAACATTAATTAGTTGCTGAAATCTATGAAACTTATGTATCTGTTTGCCTCTTTTAACTTAACAGATTTGGCATTTATTGTTATTCAATGGAGCATGCTGAATTAGGAGTCAGTCATATTTCCTCATTTAACTGTTAGGTTCATTGGCATAGATTGTTGTATTTTTTTAGTAATAGATACATCACTATTCATTTTTATATTCAAAGGGTGGTGTTTAAAATGATATAACAGATGCAAGGTAGGTTGCTCACAGTCACTGTGTCATCTAGATAGTTCTCACCATAGCCCTGGCTAGCTGCAATTATGTTTACAATAGTAAAATATTCAAGAATTATAATTTGGCTGGTTGTCAGGTATTTGTTAACAATTGTCCATTTTAATTGTGACAAATAATATAATTTTATCACATCATAGATAAGGTAACGAACTAGTGGCTATACTTAGTGATGAGCATTACATAAAGTGTTTGTTTTGATAAAGCACTAACCACGTAGGCTAGAAATTAAACACATAAGGTATAACCAATGACCTACCAATAGCAGGAGATATGCAGAACGGGTGTGAAAGATGACACCTATTCCATGATAGCCTAATAGTCTAACCAAACAGTCTATATGTCTTATGTTTATGACTAAAGCATAAGTGAATTGTATGTCATGTAAACTGGAGTTAGACTGAATGAAGCCCACGTAATACCTCTCAACTATCCAGATTTTTGCAGAATGTCCAGATCTTTGGCTCATATTTTTGGTCTGCTCCTCATAAAATTTGTGATTTTCTGGCAAATCACTGGGATGATCTGAGAATTAAAGTCACTAAATAATGACATACGTTTGAGTTTGACTTCAAATCCTTCAGAAAATGTAAACAAACACTATTACTTTAGCAACTTCCTAAGTTTACAAGAGCAGTATTTAAAAAGTGTCCCTGTTTTTGGGCCCTTGCCCCCCCCCCTCTATTTTATCAGGCTTTATCCAGATTTCTTACACTAAGATTGAGAGGTATGAGCCCAACTAAGGGCAAAAGCGCTCATCTATTTAATATCTTTTTATTTTCATTAAGTATTGCTTACTCAAGAAGTTATAAGTGCTTCATTAAAGTGTCAAATGAGTTTGTCTATATATTATACTTTTTTCTGCACAAACATATATATATATATATATATATATATATATATATATATGTTTGTGTGTGTGCGTATATTTATAGAGAAAGAGGGAGAGAGATGTGTCTATGTAAGATAACCAGTTCTACAAAATATTACAGAACCAAATAAAACAGAAAATAACCTCATCTCAAAATGTCAACCCTGAAACATGCATGCTCAAAGACAAACTGTTTTTGCATAGGAACACACAAATATATAGAGACAGACAATTATACATATATATATATATATATATATATATATATATATATATATATAAACAAGCATATTGTGGAAAGCATCCTGAGCCTATCACTTCATTATGTGGTGCAAGTTTCCATACAAGGACAAATTATCCTAAATGTTATTTTAAAGAATGGAGACTGTATCAAAGAGCTAAGAATCAAAGGCCGCCTGGAGTAAAATGCTGCACTGAGTCATATCATAAGTTCTGTATTAGATATGAAACATACTGAGGGTGGATAGACTTTCTTTTGCCAAATGGTTTATGGGGATAATATGGTTCCAGTGTCTGAATAACAATTGAAGAGGTTTAGCAGACCATTACAATTGCTATGTCGAGTTATGTGTTAACAGGCAAGAAGGAAAGGAAGGAAATGATATCATTATTTGGGAAGGTGGATCACATAAGGAAATGTGCTGGGATCAAAACAACATTGTCAAATACAATCTCACAGTATCTTATAGGCAATGCAAGTATGAGGAAAACCTAGAAGCAATACTATGGTTAGCAAAGTAGATATTGTGGAGGCATATGAGTGTGCCCCTGATGGGCTATTGACTCATTAGTGCCTGCCTCTGGCAACTATGACCATAAGTGAGTCAAAGCTCCCAAACAGAAATGACATTTGTGACTAAAAAACACTCAAGTGCTTTTGCAGGGGAATACCTCTATATACCCCTTGAGGTGCATGGGTGTTTGTACCCCCCACACCTTTCTACTTACATTCTGTGTCACATTTTGGGGAGGAAAGGGGAAATTCCCAGTATGCTAGTAATTTGACACTCTGGGGAAGAGATTAATTGTCATGCACTAATGATTGCACAAATGAGTGTCAATTATTACTCGCTCATGAAGCAAATGGATCTCAAAAATGAGTTAATATAATGGAGCAATTACACAAAGTACTAAGGAAAGTTGATTGTGACAAATGCAGACAAACAGGGAAGCACATCCTTGTTTTCTCGATGTGTGTATGAGTGTATGCTTGTGAGCATGTATGTATGTATCTGTGTATATCTAAATACAAACATATCAAAAATATAATTATAACTGTATTTTGGATATGCATACAAAAATAGAGAGTAAACACCACAATAAAACATACACAATAGAACAAAAACTATTTTAACACACCCACAGATCTGGAAATATTGAGGTATTATTATAAAAGTTAGCTGATACACATCAATCTAATCAGAAGTATAAAATAGAATAACCAAAAGTACATAAGTACACTGTTTGAGCTCAGGAATTTGTTAGCAGAGTCTTATACTGTTGTAATTTAACCATGGCTCGAAAAAGAGAAAACTAAAATGAAGTATTCAAACCAGTAGCAAACCTCAGAGTGGTCATGTTTAACTACAATGGTGTATCAAGGGTAAACTATCATCATAAACCACTCTGCCTGTCCCCACACACAAAGACATAAAATATCACACTTTGCGAGCTGAAAGGAGAGCAATGGGGATTAAAGATACCCACACAATTCTAATAATAGTAGGAGCAGCAGGACTAAAGAGAGAGAATCTATAATAATTTTTAAATACCAATATATGCAATATTGTATGTATTGCAGAAGGAAGCAATGCTGAGTACATTGCAGATGTTGAGAAGAGCACTCTTGGCTAACATCAAAGACTGAAGCAATACTAAATGAACTCAAACAACATCCAGGCTTAAGAATAGGATCCACTCTTGTCAGAGTATTAAAAACCCCAAACATTTGGAGGCAGATAAAATGAATAGCCAGAAAATAAATAAATAGATAAAATAATTTTGCAAATGATTTAAGTCATGTTTTTCTGTTAGTGTTCCACACTTCCACAGGGAAAGACATAACAGACCTTCACATCTGCTGGTGGAAAAGAAAAGGTGAGGGCTAGACAATAGAAAATCTCTCATTGCTGTCTGAATGATGCCCACATTATAACTGTCTCATGCCCTGGTGACGGAGAACAAATGGGCAAAGTCATGTCCGAGGTTAAATCTGCAGGCAAAGGAGACAAAAACACAACTTAAAACAATGCCACATAAAACAAGAATACAAGCTTCTTCCACTAGGACCTAGCAAATAGCAAATTATATATTAGAAGCATACTCAAGGGCTGGGAAAAAAATGGGAGGATACTTCAGCATGACTCACAGTAAGCAGTGATACTGTTAACGATAGACATCGTTACCAACACATACCTTTGGTCAAGCTTTAAAGCCTCTTTGCATGCAGTAGATAGTAAAAGGTAGTCAATAAAGAACTTGAGCAGATCATTTCACAGAGATGGATAAAATGAGGCCACATTTTATAGGTTCATAGGTTGGTACTGGGCTATCTGCCCAATGGCATATATTAGCCCAGCCACGTTGCACGGTATTCACCGCCCCTTTAGTAGTTCCCCAGACCCTTGTACTAGCAGCTAGTACCCTTGGCCCCTATCTAGTAGTGCTGTTGGTGTGAACCCCGGTGTGAACTTTCTGTTTCCCATCCACTCATCAAGGTTCCTCTTTAAGAAGAATAGTGAGGGGCTCTATCTTATGTAGATCGGGACCCTGTTCCATAGTAAGGAAAGTCTCTGCGAAGGAAATCTATCCCTCCAGCATGTTCTATTCATTGTTGTGTTGAGGTTTATATCCCTAGAGCATGTAGCTCGAGTAGATTTGGTTTTGCTAAGATGGAGCATGTTCAACAATTCTGGGTTGGACATGGCTCTGTACTTTAAAGATCGCCTCTGAGAAAGCGGTATGCAACAGAAAACAATCTTAGCTTTTTCAATCATGCTGCATAGGGCAACTGTTTGAGGCTAGTAATCCTCTTGGTTAGGTACCTTTGTGGTCTCTCCAGCTGCTGGAGATGTCTAGCCAGGTACATTCCAATTGGTGCATTGTACTCAATAATGGGTCTGATGAGGGAAGAGTAGAGGGGCACCATTACATACTTAGATCTTGATGCGAACCCTTTCGTGATCAGATGGGTCACATAGAAGGATTTTCTAACCACTTTTGCAACATGGTTATAAAGGAAAGCCGACTACCTACTTGGGTCCCTAGATCCCTTATTTCTTCTTCAGATTTCAGGGGATTACCTCCTATGTTGTAGTTTGTGGTTACTCTGTTTTTTCCAAAGGGGATTACTACGTATTTTTTTGCATTTAGCTTGAGACCATGGCTTTGATCAGTCTCATTTAGGCCCTTCTGGAGGATCTCCATGTCGGCCGGAGACTCTATTATTGCACCCAGTTTGCAGTCGTCCGCAAACTTAGTCAGCCACAGCCCTTCCGTGCTTGCCTGTACTTCTGAGAAGTATATGCCAAACAGGAGGGGCCCCAGGACAGAGCCCTGAGGCACACCACTCGTTACTGGTCTGGATTCGGACATAGATCCCGCTACTCTTACTTTATGGGATCTGTCTGAGAGCCAGTTTGCGATCCATCTTGTGACGGATAGGCAGGATAGTGGAATGTCAAGAATGTGATGCAAGGAAGAACACAGAAATATGTCTCATTTTTGAGTTAGAGTACATTCCTCTCAGAGCCTAATAGTTTTGTATCCTAGATCATGACCAAGTTAGAGCTGGATATGTTTAAACACTGGAATCAAAACGACCAGTCCAAAGTCTCAACTATTGCTCAATGCTTTGGCTTCATACAAAATAAAATGATTATACCACTTTGTAAAATATTTACAAACAGTTTGACCATGAAAAGGTAGTGAAGCAATTTGGGTGAATATGAGTGGTCATCCTCCCTCATATGGGTGGTCATATCCAGCACATCTTTGTAGTCAAATATTACTTTATATTGTGTAACAATATCCAGAGATCACAGAGTCACAAACATAGATATGCACAGGTGAGATAGGACAGAAATACATTATGCATTCTCCTATTTTTGTTATATAGTTGAGGGGGTGGGGCAATTGTATATTATCAAAATGATGTACTAATATTTGGTTACTAGAAAAAATTACATACAGACACACACACACATACATATGCGTGCCCGAGCAAAGACATACACTTGCACATATATGCTCACACACTCAGACATATATGCATACTCAAAAACACACACACATATTTTCAGTTAGCAAGACTTGTTGAATGGTGTTTATTGATTACGGTGGTGGTGCTGCGGTAGCGTTGTCGCCTCACAGTAAAACGCTGTCCAGTTCGATTCTCAGCTAGAGCGTCTTTTGCGTGGAGACATACGTGAATGGGCATACCTTCGTTGAAGGTTGTGCGTCAGGCCTGGCAAGCCGGTACATAAAAATCAACTGCCAATCATTAGCGGACCGGAGTTCCACTGTGGCGACCCCTAACCGGGAAAAGCCGAAAGACACAAACTAGTGCAGTATAGTCAGCTTATGTATAGGCAGCTACAACAGTTTAGCAGTGATTTTATTGTGGTCACAGTAGTGCTACTTTGGAGTTAATTTATACAAGTAACTGGAGTATAGAGGTGGAAAACGCCACATCAGGATGTGTGAGGTCGAAACCTCCATGTATGCTCTTATGTTTGGTGTGGTTTTGATGTGTCAAAGTGCTTTGATATTGAGGACAGCTAGATTTAGGTAACATGTATTTCTTACTGAGCATGGTGTTTCATTGGAGTTTTCTTTGAATAGCTGTGCTTATATGTTGAGCTCTTGACAGCACTTTTGTGAACAGTTGTGTGTTGCTGGTAATAAAGACATTCACAAATAATGCAATAGTACTTTAATGTTATCAGGTTTGAATACTGCAGTGAGAAAATCAGAAGTGGTAATTGACTGATAGATGAATGATCAAACGGTAATTAAATAGTGGTTGTAATGTTTTCCTATACATCCTAAGGAAGTCCAGTTGCAAATTGTGAATGAAAGTACTAAATTAAAGTATTTGGTTTTGAATGTTTACAGAATATTCTTTTTTCTTTTTTAGTTTTATTTTTAACACCTGACCTGTTGCTGAACATTTGTATTTTTCAGATTAAATAACTTAACTATATGTCGTCTCCAAGATATATTAAGCTTATACTAACTGCTAAAAAAAGTTTATTGTTCTTGACTTTGTGAGACTAGCTATATGAACTTCAAATCAGAAATGTTTAAAAACAAATTTCAGTTGTGATACAGGGTTATGATAAATCCAATCAAGTCCACTTCATCAAATTTATGTCAGATACATTCTTCTTCATTCATAAAATAAAGAAAATATTTGACTCTGCTGTCCGAAGCTGCACAGAAATACCCATTTCTAAGTTCTTAAGAAAATTAGCTTCACATTATCCTGCTTGAGATGAATCTGACATTGTGCAAATTGGTGAATGCCAATATTGTTCATTTTTTGTTTTTATCATTATGTGATTCTGTAAATAAATCAGTTGTCATATAAATGAAATGAAAACTGAAATGTATTTGTAATAATCTCTCATAGCTTTGTCAAACAGACTGGTCAAATTCAAATGAGGTTTGGTAACAAACAAATTTGTCCAGGCACATCATCAGGTGGGGTTAGTTAAATATACTAGTAGGAATTAAGAGGGTGGGGTGGGGGGGGTTTGAAAATGTTAAAACGAGAATGAGGGATGATTGGGAGGAAATGAGATATGGATAGGCCTAAAGGGTTTAGGCAAGTGTAACTGGGGAAGGAATCGCAGTTTGGTATGACAACCTGTAGATACTGTGGTGCACATAGGCCTTGAATGGCTTTTAGTCAGGAAATGGAAGTGGAGGGATGTGTGGGTAGAGAGAATGAGGTGTTTTGGTCATGGCTGGCACTGTGTTAGTGAGATTCATTTTTCAGCATTGGTGATTGAAGTGGACAAGTCTGGGTACGTTAGGGATTTGTAGGCAGTCTGACTGGTGTGTTTTTCTCATTTGTGTAGTGTGTTTTGACAAGACTGTCAGTTTCCTGGGTTGTTTTCAAGATGGGAAGTGACAGTGTGTAGTAGTTGTTGCTGTGTGATTCAAAGCCTGTCTCTCAATTATACAGCTTTTCCTGTTATTCTGTCAACTTTCTAAGTTTTTTTTTGTTTGTTTCTTCCCCCACAGATGCCTATTCACAGGCTGCAAACTCTATATGGCAACTGTTGACCTGGCCTGTGCTGGGTGGCATTGGACCATTGTGCAGTTTCCTAGCTGGTCACTTAGTTGGATGGCTTCATCCAAAAGCCTGGGGTTTTCCTGACTAACATTGGTTTGAGGCAGGTGCTCGTCTCCAACATCCGTGGTGTTGTGATATCTGGGGGATCCCATACGAGTGGCAGGTTGGTTTTGACCATGAAAGTATAGCTGCTTGTCTGGAATGCAGACCCCATTGGCCGGTTCTCCTTTTTGATCACTGTGTTTAATGTTTAAAGCCTATGTCGTAGTGCACACAAAAAAAAAGAAAAAAGAGAGAAAGAAGACTGACCTGTAACATGTTTCCTTTTTGGGAGTACCTGTCGAAGTTTTGATAATGCATGCGGGGTGGGGGTTTACAAGCACAGATGGGAATGGCATAGTTGAAACCCTACTGGATGATCTCCGTATGTAATGAGGTCGTGTAGTAATCTGTCTCCGGGGCAATGCAGCGTGCCAAGCCTGTTATTGTAGTTACTTTCTAAGTTTATAACAGCAGGAGCTCATTTCTTATTTAGTCTCGGTTTACTTTTACACTCGCTAAACAGCAAAAGTGCTGCTTAGTGAGTGTAAAATAACTGCTGAATCGATCTCACTCGTACTCTATTGCCAGGATTACCAACTATTTTGTCTTTTTTAAAAACGCTCCACCTGTTACCTTAATGCTTATTTTTGCTGATACTTGTTTTTGATTAAGGTTCTGTAATGAGATCATTAGACGATCGCATTACAGAACCTTAATCAAAATCAAGTATCAGCAAAAATAAGCATTGAGGTAACAGGTGGAACGTGGCAAAAACAGACAAAGTAATTGATAACGCTTTCTGTAATGCGATCGTTTCTTTAAAAACTAATAACGTCACAATCGCATTACAGAACCTTTACAAAATATAATATTCAGGTAAGATAATCAGTTCCCACAAAACTATAAGGGCAGTGGAGAATGTACCTGTATTGAAAGAAATAATGCTTCCATGCGATCACTGGCTTCACATTACAGTAGCTTCAATTAAGATCCCTCAAAAAAATAGATGCACCCAGCAACTACAGTGAGCAGAATAGTTCCCACAGATGCCCAAGTTTGTCACTTTATTGGCTGCAAGCCATAATAAAACTATCTAATGCATATTCAATTAACAGGGGAGTTGCCAGGGTGAAAAACTGAGGAGGGTGGTTTGCGGGTGGTCATTTGACAAAACAGAGAAAACGGGGATTTAAAAAAACTGCGTTATTACCGAACCACTGCAGTGCCCATTTGAAGTGTACAGCTCTGCGAGACTGTCACAGGCTTAAAGATGGAAGAAAGTACCGGAGAAGTCAGTAGGGGGAATGGAAAAACAGTCAAAGTTGTTATTTTCTGTAGCACCGTGTATGGTCTATGGTGCCATAATCAAATCACAGGGAAGAAAAATGTTTTTGAAATGAGGAAACTTCTGAGGAAGCACGTAGTGGTCCTTTAAGTGATTAGCCACTCTGCAAGATTCAATGTTTGGAGCCAAGGGTGCAGAATGTGTTTCTCCTGCTGAGATAGTAAGGAAGGTGTCTGAGGCAGGTGCCATGGTGAAATGTGTGACACACTGCGGAGCAGGTACCAGTGTTGGCGAGCCCAGTCTGGAGCAATCAAAATAATTTTTGGTTTGTCCTGTTTGACTTTTAGGAGAACTTTGGAGAGCAGAGGCAGAGGGGGGAAAGGCATAGACTGATAGATTTTTCCAGCTGAAAGACAGAGCATCCACTTTCCAGGCTTTTTTGCAATGAGTTCTTGTGCAGAATTTGTCCAACTGGTAGTTCCGGGGTGAGGCAAAAAGATCCATGTCTGGGCACCCCCATTTGTGTGTCAACATGTTGAAAATCTGTGGTTCCAGTTTCCATTCATGTCGGTCCATGAGATTTCTGCTTAGATCGTCTGCCAGAACATTCAGCTTTCCTGGCAGGAATTGGGCTTGCAGTTGTACTTGGTAGCTCAAGGCAGTGTTCCACAATGCCATAGCTAGTCTGCAGAGGGGGTAGGAATGTGTACCCCCCCCCCATTTGCTTATGTACCATATAACCATGGTGTTGTCCGTCTTTATCAGTAATTGTCCAGGATGAAGGTAGTCCTTGAAGGCTATCAGTGCATTCTGTAGAGCTAGCATTTCATTTTGATTGATATGAAGGTGCATTTGATTTGGGTTCCATTTGCCATGAATGCACTTCCCTACCAGATGAGCCTTCCATACATAGTGTGATGCATCTGTAATTGGGGTTTGGGCAGCAGGGGGTGGAGTGAATGGCAGTCCCTTGTTTTGGTGGCAGGCCTCTGCCCACCATAGAACTCCAGGTGCAGGCAAGGTATGATAAGAATCATTGTTTCCAGGCTGTGAATGTTGACTCCATAAACTTTTTAAGTACCACTGAAGTTTCCTCATATGCAGTCTTGCATATGGAATTAGAAGAATGCAGGAGGCCATGAACCCCAAGGCTTGCAGTATTTGCCTTGCAGATAGCAGGGTTTTTGTGGCCACCTGTTTGAAGTAAGCCACCAAATTAATTTGCTTTTCTGGTGTAAGGAAAGCCATCTGGGCAGTTGTATTCAAGCTTGCACCCAGGAATGTAATTTTTTGAGAGGGTACCAGTTGAGATTTCTTTTCGTTTATGGTATACCCTAGACAAGTTAGAAGCCTTTTTACAAACGCCAGATGTTTTAGAAGAGTGTCCTTGTACCCTACACAGGTTTGAACTCTTTATAAACGCCAGATGTTTTAGAAGAAAGGCCTGGTTTTCTGCCTGAATTAGACAATCGTCCAGGTATGGATATATTTGAATATTTCTTTGCCTGCAAAACACAATTACTGGAGCCAGGCACTTTGTGAATACCCTCGGCGCAGTAGACAAGCCAAAAGGCAGTGCAGAGAACTGATGATGCATGCAGCCTGCTTTGAAGCGTAGGTATCTTCTGCAAGATTCCCTGATTGGGATATGCAGGTAAGCCTCTTAAATCTAGAGTTGCCAACCAGGCATCCTTGCCTAGCATAGGAAGTAACTGGTTAAGAGTCAGCATCTTGAATTTTGGAATGCCCAGAAAGGTGTTTAGAGTCGACGGGTCCAGAATTGGACACCATGATTTGTCTTTTCTGGGTACCAGGAAAAGTCTGGAATAGAAAAATTGTCCCTTTTCCTCTTCTGGTACTAGCTGAATAGCCCCCCGAGTTTAGGAGGGAAAGTACTTGTTTCTGAGCCTCTGGCCACTGATTTGGGGGCAGCTCTGGCCATCTATTTGGAGTTGGCAGCATGTGGAAATGAAATCTGTATCCCTGGGACACTATTTAAAACCCATTTGTCCTAGGTTATAAGTTGCCAGTTGCTTGAATGAAGAGCCAGTTTTCCACCCAAAGGGGCAGCTAAGAGGTAAGTGCTTGGTAATTTTAAAGGGAAGTCATTGAGACTGTTTACCATAAGGTGGTGCCTTGTTGTTTCCAGATTTGGAAGTGGAAGCACACCATTGCTTAGTCCTGAAAGTCCCTTGGGACTGAAACCTGGTGCTTTTGGAATGTCTGGGTTTGGTTGGAGTGGCTCTGGAAGGAGCTGGAAAGGACCAGTTCTTAGTAGGCCAGTGCCTACTAAATCTAGGAGGTTGTACTTGTAAGAAATCTTTCACAGTTTGCATTGATGTAGCTCTATCTTCCATCTTTTTTAGAACTTCTTCAGCCTTATTGCCAAACAGGTGGTCCAGCTATAAAGGAGCATCCAAAAGTTTTGCTTTAACATGATCAGGCAGAGATTGCTCCTTAAGCCAAGCATGCCTTCTAAGCACGGACCCAGTAACAGCAGCTCTGCAAGAGGCTTCTAAAGAATTAAAACCACATTGCAAAGTATGTTTTCCAACTTGTTCAGCTGAATGCAATAAATCCTGTAAATCTTTATTCTCCACACAGTAAGAAATCAACATCATTTTCTGTTTAAGCAGTCCCATGATATGTTGTTGATATTTTAGCATATGAAATTGACAGTTTAAAGCCCTGATTGCTAAGGTTACAGAAGTATAAATCTTTTTACCCCATCTATCCAGCGCCCTGGATTTTCTATCAGAAGGGGTAGGATTTTTAGCCGCAGAAGCCTTAATGCCCTTGGGCCCCTGAGAAATGGTTTCAGGGTCCGCAACAGGATTCTTGAAAAGGAATTTGTGGGACTCAGGAACCCTGTAGTAACTGTCTGGTTTACTAGGGCCGGAGGCAAGGAATCAGGGGCCATACTGGATTCCGAAAACACATCAACAGTGTCTAGTATAGGAGGTATAGCCAAAGGCCTATGCTGAGGAAGAAGGAACTCCCTAAGCCTCTTTTTGAATTCAGAGAAATCTTGACTTTCCCAGTGGAAATGCTCCCTTAAGGTATGTAAAGTTTCCCCAAAAGAAAAATCATCAGGCGGAGAGGCAGAAGGAATGGAATCCTCTGCATCAGAGTCCTCCTAAGTAGGTATGGACAAATCCAGATCATTAAAAGAGCCAGAAGAAACAGAGTCCTGTTCAGACGATTCATAGTCAAGTTCAATCCTAGGCCTCTGGGGGGGGGGGGGGGGTTGACTACTCCTGATTAGAGTAATTAAATCTATAGCCATTTTGATCATTTGTTTCTTAGGCATAAGGGCCTGAACATGTGGCCTGGGCGTCGTTTTTTTAGACATAGATCGAGATTTAGGCCTTAGCACTGGAGTTGGAGTTGGTTTAATATGCAAGTCTGTAGGCCTGAATACACCCTCAGAAGCCGGTGCCTGCTCAGTGGCTCTGGACCCATCCAAGGTAGACACATCCACGGGTTCCATATGTGAAGCATCTCGCGGCATACCAGACTCTGAATGGGTCTCAGTAGAGGCCTGCAGATCAGAAGTAGTGGGTATCAGGGGCTGCAAAAGCACCTCATTGAGTACCAGCGAACTGGCGACTGGCTAAGGAGAAGCGTAGTCAGCAGTTTTGGACCTCAACGGCCCGTCTGTCTTTTTCTTTGAGTTTTTTTTCAGTATTCCAGTAGTCCGATATCTAACAGTCATTTCAGGATAATTAAACAGAGAGCCAAAATATTTAGAAGCAAAAATGTACAGATGGATAGTGCGCCGATTAAATAAAGCACAAAACCAACAGCAAGGTACGTTGTGGTCAGGGCCTAGGCAAGGAATGCAGTCCAAATGAAAATCCTTATGAGATATTTGCTTCCCACAAGTAATACAATTAACTTTTACTGACATCGGTAAGGAGCAAGAAAAAGTTTCCCCAATGGGGTACTTAGCTTTCAGTTGAAGACTTTGGTTCTGAAACTCGAAAACAAAAATTTCAGTAGTCGGCCGACTGGGACTTGCGAACTGCTTCTGCTTCAGGCACCGCGCGGCAAGAAAGACTGATTGGCATCGGCTGCAAGTTTTATACCCCTGACGACCTGATGCCATGGATTAAGGGACAGCAACCGACGCAGGACCCAAGACTTTGTTAATCAGGCCAACTGAGGGTAACCTGCCAGCAGATTACCCAAATCTAATGACTGCAACAGTGAAACATGATGAACATCTGTTATGGGACAAAACCAGCTTATGAAAATGTATATTAATTTCACTTTATTAATGATACTATAATATGACTGTTAAAAAGCAAATATAATTTGCATGCAGGGTTGGAAAAAATACAGCTTTATAAGCTAAAAATTATTACTGTGTCCTAACTGCATTCTTTTAATATGTAATAAGGAAAAAGTACTTGTTGCATGAAGTCGAGGCATGTTAGTTACTACAAAAAGGAATTTGTTAGCCTGACTCCTCCTAGCCAGGAGTGCGTTGTTGCTAGGGAAAGTTTGAAACATCCAAGGTCAGAAACAAGACCCCTTGGAAGCAGGTGGATCATGTACAGAAAGGTGTTCACGTGAAGTCTGAGGTGAAAATCATGAGGGATGAGGACATCTGCAAAATGTCTTATTAGATTTAATCATTGTAATGTAATAAAACTGCATGACCAGTTTTGATAAGAAAATGTATAAAAGGTGTTTTTTGTCTCAATTCAAAGAGACAAATTTAACATTGGCTATGGAAATGGTCTCCCAGAACTGTAAGAATAAAATTTCTGTTTGCACATCCTGAAGTGTTGTTCCTGGCTGAAGGCATACAAGGTAAATTCTTAATGTTACTGATTTATGACTATAACAGAGTGAAACTCTATCCTTATAGAAAACTAAATAAAAGGGTTTTGACCATAAAGCCTGAATCTCAGAGACTCCTCTTGCGCAGATAATAGCTGTGAGAAAAAGCATCACCTATGACAGAAACTAAGTTGCATGCTGCTGCTGGCTCAAATAGAGGAAGCACCAATGACTGAAAAACAATGGTCAGATCCCATGGAGATAGAGGGTCTTTAAACAGAGGTTTTAAATGCAGGGTTCCTTTGAGGAACACTTTACATAATTATGTGAAATTAGAGGAAGGTCCTCAAAACCATTATGGAAGTTAGAGATGGCAGCTAAAATAGGCCTTGACCGTGGAGGTGTAAGCCCCTTGATCAAAAAGAATGGCTAGAAATGCTAGAACTCTTTCTACAGGAGAGAGGAAAGCATTGAGTTTATTATCGTAAGCCCAGGTTGAAAATCTTATCCACATACTACGGTAGAGTTTCCTGGCAGATCTATGGGAAGAAAGCCAAACGTCAAGAAACTTCTTTATTAAGACAATAAAGCTTTCGGGTCTACACCCTTTCTCAATGTGAATATATTCACATTGAGAAAGGGTGTAGACTCAAAAGCTTTGTTGTTTTAAAGAAGTTTCTTGATGTTGGGCTTTTTTTCTTCCGCATACTGGAGTTTTATTCCAGGTTTACAGCAATTACCTTGCTCTGCCTAGATGGTCTATGAGAAGTCAGCAGAACTTTCTGCACTGGGGAAAGTAAATCATTATGCCTGGCGACTAGCGGAATTGGAGGAACCAAGCTGTCCGCTTGAGATTTTGAGGGTTGGGATGCACCAGTCGCGGAGGCTGAGAAAGAGGTCTGGAACTGGGTCCAGAATCCATGAACAGTGAAGTAGAAGAGGCCATAGGAAGGCGAATCAAATTTGTAGAGGCCCAATAAGGTGCAATGAGGATCACTTTGCTTTTCAACCTGGCTGCTTTCTTGAGAAAGAGAGGAATTAGAGGGAAGGTGGGAAAGCAAAGAGGAGACCCAGGGGTCAAATCGAGGAGAAGCACATTTCTCAGTGATCCCCCTGGTGGGAATTAGGGCAAAGCAGCTTCTGCACTTCTTGTTTTGGGGTGACAGAAAAAGTTTGCAGCAAGGCTGGCCCCAGAGTCAGAAAAATCTTCCTTGCTATTATGGGATTGAGAGACTACTTGTGAAGCAGTAGAATGCATCTGCTCAGTTTGTCCACTATTACGTTTAAGCTCTCCAGGATGTGCACTGCTATCATAAAGTGGTTGGAGGAAATTGCCCATTGCCACACTGAGGGCTTCTTGACACAAGAGAGTAGGACTTGGTTCCGCACTGTTTGTTGATGCACCAGACCACAGACATGTCTCATTGACTCAATGATTCCTACAGGGAGTACAGATTGAAAGGCTTGCAACGCTAACAGCACTGCCCTCAACTCCAGAACACTGATATGCTGGATGGCATCTATCGGGGACCAAGTGCCTTGGACTGTTCTTCCCAGATGATGCCCCCCCACCCCCACCCCATCTGGGAGGCATCCATGGTCACTACGACCTTTGGTTGAAGAGAGAAAGGGGTGGCCTAAAAGGATTTCTTTGGATTGCATCCACCAAGACAGATTTTTTTTTTTTTTTTGCAGCGAATGGTGATACAAATGGGGTAGGTTACTGGATAGGTTAAAATAAACCAATGTGATGCTAGAAGCCATTGTAGTAGCTGAATGTGGAATCTCGCTAACTGGCCCAAAGTAATGGTCGCTGACATGGAACCAAATGCTTGAAGGACTAGTTGCGCTTGGAGTTTGTTTGTGCACAGAATAGCATGAACTTGGGATTTTATCTTCTGTAATCTCCGCTGAGGAAGGGAGGCTAGACAAGAGAAAATGTTCAGATGAGCTCCTTTATGTTCTTGATCTTGAGTGGGGCTTAGCTGAGATTCTGACCGACTGTGATGCCCAGGTGCATGAACAAATGCAGAATGAATTTTGCTGCTTGAACCAGTAGATGTCTGGTGGAAGTGGTGATGAGCCAGTCATCTAGATATGGAAATACCCGAAATCTGTGCAGTCTCAAGTGAGCTGTTACTGCTGCCATACATTTGGTTTACACCCTAGTGGCTGTGGTGAGGCCAAAGGGCAGCACTCTGAACTAAAAGTGACTGGCTCCTTAATGAAAGCGGAGAAACCTTCTGGAGCATTTGTCCATCTTTATGTGGCAATATAGGTCTTGAAGGTCTAGAGCACATCCAATCATTTTCCTCCAGAAAGGGAAGCGTAGACTGAACTGTGACCATCCGGAATTTGAACTGCTGAACAAATTTGTTTAGAAGCCTGAGATCCAGATTTGGTCTCCAGTCCAGTCTTTTTTGGCACTAAAGAATCTTGAGTAAAATCCAGATCCTATCTGGTCTGGAGGAACTTCTTGGATGACTTTTTTCTAGCAGCTTTTGGATTTCTAAGGGTGCCTGGTGCGTCTCTGATTGGGTGGAATATCGGGTTAGCCTTGTTAAGACATCTTGGATAAAGAAAGATGGGACTAGAGTTACCTCTGGTAATTCTCTGCACCCAAGCATCTGCAGTTATTTGTCACCAGGCTGTTGAATGCAGAGAAAATCTTCCCCCGAATGCTTCCAGAGGTAAACAAATTGGGCCCAGTTTCAGGAGCACTGGTAGGGTTTGGCCACAGAAAGAATCTCTGTAACCCTGATTCTGCAGGCCACCTCTGCCTCGGGGTTGGCGTCTTCCATTAGAGCTCCCCACTCTGCCCCGAGGGGAGCCTTCACCACGTGTCCTGGAACTTCCTGAACCAGATCTTCCCACTCCTCTGATTCCTACAGTAGGATAGTTGGGGAGTAGAAAAATGTATGCCCACTGTAGACAGGGTCACATGCACATCCAAGTATGTCATCTAATTGCAACGCCTGTACCGGCTGACCTATTCGCCCCTTCAGCTTGCATGTGCATGACCCTCATGGATGAACTGGAAATAAACTGCAGGATAGTTAACTGGGAGGCCACTTTTTCTTGGACCTCATCAGATAGAGCTCCTGCTAGGGTGTCCAATAGCTCCTTGATCCGATCCCCATGCAGCCTAGTGAAATGTGCCATAAAAATCAAGGACCTTAAGGTGAAGGTCGATGATGCATATACCTGCTTTCCAAATCTGTCCTTCGCCCTAGACTCTCGGTTAGGGAGATGAACAGAGGAACCTTCCTCAGCTTGTTCCTTTTGGGGGGCCACCACCATAGCATCTGAGGCGAACCCTTCTGCCTAATGCTGGTGGCCCTCAGTAGCAGACAGCATCTCATCTGGTCTTCATGGAATTGGTTCTATGCAGTCAGGAGGCTTCCAAGCACTCTGAGCGATTAACTTAATAGTCAGTGGGAGGGGGTCGCCCAGGAAGTAGATGGGCGAGAACCAAAGGCATACAAATATCCAGACTCCTCGGAGGTAGGGTCTTTGGGCTTCCAGTTATCCTTCTGTTTAAAGACCACTAGAATGTCTCCAAAGATGTCTTCTGGGAGTGACCAAGGAAAACCCTCCCCACTGAAATCTGTGTCCTCAAGTGACAGACTTCAGGACAGTCCAGGTGTTTCCTCTTACACGTTTTCTTCTGAGGTGGCTCTTCCACAGGAATGTCTAAGGACATGGAGAGTGACCCTTTGCTGGGATTTCTTGCAGCCTTGGCACTCTGTCCAGGCATGGAGGTTGGTGGAAGACCTGGGAAAGAAGGGATCAGGGGATGAAACTCCGGCACAGCAGGAGCCACCCGAGAGCCTGCTGTGGCCAATGCTCTCTCCATTGCCTGGAAGGCAGCACCCCCCCCCCCCAAGAGGTGTAGGAGCCTGGAATTGACAGAGAAACTCAGAACAGAGGTCACACTCCACTCAGAGACCCACCTGAAAATCAGGAGCCAAGGAAGGGCCCCCAACCGCCGAGTTCCAAGAGGTAAGGACAACTCTGAATAAAAAACAGGAGCAGACTCAAACCCCTCGGACCAGATGGTGGAGCCACGATCTCAGGAATCCACTGCTTCTGACAAAATCAATGAAGTCAGAGCAGACTCTGGAACAGAAGACAAAAGGGCCATCTGTGCTGGGACAAACGGAGCCTGGATGGTCAGAGTGGGGAGCTGTAAGGCCTCCAGTATCAGAGGAGAAAGAACTGGTGGAGTCCTGGGAGAAAACATTTATGCACCGAGAGGGGGTTAGGAGGAGGCAGAAAAACCCCTAGCCACTAGGAGCTGGTTCACCAACCTCACTACATCTACTTCAGCGAGACTCCTGAAGGAGTGAACTAACTACCCAGAGGGGGAGTCTGGCCTTTCCACAAAGGGATTAGGAATGTGACCATAGAAAGGGTCAATGGAAGGGGAGTACCTTGCCTTGGTATACAGAGAGGTTCACTTTTCAGCGCTGAAGCTGTGGTGCAGTAGGAGATGGCACTGAGCAAGAAGCTGAAGCAGTCTGCAGACGCCGATGCTGAGGCTGGTGCCAATGGCACTGAACACCATTTGGAGAGCTTTTGAAACCTTAGCTGTCAGTTCTGAGGAGGAACCAATGGAAGACAGCTTTTTTTTTTTTTTTTTTTTTTTTGCTATTAGTGCAGATGAAGAAGTCGGTACTGAGACTAGTCCTGGAACCAGAGGCCTTTGGAACCGTATCGGCCTTGGATAAGGCTTCTTCAAAGGGGGCCTTAATAAGCCCTTTAAGAATTAGTTTGTTTTGATGTTATACCAAGGCTCTAGCACTGTAGGCCTGACAGATGGAGCACTCCAGGTCTAAATGTGGAGCACCTGAACAATAAACACAGGTGGAGTGCCCATTGGAGTTTGGCATTTTCCACCTGCAGTCCTGGCACTGCTTAAAACCGGTTGTGCCTTTGGGCTCGTCTGTCATACAGACAAAGTAAAAGGGGACACGGGCAGAAATGTAGTAACACTAGTCACACACACAGAAGGGATAGAAGAAAATTTCTAACAATGGTAGATAGAACTATCTAAAAATAGGTAAAAGAAAAAAATTAGAAAAAGCAGATTACCAACAATGGTAAATGAACTACCTAACAGTAGAGAAGAAAGGTAGAGAGGGGGTACTACCAGCGATGGTAGGTGAAAGGATACCCACGGGTATGGAAAAAAACTCACTCCAGAAAAAAAAAGTGGGTAGGGATGAGAATACAAAGGTTTCCAGTAAAAGAGGAGAAAGGAAAAGTAGAAGACACTAATAAATTTTAGAAGTTTACTCTGCTGCAAGAGGAGAATTGCCCAATGCATCTTGCGATAAGAGCGGCAAACGAGATCTGAGGTAATATAAAGAGAGGCATTGTGGGTAGAGTTAACTGGAGAGATTTATGGCTAGCGCAAGTTGTATAATGGCCAAACCGGTTCTAAGGATTGGAGCAGACTACCCAAGTCAAGAATAGATGAAGACTGACAACACCAGATAAGTTTTCCCACCACGAAATTCAGCTGTCAGACACATTTCATAATGCTGTGGTGACATTTGCTCAGCACTTCCTGCACTACCTGGTGTAGTGCAAAGGTAAGAATTTTTTTTTATGACAAAATTACTTTAAATATATTCAGATAGAAAATGGAAAATATGAAACAGAAAACAAAAATGCATAAGAAGAGTATCTTTAGCTAAACTGATTCTACGTTAACATAAATGTTTAGACAAAAGAAATCTTTATATATAAAATATATATACCACTTCTGTAAACCTAATAGGGTTCTACCACTGTCTGGTGGACAATGTAATCACAAAAATAAAATATGAGGAGGAGGAGGACCAGGACAAAATATGATATTTTGTCCTCACCATTCAGCCAACAGATGTGAAAAATTAGGTCATCACACCAGAAATCAAAACATAAACGACTTCCTTAGTTATGCCATAAAAACTCAAAAACAATTCTGTTTTAGGTTTCACTACTACTTTTGGTACCAGCAGCTATACTGTTGGGGAATTAATACAACATTGCTGGGGCAATTTAAAGGCAGACCAAGACATTGAACAGATTTTACCAGAGACATGCTAATTTACTTACAGGAAAGGGAAAACTATTTGAAAATAGATGGATTGGCAATAAAACAAAAAATGAGAATAAAACTCAGTAAAGAATACTTTAGAAGAATTAATATTGAAAACTGTCTTCATATCTAGGAATAATATCCAAGCAATACATCAGTCTGTGCTTTCTGTTCTAGCTTACAGTTTTGGTGCAACTAATTGGTCCCAAACAGTACTGGATAAGATGGCCAGGAAAACAAGAAAAATGTTTAACTATGTAATTCAGTTTTTGTCCCTGGTCTGCAACATATTTTTGTATTATTCAAATTGTCCACCAGATGGTGATAGTGCTACATTATTATATGGATTTACAGAAACTAACATATAAAATACATTTAATACAATAAATTTATAGAAAAAATCCATTCAGATAAAAAATGCACTTTTTGCTGCCTTGTCTATTGTTTCATACCAGTAAGCAACGTAAATTAAAAGTGCATTTGTTTTGAAAGATTACTTTTCTGGTACTGAGGAAGCAGCGCAACTTCAAAACCAGTTTATTTGTGATTACTTGACTATTTCTTTAATAAAAGCACTTTATTCCCCTTCATGGCATAGGTTTTCTTTCGGTCCTAGTGCTGGATATTTTATTGTTCTTCACATAAGTCCATTTCCATGCACGTATGCTATTTACCACAGAGTACGTTTTCCTTTGGGCTCTAATAGTAAACATGATTCAGGTCTACAACCACAATCCCTTATGGAAAAGGAGGAATAAGAGGAATTTGCACAGGCTAGACTACCACTGATCTTCCAGACTAACAGCCTAGTAACACATGAAACTATAAATAAGAGGTGATGTATGAACTCAATCAACAACAGAAAACCTGCAAACATTGCTACAGTACAATAAACTAAATTCAGGCCCAAAGGGACTATTATAAAACTGTAAAGAGAAGCAGACACTTCAGAAAAGTGTTCCAAGAACCCAGAAAGGTGCCCTAATGTAACTATGTAAATGGTGGCTATATTTACAAAATATGCCAAAACTGAAAGCTCAGTGTCAAAAGTGATTAACAGAATGTGCAAAACAAAGGCATTTAGTCATGTTTAAAAAAAGTACTTAAATACAACTTAACTGGGTAACTGCTGTGGTCTACTGACCCTTTTCAGTCATGACCACCATACACTTCATATACACCTGCAAATATGGTAACAGTACAATTGGAAAAGTTGAAAGACAATGTAAAGAAGAAATATAAAAACTAGAATATCACACTTGTAACTAAAAAATACAAGAGAATTAGCTGCAATACACACGTAATATTTATATATTTACATGTATATATATATATATATATATATATATATATATATATATATACATATATATATATATATATATATATATATATATACACATATACACACACACACACACACACACACACACGTGTACATCAAGACAAACCCATGAGCAGTACACATTAAATATACAGATATTTACAGTGAAAAATTATCAGTCAAAATACAGTTCAGATGAAATTTTCTGAGTTCAAAGTGAGAACAGGTTAATGAATTGCATTACTCTGTATTCCTAAACCAGCTGCAGACTTTTTTTTTTTTTTTTTAATAAATGCTCAGTAACTTTTGAAGGTTTAAACTACTCGATTAACCACATATGGAAGGTTGTTCCAGATTGCAGGGGTTAAACAAATCCCTCTCACGTGTCACAATTGTGTGTGTGTGTGTGTGTGTGTGTGTGTGTGTGTGTGTGTGCGTGTGTGCGCGTTCCTACCTGCTTCTTAACAAGTTAAGTTTCCCAAATTGGAATAGTCTTTTTTAAGAGATGGACAGTAACCAGAGTGAAGAATTTTGTAAATCAGTAGCAGGAAGAAAAATTGCTCTGTTAGAAATAGGTAGAACAGCTCATTGCAATGCTTACTGATGTGTCTGCCAAGATAAAACTGAACATTTTATTTTCAGTTGTTTGAAATGTATTTGAATTTTGATAAGTGTGTAGGTATAGCATAGGTAAACCGTACTCTATTTTTGGTAGTAGAGCATATTTGGCAATAGCCAAGGATGCAGTAGGTGACAATAGATGGAAAATTTAATAAGCAAAGCTTTGGTGGAGTTACAATGCAGGAGGTCCATCAGAGTGGGGGGGGGTCTGACAATGCCTTGTGAACCATCCATTTGTGGGCCTGTGTTGTGGATCTGCTGACGGTATCTGCCACAGAGTTCTGTTTGGAAGGGATGTAGACCGCCTGTATGGAAAAATGGAGTTGGCGAGCTAATTCCCAAATCTGCAAGGCTAATCTGCATAGCAGGTAGGATTTTGTCCCCTCTGCTTGTTTACAAACCACAGAATAATCACATTGCCTGTGTAGAGTCTCAGCTATCCTGCGTTGAGGAAGGATTGGAAGGAAAGAATTGTAAGGATCAATACCTTCAACTTTAACATTTATGTGGTCCTTTTCCTGAGATGTAGCCCTTTGGCCTTTAACAGTACGTGGGCCCAGCGCAGACCCCCAACCTGTATCTGAAGCATCCGTGTAAAGGTCTTGAGTTGGAGCAATGGGTGAATGGGAAGTCCTGAGTTAATTTGCTGTATCCACCACAGGAGCTCTTTAAGCAAGGAAGGAGTAAGATAGGAAATTCCAGAGGACAAGCATGTTATGCCCACAATGACTATAGGAACCAATGAAACTTCCTTGTGTGGAGTCTTGCTAGGGGTAGCAAAGGTATGGTGGAAGCCATCAGTCCCAGGATTCTGAGAAATTGGCTTGGTGACAGCTGGTGTACAGGAAAGATCTACGAGAAGGTCTGACAGAGCTCTTGTGCTTTTTTTTTTGCGGGGGGGGGGGGGGACTATCATTTTGTCTGTTTGAAATCTGCACTTTAGAAAGGCATGATCTTGAGATGGGATGAGGGCAGATTTTTGGAAGTGGACAGTGAATCCTAGATGTTGAAGAATGGCAACTGCTGAGTGGAGGATCCTCAACAGTTCCTCTGGGGTGTCTGCCTGGAACAGGTGGTCATCCAGGTAAGGGGAGATTTGACTGTCCTGGAGTCTGCAGAAAGAGACTACTGGAGGTTAACATTTTGTGAAGACTTTCTGGGCTGTAGAAAAACCAAATGGCAAGGCAGAGAACTGAAATTTCCAGGATTCCACAGAGAAAAAAAAAATTTTCTGAACTTGGGATGAATGGGAATATGTAGATAGGCGTTTTTAATGTCTATGGACGACAAGAGGAGCCTTAAATAGGAAATTGCAGTCTTGAAGGACTTCACATCTGTCCAGCTTCATAGGGGCCGAAGGCTGTGAGTCAGGTTGCAGGGACGTGGAAGTATAGGCATCCAGAAAAGCAGGGATAACCGGTGGGATAGCTGAAGGGCAAGGGGATCTCAAAGTGGAGGTCATAGTATCGCCTTTGTACCTCAGACATTTATGAGCTGTCCCATTTAAAGGGGTCTGTCATTTTTTGAAGGGTTGCCCTGAAAGATACCTCCTCCACGGGGAGTCCATCCCATTAGAGTCTTCCTTGGGGAAGCATAGTCTAATAGAGAAGCAATTTGTTAGTAGGCTAAGGATTCATTGTCCTCAGAGGAAGAAACTTCCTCTGAAGTAAGTTGTTGTCTGCCCCTTTTTTAAGGGGAGGTAGGCCAGGAGAGAAAGGGGGGAGGAGACCTGGGATTCATATTACGTTGTCGAAAGACAACAAATTTTGAACGCTCAGAAGAGTGAAAAGGCCGAATATCAAAACTTTTATTGTGGGGGCTGCACCCCCCACACCCCCGCTAAATATACATATCAACTCTGAGATTGCACTACAGTGAAGAAAGGGCAAATATTATTCACTGTACTGCAATCCGAACGTCGATATCCACCAGTTTCGCTCTTCTGTACATTTGACATTGTTGTCTTTCGACAACGTAATAGGAGCTCGGAGACCTGGAGGTAGGCCCAGGGCCATGAAGGCCTTGAACAATCCCTGGGCAAAATTTTGCCACTCTTTCTGAGGGTCTTGAGGAAGTGAAGAATGCTTGTTTTTTTTGCTTTTTCTTACCAAGAATGTCCATCTGATGTAAAGTAGGGGGTCCAGATGTAGGCCTGCACTCAAGCATATCCGAGTAGACTTCTTCCCTCACTAAGATCTGTGCGATTCCTCTCGGGTCTTCTGACAAAATGAGCTTTGGTTCCCCTGGACATCGATACCTGATGTCTGTGAGGCCCCCCTGGACGTGCCAGCATCTGGTTCTAAGGCGGCCTGTAAAACTGTCTCGGCCTGAGGATCTGGATCTGAAGCAGAGCACGTCTCAGAGCTATCATGCACCTCAGGAGAGATGTCCGTGGGGAGACGTGCAGCTCCAGCTTTGGACCTAGGCCTTTTACTTGGTAGGCTCGGTCATTGGGGCAGAGGAACACTCCATCGCGCTGCTGGCAAGAATATTCCAAGCGCTGGTGCTCTGAGTAAATTTCGAGGGACAAAAGTCAACAATGAAGGGTCTTGAGGACAAAACTGGCAGGTAGGATAGTTATGGTCATGATGGGGCCCAATGCAAAAAAGGCACTGACAGTGACTATCCTTGTGTGGAATCTGCTTTCCACAATCACGCTTCCCTTTCTTGGATGACATTAACTCTACGAAAAAACATCAGTAAAAGACACAAATATTCACCAAAGGGGCACTTCTCTTTAGTAAAAGATGCGATTCCGGCACCAGAGTGACGTCCGGGACTGGCGAGCCGACTGGTGGCAAAGAAATTCTTAGGGTGGTGCGCACCCATGTCACCTATGGCTTATATCTGATAGCGGCCTACCGTGCAACCTACAGTAGCAAAAGTCTTTGGTATACCGGCCAATGTTGGGTCACCTGAGCAGGCAACTACCTTGTGTAAAGAATACTGCAACAGATGAATAGAAGGACATCCTTAACATCCTCAGAAAAAGTTGCCTGTAAGGAACTAGAACCTTAAAATATCCAGAGTTAGGTTTAGGGATGACAAACTAGGGTGAAGCAGTAACCATTCAGTTGTGTGATGAAATCCACTTACCATGGCAGTTCGTAATCCTTTTCCCTAGCTAGAAGAAAAGGAGGACAGAACCAATGATGCCTTGGCGTAAACAAAAATCCCTAGCAATATTTTTTTTTCTTCTTTTTGGATCTTCACAAGAATTCTTGGACTGACGGGTAGAGTGAAGAAGTAGACACTTCCCTGTCCACCAAACACTGACAGAATCTGTCCCCCAAGTTGAGGGGCAAGGGTCTCTGGTACAAAACAGGGGAAGTTGTTTGTTGGAAGCAAACAGATCTAAGGAGTCACTGAACAGTGAATGATGTCCTGGAAAACCAGTCTGTTCAGGATACATTCATGAGGGTCCTCCTCCAAGGACGTGCTTAAAGCATGTGCCAACATATCCTAGGAGTGACATGTTTTACTGGGTGGCAAAGCTCCAGGCTTTCTGTATCAATGTGCACAACTGGTAAGATCTGGTCCCTCATTGCTTATGTACCACATTACTGTTGTGCTGTCTGTTAACACTTATAGGGTACCTGGTTTCCAGAGATGGGAATAGACTGGAAGAGCTTGGATGAGGGTCCTCATTTCCTTTATGTTGATGTGTTCCCTCAGTAGTATTTGTGTGCCTGTCCAGGGCCCCCATGCCTCATCTGAGGCATCTATGTGCATTTCCTGAACTGGGGTTGATGGTGTGAAAGGAAGCCATGGGTTGAGTTTAACCTGATCCTTCCACCATAACAGCTCCTTCTGAGCCAGGGTAAAAGAAATATCACTGTATCCAGAGAGTAAGAGTGCGGAGGCCAAACTGTTTTCAGGTGCCAATGGATTTTCCTCATATGGAGGAGTACGGCAAGGGTGAGAACTCTGGAATAGAACATGCCATGAACCTCAGAGCCCTTAGGATCTCCTTAGCATAGGCTAAGGGAGCCAAAGTTGTCGAAGTAGTTTGTAAGGCTCTGCACCTTCTCTTGAGACAAGTAGGTCTGCCCTCCTTTTGTATCCAGACTGCAGCCCAGAAAAACTAGGTCCTGAGATGGCTATGGGGAGATTTTTATTTTTGTAGTCGATTGTGAACCCCAACTGAGACAGGAGAAGGGTGAACCAGACATGCTACATAAGAATTTGTGGTGAAGTAGCTTGAATTCACATGTTAACTAAACAGGCGAAAATATGAACTCCCTGGGTTCAGCAGAAGGTGATCACTGATGCCAGAACCTTTGTGAAAATTCTTGGGGCCATGGAAAGCCCAAAAGACAAAGCAGTAAACTGATAGTTAAATGACTCTGTACAAAACCTGAGGAATCTCCTGCAAGGGGTCCAAGCTAGTAAGTGGAGGTAAGCATCCTTTAGATATAGGAACACTAAAAAAGCCTAGGGCACAATGAAAGTCAAGTGTGCAGCGACAACATTTTGAAAGTTGGCACTTTTGAGAAGATGTTTTAGCAAGGATTTATCTAGTATAGGTCTCCACCACCTTTCTTCCTTTCAGGATTGGAAAAGTCTCGAGTAAAACCCCTCTCCTACAAATTTTTCTAACACCAGCTCTTTTGTGCTTTTAAGATCCTGTAAAATGGGTGTGAGCAAATGAATCTGTGTGGAAAGGGGTGGTAAGCCATTTAGATGGAGAATCTGTATCCAAGACCTGGCACAACAATTATTATTATTATTATTTTTTTTTTCTTTACAGCAGATAGTACTCATTTGTCTGGTTATTTTTCCCTTTGCGAACAGCAGAGTAGGGCTGGGGGGCCAGGAGGCTGTAGATGAGGCATCTCTTTGCAGTTTATCTGGGAATCTTCTGGGAGCCTGCCTGTGTTTCTGATTAGGCCTAGGACCCCTTCTGACAAAAGGGTTACGTTTGCTTGGGTAATTCCTCTGGTACCTACCTAGGTATAGAGGTTAACAGAAGCTGTCTGCAGTCTTTCACGGTTTTACCCTGCACTTGAAGGGTTTTGAAACTATTGGCAGCTTGGGGGCCAAACAAGAGATTCTTCCCTAAAGGGGAAGCCATTATTTTTGCTTTCAAGTCCTCAGGAATTTGACTACTACCTAACCATGCATACCTGCAGATTACAGAGCCTGTAGCAGCTACTCTGAACAAGGCCTCTACAATATCACTACATTCAGTGCTCTGTCTGGCCACTTCTGTAATTTGATTAAGTCAGGATAACATCTGTTTAGAATCAGTATCCTGTAAATCTACCACCATTATAGTTAAAAGAAAATGAGAATAGGTATCAAGTATTTGGTCATCTGGGTTTGGTAACTCACAGGGAGAACTAACTCGCCTGATAGAGCGTTTTTCCCAAAGAACTAGTAACGTCTGTTCCTTGGAGCCGAGACCTTATTAACCAGGTAATAAAGAATGTGTTTTCCATTTGCCCTGCTGGTGCATTTTTTGGTATTAGTGTTAGACTATACATCAGTTTTGCCACTCATTTGTTTTAGTATTTTTTTTTGTGGCAATTTGGGCTTATGGATTCCTTGGACTCCTTGGGATTACCTGCGGATCTTGGCACAGGGCAGTCTGGAGATTTTGGAGTTGAAGAAAGATGTGGCTGAGCTCAAGGGAGAACTAACTCACCTTATCGAGCTTTTTTCCCAAAGAACTGGTAACGTTTGTTCCTCGGAGCTGAGCCCTTATTTACCTGGTAATAAAGAGTACATTTTCCATTTGCCCTCCTGGTGCATTTTTTGGTATTTGGTAACTAAATAGCCTTGAACACCAAAGTAGGGGAGGTATAAACCTTTTTACCCCATCTATCCATAGCCCTGTTATTCCTACCTGAACAGATGGCTTTGGCATTGGGAAGTAACTGAGAAGGCTTAGCAGACAACAGGAAAACTGCAAAAGGGTCCACTACAGGATTTTTAAACAAAAACTTAAGATCGGGGACTTTCTAAAAACCTGGCTGGTCTTTTGGGGGCTGGTGGCTGGGTGTTAGGGGCAGCAGAAGTGGATTGAAAAGCATTAAAAAAAAAAAAACTCACGAACAGGAGGGTACAGGGGAATGGGCTGGGGTGCCCATTTCCAAAACGTTGTAGTATCTTTTCTGCACCTCTGAGATCTGCCTAGACTCCTACTCAAAATGCTTAATTTAAGACACTCTCTCCAAAAAGTATTTTGCTGGAGAGTCAGGTGAAATGTCATCATCTGAACAGACTTGGACAGGAAAGCACATTTGAGAGTACGCCAAAAAATGACCAGAAACAGAATCCTCCTCATCTTCAGAAAATGAATCTACAGCAGTCTTTTGAGAAGTGGAGGAGGGGGTTGACAGGAGAAGGAAGAAAACGTTTCAAAGCCAAATTGGCCTTAAACTTAGACAGAAATCCATCCATGCCTTCTCACTAGAAGAGAAAGGAGGATGTTCAGGGGAAGCAACATGTTAGTTTTCGAATGTTTTGTTTTGAAGTAGCATCCACCTGTACTAAAATGCAGCTGCTCAGTTCCCAGACGTACCTTGATTAGTTTACCTGGGATCTCTTCTCCAAGTAGGATCTGACAGATACTCTCTGGGCCCTCTGATATGATTTGAGGTTTGCCTCTGTCTGCAGAATCCTCAGTCATCACAGCTCTGATGTTCAGAATCCTCAGCAGGTAAGTCAGAGTCAGAAAGGGACTACTACTAGGCCTTTTAAGCTCAAGTCATGGCGGTACATCCAGGGAAGCAGAATCAGCCATCTTGGAGTGGGTCAAGAGTTTCAGACGTTGGGTCACCAAGGACAAACAGAATCATAACAGTCTTTGGTACAAAGGTCTGGCTGGTGGAACAAGCTTTGTAGTTGTGTTAATCTCCTAAGCAAAAATGATTCTGATTATTCAAGTCTTTTGTATGGGATTTGCCTACCACTCTCCCACTTTACCCTTCTAACTGACCTCTAATACTGGTAAGAAAAAGAAATTTTAAGGATGGTACCTCAGTGGGGCACTTATCTGAGTATTTCAATTAACAGTACCAATGACCAAATGAAAATCAGTCCAACATGTACACAGCCTGCGTTCGGGCTGGTGGCAAAATAGTCTGAGGAATTATGCTTATACATCTTACTATATACCCTTACACTTGCAAATTAATGTCACACAGTTGATGCAAGATACTAAGTAAATGCTTTTTTACCCCATCAAGATGTCAGCAATGATAACCTATGTATTAGGAATGCTGCAACAATGTCAGTCAGGGCATCAAGAAAAGCCATTATGAAGAATTTATCCAGATCTCCCAGAAAAATCAGAGAAAAAAGTTCTCAACCCAATCAAGAGATTGACAACTTGTAAAAAAACAATAATCTACAAAATAAGGCAGTTGTCTAAATATGGAAACGTGAATGCCCTGCAGCCTGTACAAGGCTACTATAGGAGTCGGGCATTTTGTAAACATCCTAGGAACTCTAGTAGATAAGCCAAAGAGTAAGGCACAAAATTGAAAATGCAAACCAGACACAGAAACATAAAAAGCATTTGGGAATCTAAGAAATTGAATGTGATAATCATATTTTAAATCTATAGTGTCTAGAAAAATTCAAAGACTGAACAGAAACTGCAGCAAAAGCATTTTGCACTTTGGGACTTTGATGTGAAGGTTTAGAATAGAAATAACTGGGACAGGTCTCCAAGTTGGTTCTTTCTTTGGTTTCAAAAAAGTACAGTTTGGTACCTACCATAAATGTAGATGTTCGAGGATCTACATTGCTGCAGTCATAACCTGTGGGTAAGTCCGCTGTCCTCGATCGGCCCGAATACCAAAGAGCTGGGCTGGCGTCGGTCATTGTCGCCTAGAGCTGACGTCAGTACGTTGTAGTACATAAGCGCATGACCGACGCCATATCCTCAGTCTTTCTTGCCCCAGATGTCAGAAGGCCTAAGAAGGCCAGAGCCAAAATAGTAAACACCCAACAACTACCAGTGTGGAAATAAAGATAATCCTAAAAAAACACAGCAACCACAAACTATAGAGGGGAAGGAGGGAGGGATAATTGGACTGCAGCAATGTAGATCCTCGAACATCTACATTTATGGTAGGTACAAAACTGTACTATGTTCTTCGTCTCGCATTGCTGCAGTCATAACCTGTGGGTAGAATCCCAAAGCAAAGGAAAAGGGAGGCTGGCAAACTAAATGGCATTAGGAGCTGCTAACATGCCCTGTAGAACTGCAGTGGCAAACCCAGCCCTGGACTTGGAATAAAGAGGGAGATGGTAATGCTTAGTAAAAGTGTGTACTGAACTCCAAGTAGCTGCCTCCAAAATATCCTTAGTAGCTACACCCTCAAAAAGCAGTAGATGTGGCAGTAGCCCTAGTAGAATGAGGTCTGATCCCAGCAGGAACATCCTTCCCATGATGAGAATAACAAAAAGCAATACATTGTCCAATCCACTTTGAAATAGTCTGCTTTGAAACAGCTTTCCCTTGTGAACCCAAAGCAAAAGAAACAAATAACTGTTGAGTCTGTCTGAACTCCTTAGTTCTGCTCAAGTAATAACGCAACTGCCTGTGGATATCCAAAGAATGCAAGACTTTTTCCCCCTTATTTTGGGGATCAGCATAAAAAGTAGGCAAATGAATAGACTGGTTCAAGGCCACATTAGAAATCACTTTAGGCATAAAAGTAGGGTTAGTTCGCAAAGAAACTCTATCCTTATGAAATATCAGAAAGGGTTCAACTGCCATGAGTGCCTGCAATTCAGATACCCTCCTAGCAGAAGTAATGGCCAACAAAAAAGCAGTCTTCCAAGACAAAAACTTCAATTCAGACGTAGCTGCAGATTCAAAAGGAGGTAAAGTAAGCTTCTCCAACACAAAATTGAGATCCCAGGAAGGAGTAGGAGCTCTACGTGAAGGTCTTATATTCTTTGCCCCTCTAAGGAATTGTTTGAACAAAGGGTGAGAAAATAAAGGAGGGTCACAATCATAGTGAGCAGAAATGGCTGCAGCATGAACCTTCACAGAAGAGAATGACAAACCCTTGTCCAGTAATTCAGTAAGATACTGTAGTGCAAAACTCAAATTAGGCACTGAAACATCAAAGCCCTTTGCTGTGCTCCAAAGAAAAAATCTCTTCCATTTATCAGCATAAACTTTTCTAGTACTAGGCCGCCTGGCTTCCAAAATGACACCTAAAACCTGTTGAGGAAGCTGAGACCCCACCGGCACCATCACAGAATACGACAGGCTGCTAGATGCAGGGACTGCACCCGAACATTGAGAAAATGTTTGTTTGACTGGGATAACAAATGAGGAACCTGTGGCAGAAGCCAAGGAGGCTCCTGAATTAAACTCCTCAGCAGAGGATACCAATGCTGACGTGGCCAATCTGGTGCTATCAGAATCATGCAAGGCTTGTCCCGCCTGACTTTCAAGAGTACCTTGGGAAGAAGAGGCAGAGGAGGAAAAGCATAAACGTGAAGGTTGTTCCAACTGAAAGATAGAGCATCCACTTTCCAAGCATTTGTGTGGAACATCTTTGTGCAAAATTTTGGCAGTTGAAAATTCAGTGGAGAAGTGAACAGATCTATGTCTGGAGTTCCCCAAGCCACTGTCAAATGTTTGAATACCTGAGGATCCAGTTTCCACTCGTGGGGATCCACAATTTGCCTGCTCAATACATCTGCTAAGGAGTTCTGTGCTCCTGGCAGAAACCGTGCTTGAAGATTGATTTGCAAACTCAGAGCAGTCTCCCACAAAATCATTGCTGGTCTGCAAAGAGGGTAGGAATGGGTTCCCCCCTGCTTGTTGATGTACCACATGACTGTTGTGTTGTCTGTTTGAATCAACACCAGTCCCGGCTGAAGTAGGTCCTTGAAGGCCATCAATGCAAATTGGACTGCTAACATCTCCTTCATGTTGATATGCAAATGTAGTAGTTTGGGAGGCCACCTGTCTTGTATCCATTTCCCATTGAAGTGTGCTCCCCAAGCCAAGCCGAGGCATCCGTCGTTAGGATCTGACTCGCCTCTGGTCGGGTCACAGAGAGTCCCTTGTTTAGGTGACATTCCTGAGCCCACCACAAGAATTCCTTCTGGATGCAAGGTATAATCCGAATGACAGTGTCCAAACCGTGGCAGTGTTGAGTCCACACACTTTTGAGATACCATTGTAGCTTCCTCATATGCAGTTTGGCATTGGGAAGTACTAGAATGCAAGATGCCATGAACCCCAAGGCTTGAAGGACTGTCCTTGCAGTCAGCCTGGACATTACTGATAACTGCTGGAAATATAGATGAAGAGTTCTTTGTTTGTCCGGGGTCAGAAATGCCATCTGAGAAGCTGTATTCAGTCTCACACCCAGAAAGCACATGTCCTGAGAGGGAACTAGACTGGACTTTATTTCATTCACAGAATACCCTAGGCACCTTAAAACTGCCATTACATACTGGAGATGTTGTAGTAACTTGTCTGTTTTGAGCAAGAATCAGGCAATCGTCCAGATAAGGATAAATTTGTATTCCTCTCTGTCTGAAAAAAGCAATTACAGGAGCCAGAACTTTTGTGAATACTCTGGGCGCAGTAGATAAACCAAAGGGCAATGCAGAGAACTGATAATGAGAAGTACCAGCCCGAAATCTCAGGAATCTCCTGCAGCTGGGCCTGATAGGGATGTGAAGACAGGCCTCTGAGATCCAGGGTTACCATCCAATGATTTTTGCCTAGCATAGGCAGAAGTTGTTGTAATGTTAACATCTTGAACTTTGGAATGTCTAGGTAGGTATTGAGAATGGACAAATCCAGAATTGGCCTCCAAGTGTTTCCTTTCTTTGGCACTAGGAATAGACGGGAATAAAAACCTAGGCCTACTTCTGACGGGGGGACCACCTGAATTGCCCCCATCTGTAAAAGTAAAGAAATTTGCTCCTGAGCCTCCATCCTTTGCTGAGGAGGCACATCCGGCATGCCTTTGAAAGGAGGAAAAGTGTGAAAATAAAACTTGTACCCGTGATTTATTATATCCAACACCCATTTGTCCTGGGTGACCAAATGCCAGTTTTGTTTGAAAAGTCCCAACTTTCCTCCTAGAGGAGCTGCCAGTAGAGAAGGGTCTGGCAGCGGAAGATACAGGTCATTGGGTCTGTTTACGAAAAGGCTGACCCCTGCCCTCACCAGAAGACTGTGCAGGAGAACTCCAAGTCCTAGGTCTGAAAGAACCCTGAGCGTGAGCTCTGCCTCTACCACGCCTAGACCTGCCCTTAGACTGATAATCCGAAGAAGGGAAAGACCATCCTCTAGCAAGCCAATTCCTACTAAACTTAGGGGGCTGCACCTGCATAAAATCTTTGACAGTCTGCATAGACTTAGCCTTATCTTCCATCTTTTTCAAAACTGATTCCACAGAAGGACCAAAAAGTACCTCAGATTGAAGAGGAGCATCCAAAATCCGAGCCTTAACATGCTCTGACAAATTTTGATCCTTAAGCCAGGCATGTCTACGAATAACTGAACCTGTAGCAGCCACCTTGAAGAGCATCGAAACCACACTGCAAAGAATGCTTGCCAACTTGATCTGATGCATGAACCAACTCCTGGAGCTCCTGACACTCTATACCCTCAGATAAAGCATCCACCTTAGATTTCAAGTGACCTAACAAAAAATTCTGATACTTCAGCATATGAAATTGGCAATTCAAAGCCCTCATAGCCAACGTAGAGGAGGTGTACACTTTTTTCCCCCATCTATCTAAAGCTCTAGATTCTTTATCCAAAGGAACTGGATTCTTAGCCACAGAAGCCCTAATATCCTTCGGACCTTGAGTAATAGTTTCCGGATCAGCTCTAGGGCTCTTGTACAAATACTTATGTGCTTCTGGAACTCTATAATATCTGTATGGCTTAACAGGGGCAGGAGGTAAAGAATCAGGATTAAGGGAAGATTCAGAAAAAGCATCCTGAACAACTTCTAAGACAGGAGGAATAGCCAAGGGCCTATGCTGTGGCAGAAACAAAAATTCCCTGAGCCTTTCGAGAATCGAAAAATCCTGACCTTCCCACTTGAAATGCTCCCTCATGGAATGTGAAGTCTCAGAAAAAGAAAAATCCTCTGGAGGAGAAGCAGAAGGACAGGAGTCCTCTGCATCCGAATCTAAATAAGAAGGGAATTCCTGAATTTCTTCAGCTGAGGAATCAAGAGTAGTCTGAGGAATGATCCATCCCCTCTAAATCTGCCTCCACCCTAGGAATCTTCTCTGGGGGGGCATAGAACCCCTGATCAAAGTAATCAAGTCCTCAGCCATTTTTAACATATGCTTTTTAGGAACAGGGGCTGGAGAGCTAAAACTATGACCAGGGCCAACATGACAAGGTTTGGCCTTAGCATGGGCTTTAGCCACTGAAGTAGAAGGCCTAATAACTTTCTGTAAAGATGGAACTACAGACACCTGAGAAGCACCTTCAGCCGGGCCTACCTCCTGGGAGGCCAATTCCTGTAAAAGTAAAGGTTCCCCATGGGATTCAGCCAAACCCTCGGCAGGATCCACAGATTCAACCGGAGGCTCCGTAGAACCGGCGTCCGCAACGGACGACTCATCCGGTTTAGACTTCAAAGAGTTATCTTTGCGCTTTTTAGCGGTAGCGGGCGTCGGAGGATCCGACGGCATGTTATAGTTACACCTTTTACCGAAAACAAGCCTGGCACAGTCTAATCTCCGTTTAATGGTGCGCTTGTTAAATCTAGCACAAAAGCGACACCCGACCACGTCGTGCTTAGGCCCTAAGCAAGGAATACAGAAAGAATGAAAATCCTTATGAGGTATCTGTTTCCCACAAGAAATGCAATTAACTTTTTCTGACATCCGGATAACTGAGGCAAGAAAAGACAAAGATTTCCCCAACGGGGTACTTATCCCAACTTGATCTTCGGTCTGAAACTCGATAAATGAAAATTTCAGAACGCCGAACGGCACTTGCAAATGCTGCTTCTGCTTCGGACCACGCGGCAAGAAAGACTGAGGATATGGCGTCAGTCATGCGCTTATGTACTACAACGTACTGACGTCAGCTCTAGGCGACAATGACCGACGCCAGCCCAGCTCTTTGGTATTCGCGCCGATCGAGGACAGCGGACTACCCACAGGTTATGACTGCAGCAATGTGAGACGAAGAACATCAGGTTCTATAACTCCCTGGGATAGCACTTGATCTAGGATATGAGAAAACAGGAAAGTTTGGATGGATGCAGAGAAAAATCGAGGAAGAGGAGTCCCACTACCAGTTGTAACCTTTCTGAGTGATTCTCAGAACCCACCTGTCTGAGTTTATCTGCTGCCACAAAGGAAAGAGAAGTGAATACCTAGGCTTTGGAACAACTTCACTAGAACTCTAGGGTAGGGAGGGGGAAACCTTGAAGAGGTATATAGTGTCAGTCTAGCCTTTTTTTTTTTTTTTTTAAGTTTTTCCTTGGTTCTGGAGAGTATTCTCTCTTCTTATTTAAATTTCTGTGCCACTGCCTTGCTAAATTATGTTTGCCCGCATGCCTTGACAGGATTGTTTATTTTGCTTCCTATAAAAGGAACCTAATCCTGAAGAAAATTTTCTATTGTATTTTGCCATGGAGGGTTGAAAATTCTGAGTAACCCCCTAAATGAACTTTCTCCTTTCACAAAATCTTTTAAGGACCACACCAGCAGAAGTGCTAAATAATACTTCTTTGTCTAGGGGTGGGCATTCAAGCTTTGGCATCCTCTGGTAAATTCAGGAGCATAGCCAGGCAAATCTTCCTATCACAGACTCGGCATCAGCAGAGTCATAAGAAAGAGTCTGGTTACCTGAGGCACAGAAGATACTAAATTCAGATGCCTTAGTCCCTGAAGAAGGGAGTTCAGCAATTAACTTCTCATATTGCCAAAGAAAATCATAAAAAACCTAGACATGTGAGCCTGACAATTATCTATTCTGAAGGCTAGGGTACAGGAAACAAACTTTCTCCCCACACCTCTCAAAGGCTTTCCCATCTTTCTCACAAAGACAGAGTTAGCTGCCAAAAGATGCTTGGCCTAAGATGGCTTTCACACAGAAATCACTGCAAGGTCTGATCAAGGGTTTGAAAAAAAAGAATTGCTGGATCTAATGAACCTTACATAGTTTATCACACTTTTTAATTGCTAACTGCAAAGAAAGCATCCTCTAATGATGGCAAAAGAACACATGTAGACTGAGGAAAATCCACCTGTAACAATTCAAAATACTGTTTGCTGGGGTTCCGGTAGCACTTTTTGCTCCAAATGAAATAACTCCTTCATTCTGATAATATAGTACCAGAAAAGGACAACTCTTCGGAGTGATGTGCTGACTGAATGCCCCCCACCGGGGAAAGGAACTTAAGAAACACAAACTAAATCTAATTCCTGTCCCTCAGACAAAATCAGAGAGAGAAAAACCTCCTTAAATTCATGGTGAAAAAAATGAAAGGTTTGAAATAACACCTTACCAAAACCAAGCCAATCTTACCTGTCTATCCTATGTGATACAGGAGAAGTGTCTTTTTCCATCCTGAAGACCTTCTGATACAGGAGAAGTGTCTTTTTCCCCCCTGAAGACCTTCCAAGAAAAAGAACAGACTCCTCAGAAATCATGTTCCCCAGAGCAGCTTTGCAGTATACCACTGTATGTTGCCTTCTCCAATACCGACAAAGTGCGGTCCTTCCTCACCTGAAGAGAGCAGACCATCAGCCACAGAGGACATGCCTACTTCTCAGTCCCAAGTGGCTTCTTATGGACCAACACCAGAGGAACAGAGAAAGCAACGAGCGGTCTGGCTACAGCAGAGTCACTCAGCAAAGAGGAAGCAGTCTTCAAAACCGAAAACTTCTGCATAACCCTTTTCTTTCAGTGGATCATAGAGGAAAGAACTTGAAGCCCAATCAATATCTCCACCAACACAAAATGTCTGATGAGCAGGTAGCACAGCCTTGGTCAGTCAATGCTACAGACTGACAGACATTTTACCTTAATTATTTTTTTCAACTGACAACCCCTAAAACCATTAGTCCTAATTCCTAGCTATATATATCAACAGAAAACAACTTTTGAACTGCTCTTCAAAAAGCATTGAAATAGAAGGTATGGGGTACTTATCTGCCCGGCCTTTAAAGAGCACTATCCAACAGTCAACCACTCGGAGCCTGCAACAAGTAAGAGCATACTTTGCCTGCAAGAAAGTTTTGAAACTCTGGCACCCTATCCACTAATGTTATACTACTCTCCTCAAGCTGTTCGGTGGTTAGGCTGTGTGGAAGGTGACCTTAAGCTTTGAAAGCCAGCTGGTTGTCATAACCCATAAAGCTTATGCTACTGCAACAGTGATCTAATGATGCTGAACATGCTGTAGATCCTCAACCAGGCAGACGAAGAAAAAATAGCTGAAGTTGAAGGCAAATGATATCTCACTAAAATATCCAACAAGGATAATTCCCTCCACACAGATCAGAGTTTATTCAACTTCTATAAAAGGCCACTGGATACGTTCATTTAGAATGTTTTCCTGAAAAACATTTAATTCAAATTGTGAAGGAATGCAACCACCAAATGTGGCATTACAGTTAAATAAACACATGCTAAAAACACAGAGTAGTAGAATGCTTATAACTCTCATATTACTGTAGGTAACAAAATATACAATGGAATAATATGAAACTAAAACTTGCTTGAGTATAGTGGAAAGGACATCCAAAATATACACAAGGCATTCATGGATGTGAAAGTTTAAGTTATGAAATATTAAAATATCTGCACTTGGACAGTGTCTCAAGTTAAGGGGAGCCCAAATTCAGATATACTGAACATTTACAGACATCCACCTCTGTTAATACTTGATGTTATCAAAGAACAGTAGACAAGCATCAAATAATGTGTATGAGATTATACTGGCATGAAAGATGTACTAAACGGTTCTCAAACGGAAAGCAGCAGTTGCCTGGAACAGACTACCAAATTACTTTAAAGCAAGGACTATTCAACATATTCTTAAACACAGCTTGGCCACTTACTATGGTAATTACTGCTTTAGTATACTGACAGGCTAGAAGAGCATTAATGCCCAGACCTGAAATCTATATAAAAGTGCTCTAAAGAAAAGAAAAGGAGAGGACGTTTGTACTACAACCACTAATATACCTGAATTCTGCACAAATGCTTCAAAACAAATTAGACATGCTGCTGTACTACACAATTTAGAAGACAGTTCAAGTAATCTATACAACAAAAATGCTTCTATGACACTTTCAGAGAATAATAGAATGACAGTTTAATTTGGAAACAGTTCCCTTCCTTGAGTCACAATTTTATTTTCAATAAACCCAAATCTTATGCAAATTTTCTAAAATAAAGTCCCTTTTAACATTAGATAAACTCAAGTGACAAATTCTAACTGCATTTAGAAACTGTCTTTCTTTATGTATGTAGCTTTTGGCTCCTGTGCCTGCCAACCCCCAAGCAACCCACCACTCCCATCAGACATATTTGTTCCGTTTACCCAGAGATTACCTCACCCCCCTGGGCAAGGTGGACAGGCAATCTGGTTATTCCCCATGTAGGTGCAAGCTTAGACACATCCAATATGAAGCTACCACCCAGCAGTGCCTTACTGAGCCTATAAAGCAGCTCCCAGGCTGCTTATTGGTATCTCAGCCACCCCTTCAAAGGAAGCTATGAAATATGTATCCTGCTCCGTCCCATGTTATCCAATATGGTCACATTCACCCCTTCCTGCCAGCTCCACAAAGGTCCCAAGATACTAACCAAACTCTGGTTACCTAGGCCACAGTCACACATTCTACCTGCTAATGTACCAACACTGCCTATATAACTTTATATGCAGGAAAAAGGTCCACCTTTCAATTAGTGTGCTTAATCTTTTCAAACATTTGCAGCCATTTAGGCTACACATACCAAATGGAGACAGCAAACTAAGTGCAGAAAAGGAAATTAACCTCAGTGAAGATGCCCACCAGAACAAAGACACAAATGCATGTAAATGTCAGTTTAGCAGAAAAGAAAAACACTAAGATGCAGAGCTTTACACTTTACAGGCAAGTCATTAATAATCTGCAGCATTTCAGATCAGGAGATGAAGCACATCTACACTTTGTTACAAACTGCAACAACTGGGAGATGAACGCCAAAGTAGCTGAAGTTCGAAGGTCTCAATCCTACCACCAGCTACCTGTACGCTGCTTAGCCCTGATCAAGTCTGGTAACTAACAAGGTCTCTGTCGAAAAAGGGAGTGGAGGTCTTCAGTTTCATTTATTTTTATGCAAACAAAACAAATGAAATTTAATCATCAGAAGCACAACAGCAGTCATCACAGGAGACTATGGCTATAGGCTTCTACAGAGTTTAATCTTTTATACTTAGCTTGACAGCAGCTTCACTAGCAAGCTTTATGACTCTTAGCAATGTACTTAAACTGTTACCATGGTACTCCACAAAAGACAATGCTATATCTGCACTTATTCTAATAAAAAAACATGAACAAAGTTTCTACAGTAGCAAAAACAATATGACAAAGGTGATACCACTGACAAACCAAATGAAAAATTAATGAAAATGTAACTCCCATATTACTTTAGTAGTGTACTTCCCATTTTGACAAATTACTACAAAACTACTGACTGCAAATATACTGCATGTGAACAAATTACCACAACTAATGAAAGAAAAAGGTTTCAGATTGAAGTGATGCTGCAGAAGGAGAAAATTTCAAACATGCATACCAGTTCAACTCTTGGACCAAGCCCCTCCAAAATTCTGTGAGCTTCTTCCGCTTTTTTCTGTGAGAGAAAAAGATACATCTTTTAGAAATTTATTGATAAAAATACACAGCTGTCTCAATCACAGGGCACACTTCAGAAGAAACTGTGTCAGTGACACCTACAAGACAAACTAAACGATTGAAAAGTATAAAAATTTTCAAATGTGACAGGAAAATTTAAGAAAAACATGGGTGTAAAAGATACAAACTAACACCACTTCTTTCGGCTGTTCCCATTAAGGGTCGCCACAGCGGATCTGTTTCCATTTCTTCCTGTCCTCTGCATCTTGCTCTGTCACACCACCCACCTGCATGACCTCTCTCACCACATCCATAAACCTTATCTTAGGCCTTCCTCTTACCTGACGGCTCTATCCTTGGCATCCTTTTCTTAATATACCCAGTATCCTTCCTCAGCACATGTCCAAACCAACGCAATCTTGCCTCTCTGGCTTTGTCTCCAAACCATCCAACCTGAGCTGACCCTCTAATATACTTACTACTAATCCTGTCCATCCTAATCACATCCACTGCAAATCTTAACATCTTTAACTCTGCCACCTACAGCTCGGACTCCTGTCTTTTTTGTCAGTGCCACAGTCTCCAACCCATATAACATAGCTGGTCTCACCACTCTCTTGTAGACCCTTTCCTTTCCACTCCTACTGGTACCAGTCTGTAAAAAATCACTCCTAACACTTCACCACCCACTCCACCATGCCTCTCTTCCACACTTACCATTACTCTAAAGAATAGTCGTGTAAAATCTTACCATAACCATTGATGTCCCTCTCTTCCATGTTGCAGTATTCATACTGTGGGATCCTCTGCCTCAGGCGGCCCGAATGTCTGCTCCTATACAAAAGCTTTCAGCCTGGTTGCTGCAAGTACGTGGGATGTTACACGTAGGGTCATAAATCAGGGGACTTAAATTTGATGTCTGCATGCATAGACCTCAGAACTAACTGCCCACTCGGACAGTAGCCTAGGAAAAGCCAAAAGATTTATTTCAGATAGGTGAAATGCCACAGACTGACACATAATGGACCTAGTGCAGGCAAGGGGCTCAATGAAGTCTCTCCATCCTGAAACTATTTAAGAAAGGGGTCAGGAAGGAGGGAGGGAAGGAATACTGCAACATGGAAGAGAAGGACATCTATGGCTATGGTAAGATTTTACACAACTATTCTATATCCTTCTTTCCTCATGTTGCAGTACTCAATGTGGGAAAGTACCACAGCTCAGGAAGGAGGAAGAGTGGAAGAAGAGGTAGCAGAGTCCAGAAATCCTTGCAGGATTGCCCTAGCAAAACCTGCTCTGGAGATATGGTCCAGTTTGTAATGTTTGGTGAAGGTATGCACAGTGGACCAGGTGGCTGCTGCAAGGATGTTAGCTGTGTCCAAGCCTTTGAGGAAGGCTTTGGAAGAAGCTACTGCTCTAGTGGATTGAGCCCTGATCCCCTTATTCAGGGCCTTTCCATGGCATGAGTAGCAGAAAGAAATGGTATTTCTGATCCAACAGGAAATAGTTTGTTTAAAGACTGCCTTGCCCAGGGCTCTGGGATGGAAGGAAACAGAGGTTGGTTTGATTTTCTGATGGTTTTGGTTTTGCCCAGATAAAATCTTAATTGCCTGTGAATGTCCAGGGAGTGGAGTATTCTCTCAATGTCATTTAGAGGAGAGGAGAAAAAGGTAGGTAGGTGAATGGATTGGTTTAGTAAAAAGTTTGTTGACCACTTTGGGCATGGAGGGGATTGGTGTGCAGGGTCACCCTGTCTTTATGGAAGATAGTTTAAGGGGGGCATGCTACGAGTGCCTGAAGCTCTGACTCCCTTCCTGCAGAAGTGATGACTACCAGCAAGACCGTTTTCCGTGTGTACATCTGCAGTGATGCAGAAGTGGCTGATTCGAATGGAGTTAACGGGAGTTTCTCCAGGACATAGTACAGATCTCAGGGTGGTGGAGTAGGCATTCTGGCAGGTCTTATGTGTAAGACCCCTTTTAAGAATGTTTTACATCTGGCCTGGAGAGTAAATGAGGTTCCAGAGGTAGGCAGGCAGAGACAGCAGAGAGGTGTACTTTCACAGAAGAGTATGAAACATCTGCTTTAATTCATACACAAGCTAAGACTAAAGGGACATCTGCCAGAAGGGGGTCCTTATGTCTTTGGAGACACCATATAGAGAATCTCTGCTATTTAGAAATGTAGGATCTCTTTGTATTAGGTTTTCCAGCCTCCTGCAGGATAGATAGCAGTTTCTACTGCTATCACCCAGAGAGTTAGGTTCAGCATATCTAGATGCAGATAGACGAGAGTTCCCTTCTGTTGTGTGAGTAGAAGAACTTGTGAGACAACTTGTGGTAAAGTACAGTTTTGTACCTACCATAAATGTAGATGTCCGAACTGGATAGCATCTGCAGTCATAACAACTGGGTTGTCCTGTCGTCAGGCAGCCCTTCGGTCGGCCGGATTCCAAAGTCCGGGTCCGGCTTCGGCTGATGTCGCACTTCACCCGACGTCATCTCTGCTGGTCTTCGGATATAAAGGCATCAGCCGACGCCATTTTCCTCAGTGTTTCTTGCCCCAGATGCCAGTTGCCCTCTTGGAAGGCTAAATTTTGGGTAAATGCCAATGTTTCCAAAAAGATAGAAGGCAAACACAAAAAATAAGCATGTATGTACATATATACAAACAAATACACCATAAGAGACTCCCCCCCGCCAGCTAGCTATTAGGAGGGTAAATACCCTAGGAGTACCACAGAGGGGAAGGAGGGAGGGTAATCCTGACTGCAGATGCTATCCAGTTCAGACATCTACATTTATGGTAGGTACAAAACTGTACTATGTCCTTCATGGATGCATCTGCAGTCATAACAACTGGGTAGAATACCATAGCCAACTAGGGAGGAGGAAGAATAGATTATGGTGTGGTTAGGATCCCTTGCAGTACAGCAGTGGCAAACCCTGCTCGGGATCTGGAATACAGAGGTAAATTATAATGCTTGGCAAATGTATGCACGGAGGTCCAAGTAGCCGCCTCAATAATGTCCTTGGTTGCCACTCCTCGTAAGAAGGCTGTGGTAGTGGCTGTTGCCCTTGTAGAATGAGGCCTTATGTTCTGTGGAATTGGTTTTCCATGAAAGGAGTAACAGAATCGTATGCAATTTCCTATCCATTTGGAGATTGTCTGTTTGGAAATCGCTTTTCCTTCCCTTCCTGTGGCATAGGCTACAAACAGCTGGTCAGTTTTTCTGTTACTTTTGGTTCTGTCCAGGTAGTAGCGTAGCTGTCTATGTACATCCAAGGTATGCAGCATTCTTTCCCCTCTGTTTTGTGGGTTTGGGAAGAAGGTAGGTAGGTGGATTGCCTGGTTTAAAGACACTCTGGATACCACCTTAGGCATAAATGTAGGATTAGTCCTCATGGACACTCTATCTTGGTGGAAGATTAGGAAGGGTTGTACTGCCATTAGGGCCTGAAGTTCAGAAACCCTTCTTGCTGAGGTTATTGCCAGTAGGAAAGCAGTTTTCCACGATAGATGCTGCAGGTCTGCTGTTGCTGCTGGTTCAAAAGGTGCGAGTGTCAACTTTTCCAGCACAAAGTTCAAATCCCAAGCTGGCAATGGTGGTTTCCTAGGAGGTTTTACATTCTTGATCCCTCTGAGGAACTGCCTGAGTAAAGGATGTGAAAAGACAGGTGGATCAAAGCTGTATTCTGCTGAAATAGCTGATGCATGTATCTTGATGGAGGAATAGGACAGGCCTGTATGTAGAAGCTCTGCCAAATACTCCAGAATGTTAGCAATGTCCATATTCGACACATCTTTTCCTCTTTCAGCACTCCAAATGACAAACCTTTTCCATTTTCCTGCATAGTTCCTTCTTGTTGAAGGTCTGCGGGCTTCAAGGATAATGTCTTTAACCCTTTGGGAAAGCTCTGGATTAGTTGCTGCTATGTGATGTTCCATGCAGTCAGTTGCAACGTTTTTAGGTTTGGATGCATGATGCTGTAGTTGTTCTGAGTTAACATCAAAGGCATCAGGGGTATTGACCACATTTTGTACCGAGACATGCTCCTCAGCAATGGGTACCAGTGTTGTCTTGGCCAGTTTGGAGCTATCAGGGTTATCCTTGGACGTTCCTCCTTGATTTTTAGTAATACCTTGTGTATCAAGGGAAGAGGTGGGAATGCATATGCTGTCAGACCTTTCCAGCTGAAGGAGAGCGAGTCCACTTTCCATGCAAGTGGGTGGAATGTCCTTGTGCAGAATTTTTGAGCTGGTGATTGAGAGGGAAGCGAATAGATCTATCTGTGGCATTCCCCATTTCTTTGAGATGGCCTTGAAGATGTCCGGGTGTAGCATCCATTCGTGAGCATCCGAGGTGGTTCTGCTTAACATGTCTGCTAGAGTATTCTCCTTTCCTGGTACGAATATTGCCTGTAACTGGATGTTGTAGCTGAGCGCCAGGTTCCAAAGGTCCAAAGTCATTCTGCATAGGGGTATGAATGAGTGCCTCCCTGTTTGTTGATGTACCACATGACTGTGGTGTTGTCTGTCCTTATCATCAAATGTCCTGCTTTGAGGAATGGTCTGAATTTTGGATTGCCAGTTTTACTGCCAGCATTTCTTTTAGGTTGATGTGCAGATGGAGCTGGTCCTGTGTCCACAATCCTTGTACGCATTTGTCCAGCATGTGAGCCCCCCATCCTAGGTCTGAGGCGTCTGTTGTGATGGTTTGGCTTGCTTGATAGTTGTGAAAGGGTAGGCCTGGATTTGACTGGCATGCTTGAGCCCACCATAGGAACTCCTGTTTTAGGCATGGGATTAGAGGAATTTCTGCTTCTAGGCTGTGCCTGTGTTGGGACCATAAATTCTTTAGGTACCACTGTAGTTTTCTCATATGTAGTCTGGCATGTGGAACCAAGATTATGCAGGATGCCATGAAGCCCAAGGCCTGTAGAACTTTTCTTGCTGTTAGCTTGTTCTGTTTTGTTAGTGCCAGGAAGTAAAGAGGGAGTTCTTTTTGTTTTTCTGCAGTTAGGAATGCCATTTGTTTTACTGTGTCCAATTCCGCCCAAGAATGTCCTTGTTTGGGATGGTATCAGCCTTGACTTTTGTAAATTGACTGTGTATCCCAGTGCTTGTAGCAAGTAAATGACCCTTTGTAAATCTGTTGTCAGCTTGCTTTTGTTGTCCCTTGTAGCAGGCAGTCGTCCAGGTATGGATAAATTTGGATTCCCTGCAGCCTGCAGTGGGCGATTACTGATGCCAGGCATTTTGTGAATACTCTGGGCGCAGTAGATAAGCCAAAGGGCAATGCTGAGAATTGATAGTGCTCTGATCCTGCAAGAAATCTGAGGTATCTTCTGCAAATTGGTCGTATGGGGACGTGCAGGTATGCCTCCTTGAGATCTAGAGTTACCAGCCAGCACTCCTTGCCCAGCATGGGAAGAAGTTGCTGGAGGGTCAGCATTTTGAATTTTGGGACAATGATGTATGTATTTAAGATGGACAGGTCGACAATAGGTCTCCAGCTTTTTTCCTTTCTTGGAACTAGGAATAGTCTGGAGTAGAATCCTTTGCCTTGTTCTGTTATTGGCACTCTTTCCACAGCTCTCATCTTTGTTAGTTGCATTATCTGCTGTAGAGCTTCTGTTTTTTGATTTGGAGGCAGGTTTGGCATTCCTCTTTTGACTGGTAAAGTGTGGAAGTGGAACCGGTATCCTTGGTCTATGGTTTGCAGAATCCACTTGTCTTTTGTGATATAGTGCCAGTTCTTCGAAAATAAGGTTAATTTTCCGCCTAATGGTGCTGCTATTTGTTCCCTGGTAGGCGGAGTTAGAATCAAGTCACTGTGCTGTTGTAGTGGCAGTGGCTGTGTCTGTGCCTCTGTTATTACCTTGCCACTGTCGTCCTCTGTAGGCACCACCTCTGGATTGATTTCTGCCTCTGGGACGTCTATTCCTGCCCCTTTGGGATCTTGTGGAGTCAGGAAAGGACCAACTTTTGGCAGGCCAGTTCCTGCTAAACCTTGGGGGTTGAACCTGCAAGAAATCTTTAACCGTTTGTACAGATTTTGCCTTTTCTTCCATTTTCTTCATTACCTGCTGGACAGGTGTACCAAACAAACTGGCTTTATCCATAGGTGCATCTAATAACTTAGCTTTAACATGATCCGGTAAGACCTGTTCCTTCAGCCATGCATGTCTTCTTATCACTGTGCCAGTCATGGCTGATCTAAATGAAGCCTCCAGTGCATCATAGCCACATTTTAAGGAATGGTTACTAAGCTGTTGTATGTTATTTACCATTTCTAATATATATTTCTTATCTATAGAGTCATCAGAGGATAGCTTTTTAGTTAACTGATCAAGCATAAACTCTTGGTATTGTATCATGTGAAACTGACAATTTAAAGCTCTAGCTGAGAGAGTAGCGGAGGTGTAAACCTTTTTGCCCCATCTGTCTAAAGACCTGGCTTCCCTTTGAGAAGGAATAGGGTTTTTTGCTGTGGTCGAGGCTACTGCCTTAGGCCCCTGGGATATAGTTTCGGGGTCTGCAAGTGGGGCCTTGTATAAGTGGTGATGAGTGTCTGGAACCCTGTAAAATCTGTCTGGTTTGGCAGGGGCTGGAGGTAAGGAATCTGGTGCAGTGCAGACATCATTAAATGCATCGTCCACAACAGAGAGGACAGGAGGTATAGCTAAAGGCCTGTGTTGTGGGAGGTGCAGAAAAGTCCTAAGTCTTTTTCTGGAATCTGAGAAATCCTGTTCCTGCCATTGGAATTGTTCTCGCATGGCATGTAAGGTTTCCCCAAAGGAGAATTCTTCTGGTGGAGAAGCAGCTGGAATGGATTCTTCAGCATCTGAGTCTTCATAATTGAGAAATGAGCCTCCGGCTGGTCTGTAATATCTGAGTCCTCCATGGAATCATCAGAGGACACAGGCTCGGGGGCTCTGCTCTAGGTCTCTTTCTGGGGGCTGAGAGGCCCTGTCTGGGTGAGATTGAGATCCCTAATTAAGGATATTAAATCTTCTGCCAGAGTAAGCATTTGTGAACTAGAAGTGGGCCTAGTTGAGGGGGGTTTAACAGGCACTGATTTAGTAGATTTGGCTGCTTTAGCCCTGGTAAAGGCCTTAATAGACATGGCTGCAGGAGGCCTAGCAGCACCACGTGCTGGGGTAGAGACATCCAAAGGGATGGTGTCTGATAAGTCACTAGTAACCACTGTAGGTAAGATTTCTGAGGCCGATTCAAGTAAGGTAGCAGGAGCCTCAGTAGTAGTCATAGATTCAGCTGTGCTTTGATCAGTTTTCTCGGTTTCGCCGAAACCGAGACACTCATGTTTGCTTAACCATGGTTTCGGCCGAAACCGCGGACCGCGAGTGTCGGTCTTTTTCTTTGCATTTTTTAACAATCTGGGTAGTCGGAGGATCCGACGGCATAATGTACGCAAAATCTGAGCCGAAAAACTGTTCAGCAAACTCCGACCGACGCCTAAGCGTTCGTCGGTTGAATGAGGCACAGGCTGAACAGGCTGCTACGTCGTGGTCTGGGCCTAAACAAGGCAAACAGTAAGAGTGGAAATCTTTATGAGGTATTTGTTTCCCACAAGTTAAACAGTTATTGACTTTTTCTGACATCGGCTGAGGCAAGAAAGAGTCCCCAACGGGGTACTTAGCTTTTAGAAGTCTTCGAAGTAGTATTCAGAAGTAGTAATCTCTGGATCTGACCGACCGGCACTTGCGAACAGCTTCTGCTTCGGGCGCCACGCGGCAAGAAAGACTGAGGAAAATGGCGTCGGCTGATGCCTTTATACCCGAAGACCAGCAGAGATGACGTCGGGTGAAGTGCGACATCAGCCGAAGCCGGACCCGGACTTTGGAATCCGGCCGACCGAAGGGCTGCCTGACGACAGGACAACCCAGTTGTTATGACTGCAGATGCATCCATGAAGGACATCCGCCCTTGGCAAGTGACTGTAGAAGGGGGAACCAATGCTGCCTTGGCCAGTAGGGAGTCACCAGCAAGATTTTTGGCATGTCTCTCCTGACCTTCAGGTGGACTTTCTGAATGAGGGGGAAGGGTGGAAAGGCATACAAAACTGTCCCTTCCATGAAATAGTGAATGCGTCCACTCTCCAAGCTAGTGGTGAGTGATGTTTGGTACAGAATTCTGTCAGTTGTCTCTTCATGGAGGAGGGTAAACAGATCTACTTGAGGGGTACCCCATTGGTGGACAATGTCCAGAAAAACTTTCCTGTGTAACATCCACTAGTGATGGAGGTAGAACAATCTGCTTAGGACATCTGCCTGCTGGTTGTCCTGAGAAGGGATGTATGTTGCCGGTAGGGATAGGTTGTTCTGTGAGGCTGAATCCCAAACTTGCATTGCCAGCCTGCACAGGAGGTTGAACTTGCCCCCCCGGCTTGCTGATGTACCACATAACAGTGATGTTGTCTGTGAAGAAAAGTAGCGGGCCTGGCTGAAGGATAGGGAGAAAGGCCTTCAGGGCTAACAGAACTGCTGACATTTCCCTGATTGATGTTTCAGGAGGGATGCCTGCCAAAATGCTTGTACCTTGAGTCCCTTCATAGTAGCCCCCCCAGCCCAGATCAGAATCAAGTGCGTGCATGTGTTGAGCTGGCATGGGTGTGCGCAGAGGAAGTCCTGGATTCCTTTGAATTTGTTGCATCAACCCACCTTAGTTCTGTTTTTGGACAAGGAAGGAAGGGAATTTGGGAATCTAAAGGATGGCTGCACTGGGACCATATGTTCTTTAAATACCACTGATGTTTCCTCATGTGGATCCTGGCTAGGGGAAGCATGGGATGGTGGCTGCCATAAGACCCAGGAGACGCAAGAACCATCTTGCTGATAATTGGTTGAGAAGGTCTTGGAAATGATTTGTCAGGTAGATCACTTTTTCTTGGGGTAAAAATGCCTTCATTAGGTCTGTCCGGATGCTGCACCCTAGGAAGACCTTATCTTGTTCTGGGGGTAGGAATGGATTTGGGAAAATTCAGAGTGAAACCTAGCCCCCGAAGCAGGGGCATTGAGAACTGGAGATGCTTTATGAGGATCTCTTCCCGCTCTGCTAGAATGAGGATATCGTCCAGGTATGGACAGCTCTGTATGCCCTTGGTCCTGCAGAATGCTATGGCAGGAGCTAGGCATTTTGTGAAGACTCTTGGTGCAGTGGACAAACCAAAGGGCAAGGCAGTAAATTGAAAATGAGAGCAGGGCCCAACAAACTAAGTACTTCCTGTGGTTTGGGTGTATGGGGATGGGGAAGTAAGCCTCCTTCAGGTCCAAAGCGACCACAAAAGCTCGTGGTGGCAGTAGTGAAAGCAGAGTCTGTAGAGACAGCATTCTTAAAGAGGGGACTTTCAGATAAAGATTTAGGACGGTTAAGTCCAGGATTGGTCACCATGGTCCATCCTTTTTTGGAACTAGGAAGAGTCTGGAGTAGAAACCTTTTCCTTCTTGTCCTAATGGGATGGGTTCTATGGTGCCTTGAGGTCGTAGGTTCTGTATGTGTGGAATTACGTGGAGTTGGTTTTTGGGTGGGAAAGGAATGCCCTGAGAGCTGGGTTTTTCCTGCCAGGATAGGAAATCTCCATCTTCCACTACTGCCAGCACCCAGTTGTCTAAGGTGATTTCTTTCCAGAGGGGTAGACAGTGACAGACGGGGGAAGTGGGGCAAGGCAGTCATGCATTGTTGTCATTATTTCTGTCCTGAAAGGACAGTCTTTGTGCCGACTGAAAAGAGGAAGTCCTTACGGGAAGTTGTCTTCAAGTCCCTTTCCTATGCCTACTAGAGGGAGGGTGGGCCATAGAAGGAGCCCTTCTGACATGGGATGTCTTAGCCGGACAGTTTCTGTAGAACTTGGGTATGGGTGAGACCAGCAGGTGTTTAATGTCCTGCAGCTCTTTGCTTTTCTCCTGCAGCTTTCTTTCCAGATAGGAGGTTATTGTCAAGAGGGGCATCCAGGATTTCTGACAAAGTCCTCTGGCAGAGGTTGGAGTCTAAGCAGAGTATCTACACATAACTGATGCAGTTGCAGCTGATCTAGCAGAGGCTTCTGCTGCAGCTTACAGAGTGCCAGGCCCCCTGGGATGGCATGGATAGATTAAATGCTACTTCAGTTTTGTTAGGGGAATCAGGCAGGGAGCTAAGAAGTGTACTAGCTTGGGATACCAAGTCCAGGCAAATTTAACCATAAGAGTTTGATAGTTAATAGCTCTGAAGGCCAGGGGTAGAGGAGGTTTACACATTTTCTTGCCCAGCCTATCATTTTACTGTCTATCAGAAGGTAACAGAGAAGAGGGAGAGAGAAACCTAGACTGTATCTGGGGCCACAGCAATGACAGCGGGGTCTGCCAAGGGGGGGGGGGGGGTACCAGGAATTTGTGGTCCTCAGACACTTTATAGAAACCGTCTGGTCTCTTTGGAGCTGGTGGCTGGGAGTCAGGGCTCTTTGAGCATGAAGCAAATGCATCAACGTACGCAAGGATCACCAGGGGAATGGCAGATGGGTAGGGTGACTCATTCTCCAGTAATTCAAAGCATCTTTTTTAAGTATGACATTTGGGAGGAATCTCATTTGAAGTATTCCCTTCATTTTGGTGATGGTTTCACCAAATGTAATGTCCTCTAGAGAAGTGTCTCCTTCAATAGAATCTTCATCCAGAGATTAATATTCCATGGGTGGGGCTATTTGTGAAGCATAGGAGATTGACTTCTCAGAGCCAGAAGAGAGGGCCTCCTCTTCTTCCTAGGAGGTAGGAAGGATTGAGGCAGCCGAAGTAGGCCTTGGACTGAGCAAAGGAATGGAGAGGGCTGAGGAGGGCGTAGGCCTTAGGGCCATGAAAGCCTGCATCAGGGATTGAGTGAAGGACTTCCAGTCCGGTTGACTATAAGGTAGGGTAGATAAATCCTTAGTGTTCTGCTTTCTTTTAGGAGTAGTTGTTTTTGGAGACAGGGTAGGCCTAGGCTCTAGGGTCTTAGGGGCTGAAGGAGCCTCGGGCTCATGAGATCTTGAAGGGCATCTGGTAAAACTCAGTTCCCCCTTGACATTGGGAGTAACCAACGTAAGAGTTTTATGGATGAATGATTGGCAGATGGCACAGGAAGTATGGTCATGTTCCCAGCCTAGACAGAAGACACAACAGTCGTGGGCGTCTAAGTGGAATTTGTCGTCTGCATCTATATTTACACCTTAGCTGACATTGGCTGAAGTACAAGGCAGCTAACCAAGCTTCAAGAAACAATATCAGTAAGAAATCTCCAATGAGGGTACTTAGCTTTAGATGTCTTGATAAAGAGGAATGATGCAATTGATCTGACGTTCAACTGCGGCAGAAAAGTTCTGAGGTCTGTGCGTGCAGATGTCACATTTAAGGCCATTGGTTTATGACCCTACATGTGACGTCCCACACACCTGCAGCAACCAGGCTAAAAGCTTTTGTATAGGAGCCAATGTTCGGATTGCCGAAGGTGGAGAATCCCATAGTACAAATACTGCAACATGAGAATAGGATATCCATGGATGCCAAGTATTTAAACTCATCCACCTTCGCCAACTCTACTCCCTGCATCCTCACCATTCCTCCTCCTCATTCACACACACATGCTTAGTGCTGCTGACCTTCACTCCTCTCCTCTCTAAAACACATCTCTACCATCTGTTCCCTACTCTCATTACAGATCACAATGTCATCTGCAAACATCATAGTCCACGGGGACTCCTGTCTGATCTTGTCTGTCAACCTGTCCATCACCAGTGCAAATAAGAAAGGGCTCAGAGCTGACACTATGTAATGCCACATCACCTTAAATGTATCTGTCACTCCCACCACAGTACCCTCGTACATATCCTGTATCACTCTTACATACTTTTCTGCCACTCCTGACTTCCTCATACATTACCACAACTCCTCTCTAGGTACCCTGTCATATGCTTTCTCTAAGTACACAAAGACACAATGCAACTCCTTCTGACCTTCTCTATACTTAATCAACACTCTCAGAGCAAACATCACACCTGTAGTGCTCTTTCCCGAAAAACTAACACTATAATCTTGCAACAGTAGCTCTTGCAATACGTAACACCAGGTGGACAATAAAGTAGCCACTATTGGTATAGACAGCTGCCTAGCAATCATCAAATGGAATATCCTACTCTAATGCTAATTGTTAACTGCCAAGCAGTTTAAAATTTACTTCTTACTCAGCCCTCAAATCCCCTAAACCACCCTGCCACCTTGAAAAACAGTATAATATACAAACAGAAGTCAGAACTCTGAAAGACAGATGTAGTTCCCAAAATTTCAGACAAACACAGGAGATGCAAGTTAGTCCAAGACAGACTCTGTGCAGCCTGTTTGATCAAGAGTGGAAACCCTGAAGGGCAGCTGGCCTAATGTTTTCTTTGGAGGGGACTGCACCTTCCCAATTAATACAAGAGTCATGGTTGCCAAATTTCACAGAAGTTAAAACCCCCATCAAAGCAGCTGGCCATTTTGTCACTCGGACTGAAGAGGATTCAACAAATGAAAAGTTTTTAGCAAATTGGTCAAACACACTAAACAAATCTCAAAAAACAAGAACAAACCAATAAATTCGAAAAAGTGAACCAAGAACTGAGGAAACCCAACGACCTGGATGCAAAAGAGCCCAAATGCAATAACAGTTATGAATAGTAGTATCGCCAGATAGAAAAACCACTAAACAAATCAACAATTCTTTGCAAATATGGTCAAATTACCTTACTAAATGGATAACCATCTTATTTAATTTAACTTTGTTGTCAAACTAATAATGGGATGATTTTTAAGACATTCTTTTCAACCAGAGTCCTGACTGCACTGCTATAAAATACAGGCTACCATATAATTATCCTCCTAATATGCACTTATATAAAACAATAAATTAATGCACTAACTTTATTTTTTTTACTGGGTTAATCTCATTACGTATGCGCCCAATTACAAGGGAAAGCAAAGGTGGCACTCATACTGAGTACATGAAATTTTGGCTAAGATGCAAGGATATATTACTTATCTTACATTAATGGGTGCCAATAGGTATCACACGGGAGGACAAGATGGAAGACTACAGCCTGGAGGAGAGACTGCCACCAAAAGTTGTCTCCAAAATATTCCTAAGCACTCCAGAATGGACTGATGTTGCATGTAACTACCAAAGAACACGTGTTTTGTTTGAAGAGTCCAAAGAAGTAATTCCAGTGTTAACTCGTTACAGCTGAGTTGGCTCCCAGGCATTTCTGCAGTTACCTCCTACTCCTCTAGGCGTTAAATACTGCTTTGTTCATACTTGCACTAATAATTCCAAAAACATGCTACATACAAGGTAAAGTACAGTTGTGTACCTACCATAAATGTAGATGTTAGAGTGTATTCACTGTTGCAGTCATTAAACTTGGGTTATCCTGCTGGCAGGCTACCCGCAGTCAGCCTGAATTCCAAAGTCTAGGTCCGGCGTTGGTTGCTGTCGCCTCTTCCCTGACGTCAGTGCGCCAGGGGGATAAAAGATGAAGCAGACACCATTTTCTTCAGTTTCTTGCCCCAGATGTCAGGTGCCCCCAAATTGGTAGGCTGAAAATTATGCCAATAATTATGCATGCACAAAAATAAACATTTCCTTCATCTACAAGCAAATGCACCACATAAGCTGTATAGGATAGAGAAGTACAGATAAGTCTCAGCAAAGAAAAGGGGGATGGTGGGTGGGTAACCTGGACTGCAACAGTGAATACACTCGAAAATCTACATTTATGGTAGGTACACAACTGTACTATGTTCGTGTTTCACTGTTGCAGTCATTACACTTGGGTTGAATCCCAAAGCTGAGGTTGGGTGGCTGGGTCTAAATAGGATTAGGAGAGGCTATAAGGCCCTGCAGAACTGCAGTGGCAAAGCCTGCTCTGGATTTTAGAGTAGAGAGGTAAGTGGTAGTGCCTGGTAAAAGTGTGCACTGAACTCCAAGTTGCAGCCTCTAAAATGTCTTTGGTTGGTACTCCTCTGAGGAAGGCTGCTGAAGTGGCTGCTGCTCTGGTTGAGTGAGGCCTAATGCCCTTAGGCACTGATTTGCCATGTTGTGAATAGCAGAAACGAATACAGCGGCCTATCCATTTTGAAATAGTCTGCTTTGAGATGGCCTTTCCTTGTAATCCTGCAGCATATGCCACTAAGAGTTGCTCAGTCTTTCTGAAGGCTTTAGTTGTGTCCAAGTAGAAGCGTAGCTGTCTGTGTATGTCCAAAGAATGCAGGAGCCTCTCACCCTTATTCTATGGGTTTGGATAAAAGGTAGGCAAATGAATGGTTTGATTAAGGGCCACACTGGACGTAAACGTAGGCATAAATGTAGGGTTAGTTCTCAGAGAAACCCTGTCTGGATGGAAAATGATAAAAGGTTCCACAGCCATGAGTGCCTGTAACTCTTGAGACTCGTCTTGCAGAGGTTATTGCTAGGAGCAGAGCTGTCTTCCAAGAGAAGAACTTTATTTCAGCTGTATTGGCTGGCTCAAAAGGCGGCAGTGTGAGTTTTTCCAAGACATAATTGAGGTCTCATGCAGGTATTGGTGCTCTCCTTGGGGGTCTTATGTTTTTGGCCCCTCTGAGGTACTGCCTTAGCAATGGATGTGAAAAAAGTGATGGTTCCGTTTTGTAATGAGCTGAAATGGCAGAGGCATGGATTTTAATTGATGAAAAGGGCAGGCCTTTGTCCAGCATCTCAGTTAGGTATTGTAAAATCTGAGGAATATTTGGTACAAACGTGTCAATTCTTTGTGCCTGGTTCCAAGCACAGAATCTTTTCCATTTTTCTGCACAAGATTTTCTGGTATTGGCCTCCTGGCCTCCAAAATAACATCCATCACTGCTTTAGAGAGAGGTGTGTTCTGCATGACTACATTATCCACCATGCTGGAAGATTTAGGGTTCTGAGTTGGCTGTGCAGGATCTGATTGCTTCGTTGGGTCAGTAAATGAGGAATTAGAGGCAATGTCCAGGCTGGGCCTTGAGACGAGCTCTTTAGGATTGGGTACCAGTGCTGGCGGGGCCAGTCTGGAGCAATCAGAATAATTTTTGGCTTCTCTTGTCTGACCTTTAGGAGTACCTTGGGGAGGAGAGGCAGAGGAGGAAAGACATATACTGTTAGGGTTTTCCAGCTGAATGACAGAGCATCCACTTTCCATGCTTGCTTGTGATAAATCCTTGTGCAGAATCTCTGTAGTTGGCAGTTGTGAGGAGAGGCAAATAGATCTAAGTTTGGGCATCCCCATTTCTTTACTATCATGCTGAAGACTTGTGGATCCAGTTTCCACTCGTGGGGATCCGTGAGGTTTCTGCTTAGTCTGCCAGAGTATTTTTCTTTCCTGGCAGGAAATGTGCTTGCAGGTGTACTTGAGAAGTCAATGCTGTGTCCCACAAAGTCATGGCTCGTCTGCAGAGGGGGTAGGAATGAGTGCCTCCCAGTTCATGTACCACATGACTGTAGTGTTGTCCGTCCTTATCAGTAGTTGTCCTGGATGGAGTAGATCCTTGAAAGCTGTCAGGGCATTCTGAACAGCTAGCATCTCTTTTTGATTGATATGAAGATGCCTTTGGCTTGTGGGCCATGTGCCCTGAATACATTTTCCTGCCATGTGGGCCCCCCAGGCATAATCTGAAGCATCTGTTGTTACTGACCGCCTGGCTGTGGGTAGGGTGAATGGCTGTCCCTTGCGGTGACAGGCCTGTGCCCACCACCAAAACTCCTGTTGCAGGCAAGGAATGAGATTAATTAATGTTTCCAGGCTGTGACAATGTGGAGTCCAAACACTTTTTAGATACCATTGTAGTTTCCTCATATGCAGTCTGGCATATGGAATTAGCAGAATGCAGGATGCCATGAAGCCCAAAGCCTGCACAATTTTTCTTGAAGATAACTGGGTCTTTGTTGCCAACATTTTGAAGTAAGAAGTCAATTGCCTTTGTCTGGCGTGAGATAAGCCATCTGGGCAGTTGTATTTAAGCTTGCATCCAGGAATATTATCTCTTGAGAGGGTACTAGATTTGATTTATTTTCGTTTACTGTGTACCCTAGACAAATTAGTAATTTTTTTTACAAACACCAGATGCTTTAATAGAATGTCCTTGTTCTCTGCTTGAATAAGGCAATCGTCCAAGTAAGGATATATTTGAATTCCTCTTTGTCTGCAAAAAGCAATTACTGGCATTTTGTGAAAACCCTGGGCGCAGTAGATAAGCCAAAGGGCAGTGCAGAGAATTGGTAGTGCACTGAGCCAGCTATGAATCTGAGGTATCTTCTGCAAGAATGTCTGATTGGAATATGCAGGTATGCCTCTTCTAGGTCCAAAGTTACAAGCCAAGCCTTCTTGCCCAGCATGGGCAGAAGCTGTTGCAGTCAACATTTTGAATTTTGGAACGTCCAGAAATGTGTTTAGAATAGACAGGTCCAGCATTGGTCTCCAGTCTTTGTCTTTTCTGGGTACCAAGAAAAGTCTCGAGTAAAATCCTTGTCCCTGCTCTTGCTGTGGTACTTGCTGAATGGCCCTCATGTCCATTCCATGAGGGATGAAACTTGTTTTTGTGCCTCTGCCAATTGAATGTGTGGCAGGTCTGGCATACCTTTTTCCCTTGGCAGGGTGTGAAAATGGAACCTGTAGCCCTGGGACACTACATTCAAGACCTATTTGTCCTGGGTGATCATGTGCCAATTTTGAGAAAAAAGTGCTAGTTTTCCCCCCAAGGGGCTGCCAGAAGATAAGTGCTTGGTGCTGGCAGAGGAAAGTCATTGGGACTGTTTCCTATATGGCTGTGATTGGTCTTCTCCGCCTTGGGTGATAGAAGCACCCCACTGTTTCGGCCTGTATGCGCACTGGGGCTGGGATCTGCCTCTGGGGTGTCTGTATCTGCCTCTTTGTGGCCTGTATGACACTGGAAAGGACCAATTCTTTGTAGGCCAGTTCCTGCTAAATCTGGGTGGCTGTACCTGTAAGAAATCCTTTACTGTTTGCATAGATTTAGCTTTGCCCTCCATTTTCTTTAACACCTCCTCTGCTTTAACACCAAATAAGGTATTATGCTGTAATGGAGCATCTAATAATTTTACTTTAACATGACCAGGCAGCTTCTGTTCCTTTACCCAAGCATGCCTACTAATGTCAGAACCCGTAACTGCAGCCCTGCAAGAGGCCTCCAGAGAATCAAAACCACATTGCAATGTATGCTTTCCCACTTGTTCAGTTGCATGCAATAAATCTTGCATTTCCTTATTTTCTGCACAATCAGAATTTGACATTTTCTGTTTTAACAGTGACATTAAGTATTGCTGACATTTAAGCATGTGAAATTGAAGATTTAAAGCCCTCACAGCCAAAGTAGCAGAGGTGTGAACCTTTTTTCCCCAATATGTCCAGTGCCCTTGAATCTCTATCAGACGGGATAGGGTTTTTGCAGCAGAAGGTTGACCCCTTTGAGACCCTGAGAAATAGTTTCTGGATCAGGAGCAGGGTTTTTATAAAGAAATATATGTGAAACTGGAACCCTGTAGTATCTGTCTGGTTTAACAGGGGCAGGAGGTAAAGAGTCAGGAGACAGTCCGGACTCTGAAAATACATAATCTACAATGTCTAACACAGGAGGAATAGCTAAAAGCCTGTGCTGAGGAAGTAAAAGAAAATCTCTAAGCCTTTTCTTAGATTCTGAGTAGTCCTGGCTCTCCCAGTGGAAGTGCTCCCTCATGGTATGCAGGGTTTCCCCAAAAGAATAATCCTCAGGCGGTGAGGCTGAAGGGACAAATTCTTCAGCATCAGAATCCTCGTAAGGAGGGAGAGAGTATTCCTGTTCAGAAGAGGAGTCAGAGGAAATGGGAACCCGATCTGAAGATTCATATTCTATCTCTTGCCTAGGCCTCTTGTCAGGAGGGGGATGGGAACCCCTGATCAAGGTGATAAGGTCTTCGGCCATTTTGAGCATCTGTTTTTTTAAGCATGGTAGTCTGTCCAAGAGAATGCTGTACTTATTTCTTTGTCTTTAATACTGCTTTAGTCTTTGCTTTGGAAGCTGAAGTAGGCTTTGCATATAACTGTGTAAGTCTGAAAACACCGTCAGAAGCTGATGCCTGCTCAGCGGCTCCGGACCCATCTGAGGGAATAGTTTCAGAGAGTCCAATACCTTGAGTATCCAGAGGTCTAGCTGGCTCCACGTGGGAGTAGTCAGTGGCCTGTGGCTCTGAGGTAGTGGGCGTCAGGGGCTGCGAAAGCACCTCACTGAGAACTGGCGAACCGACGACTGGCTTAGCGGAAGCCTCATCGGTTTTGGACCTCGGATGCCTGTCCTTTTCTTTTTCCTTGCGTTTTTTATAAACTCTGGTAGTCGGCTGTTCCGACGGCATTATATAATTGAATCTTCGGCCAAAGTAATGAAAGGCAAAATCGAACCGACGCTTAATAGTGCATTGGTTAAATCTAGCACAAAACCGACAGCTAGCAACATTGTGATCAGGGCCTAGGCAAGGAATACAGTAAGAATGAAAATCCTTATGAGGTATTTGCTTCCCACAAGAAATACAATTGTTAACTTTTTCTGACATCGGTCTGGAGCAAGAAAAAAGTTTCCCCAACGGGATACTTAGCTTTAATGAAGACTTCGGATCTGAAATTCGCTTTTGAAAATCTCAGGGGTCGGCAGACCGGCACTTGCGAACTGCTTTTGCTTCGGGCACCGCACGTCAAGACTGACTGAAGAAAATGGCGTCAGCTGCATCTTTTATACCACTGGCACACTGATGTCAGGGAAGAGGCGACAGCAACAGACGCCAGACCTAGACTTTGGAATTCAGGCAGACTGCGGGTAGCCTGCCAGCAGGATAACCCAAGTGTAATGACTGCAACAGTGAAACACGATGAACATCATTTTATCTTAAAGCATATATGATGGCAAACTGTAGTGATATTTGACCTCTGTCAATGAGTTTTTGTTAGAACTGTAGGTGATAACTTCATTTTTAAAGGCTCAACCCACACTCACAGGGAGTTAAACATACACACTCAAATGAGCTGTACTGGAGGGAATGAGTTAAAGAAGTTAGAAATGATGTAATGGGTAAATCAAAACCTGCTGCATCCTGGTCTTACACTGCAGAAGAACTAAAGATTAAGGTCGCAAAAAAACTACTGAATGACAGTAAGCATCTGTTGAGTGGAAATGTGACACATGCAATGATGGCATGCAAAGTACAGATGGCATTCTGTACAACTGAAGAACAAAGCATCACAAGCAACAGTGACAATATGAAGCTGATAAGAGTAAGGAAAAGAAACTGAGGCTGTATAATATGCTGAATCAGTTTCAGGCAAAGGACAGAAAAGAACTAAAATATGTCAAACAAAACAAAATGAACAGAAGACAGAACTGCACTGCATGGTAAGGGGGCAGAACATCTTACCTAACACACATTTTTCTCTTAATGCTATGCAGCGACTTTTTTCGGCTGCTCCCATTAGGGGTCGCCACAGTGATTCAACTGTTTCTTTTTCTTCCTGTCCTCTGCATCTTGCTCTGTCACACCAACCAACTGCATGGCCTCTCTCACCACATCCATAAACCTTATCTTAGGCCTTCCTCTTTTCCGGTTACCTGGCAGCTTCATCCTTAGCATCTTTTTCCCCAATATACTCTGCATCCCTTCTCAGCACATGTCCAAACCAACACAATCTTGCCTCTCTGGCTTCGTCCCCAAACCTTCCAACCTGGGCTGACCCTCTAATATACTTACTCCTAATCCTGTCCATCCTTGTCACACCTACTGCAAATCTTAACATCTTCAACCCTGCCACGTCAAGCTCTCACTCCTGCCTTTTTGCCAATGCCACTGTCTCCAACCCATATAAAGTACAGTTTTGTACCTACCATAAATGTAGATGTCCGAACTGGATAGCATCTGCAGTCATAACAAGTGGGTTGTCCTGTCGTCAGGCAGCCCTGCAGTCGGCCGGATTCCAAAGTCCGGGTCCGGCTTCGGCTGATGTCGCACTCCTCCCGACGTCATCTCTGTTGGTCTTCGGGTATAAAAGCATCAGCCGACGCCATTTTCCTCAGTGTTTCTTGCCCCAGATGCCAGTAGCCCTCTTGCAGGCTAAAAATTTGGATAGATGCCAATGTTTCCAAATAGATAGAGGTAAACACAGCAATAAGCATATATGTACAAACAAATACACCATAAAAGACTCCCCCCCAAAAGCTAGCTATTAGGAGGGTAAACACCCTAGGAGTACCACAGAGGGGAAGGAGGGAGGGTAATCCTGACTGCAGATGCTATCCAGTTCGGACATCTACATTTATGGTAGGTACAAAACTGTACTATGTCCTTCATGGATGCATCTGCAGTCATAACAAGTGGGTAGAATACCATAGCCAACTAGGGAGGAGGTAAAAGTAGATTATGGTGTGTTTAGGATCCCTTGCAGTACAGCAGTGGCAAACCCTGCTCGGGATCTGGAATAAAGAGGCAAATTATAATGCTTGGCAAATGTATGCACGGAGGTCCAAGTAGCCGCCTCAATAATGTCTTTGGTTGCCACTCCTCGTAAGAAGGCTGTGGTAGTGGCTGTTGCCCTTGTAGAATGAGGTCTTATGTTCTGTGGAATTGGTTTTCCATGGAAGGAGTAACAGTATCGTATGCAATTTCCTATCCATTTGGAGATTGTCTGTTTGGAAATAGCTTTTCCTTCCCTTCCTGTTGCATAGGCTACAAAGAGTTGGTCAGTCTTTCTGCTATTTTTGTTCTGTCCAAGTAGTAGCGTAGCTGTCTATGTACATCCAAGGTATGCAGGATTCTTTCCCTCTGTTTTGTGGGTTGGGAAAGAAGGTAGGTAGGTGGATTGCCTGGTTTAAAGACACTCTGGATACCACCTTGGGCATAAATGTAGGATTAGTCCTCAAGGACACTATCTTGGTGGAAGATTAGGAAGGGTTGCACTGCCATTAAGGCCTGTAGTTCTGAAACCCTCCTTGCTGAAGTAATTGCCAGTAGGAAAGCAGTTTTCCATGACAGGTGTTGTAGGTCTGCTGTTGCTGCTGGTTCAAAGGGTGATAGTGTCAACTTTTCTAGCACAAAGTTTAAATCCCAAGCTGGTAATGGTGGTTTCCTTGGAGGTTTTACATTCTTGATTCCTCTGAGGAACTGCCTGAGCAAAGGGTGCGAAAAACAGGTGGATCAAAGCTGTATTCTGCTGAAATAGCTGATGCATGTATCTTGATGGAGGAGTAGGACAGGCCTGAATGAAGAAGTTCGCCAGATACTCCAGAATGTTAGGCATATCTATGTTTGACACATCTTTTCCTCTTTCCGTACTCCAAATGACAAACCTTTTCCATTTTCCAGCATAGTTCCTTCTTGTTGAAGGTCTGCGTGCTTCAAGAATAATGTCCTTAACTCTTTGGGAAAGTTCTGGATTAGCTGCTGCTATGTGATGTTCCATGCAGTCAGTTGCAGCGTTTTTAGGTTTGGATGTATGATGCTGTAGTTGTTCTGAGTTAACATCAAAGGCATCAGTGGTATTGGCCACATATTGTTCCGAGACATGCTCTTCAGTAGTGGGTACCAGTGTTGTCTTGGCCAGTTTGGAGCTATCAGGATTATCCTTGGACGTTCTTCCCTTATTTTTAGCAGTACCTTGTGTATCAAAGGAAGAGGTGGGAATGCATATGCTGTTAGGCCTTTCCAGTTGAAGGAGAGTGAGTCCACTTTCCATGCTAATGGGTGGAATGTCCTTGTGCAGAATTTTTTGAGCTGGTAATTGAGAGGTGATGCAAATAGGTCTATCTGTGGCATTCCCCATTTCTTCGAGATGGTCTTGAAGATGTCCGGGTGCAGCTTCCATTCGTGGGCATCCGAAGTGGTTCTGCTTAATATGTCTGCCAGAGTATTGTCTTTCCCTGGTACAAATATTGCCTGTAACTGAATGTTGTAGCTGAGTGCCAGGGTCCACAGCTCCAAGGTCATTCTGCATAGGGGGTATGAATGAGTGCCTCCCTGTTTGTTGATGTACCACATGACTGTGGTGTTGTCTGTCCTTATCATCAACTGGCCCTCTTTGAGAAATGGTTTGAACTTTTGGATTGCCAGTTTTACTGCCAGCATTTCTTTTAGATTGATGTGCAGGTGAAGTTGATCCTGTGTCCACAATCCTTGCACGCATTTGTCCAGCATGTGGGCCCCCATCCTAGGTCTGAAGCGTCTGTTGTGATGGTCTGGCTTGGTTGACATCTGCGAAAGGGTAGGCCTGGGTTTGACTGGCATGCCTGAGCCCACCATAGGAACTCCTGTTTTAAGCATGGAATTAGTGGGATTTCTGTTTCTAGACTGTGTCTGTGTTGGGACCATAAATTCTTTAGGTACCACTGTAGTTTCCTCATATGTAGTCTGGCAAATGGGACCAAGATTATGCATGATGCCATGAAGCCCAAGGCCTGTAGAACTTTTCTTGCTGTTAACTTGTTCAGTTTTGTTAGTGCCAAGAAGTAAAGAGGAAGTTCTTTTCTTTTTCTGTACTCACGAATGCCATTTGTTGTACTGTGTCCAATTCCGCGCCTAAGAAAGTCCTTGTTTGGGATGGTATCAGTCTTGACTTTTGTAAATTGACTGTGTATCCCAGTCCTTGTAGCAAGTAAATGACCCTTTGTAAATCTGTTGTCAGCTTGCTTTTGTTGTCCCCTTGTAGCAGGCAGTCGTCCAGGTATGGGTAAATTTGAATTCCCTGTAGTCTGCAATGGGCGATTACTGATGCCAGGCATTTTGTGAATACTCTGGGCAGTAGATAAGCCAAAGGGCAATGCTGAGAATTGATAGTGCTCTGATCCTGCAAGAAATCTGAGGTATCTTCTGCAGATTGGTCGAATGGGGACGTGCAGGTATGCCTCCTTGAGATCTAGAGTTACCAGCCAAGACTCCTTGCCCAGCATGGGAAGAAGTTGCTGTAGGGTCAGCATTTTGAATTTTGGGACAATGATGTATGTATTTAAGGTGGACAGGTCGAGAATTGGTCTCCAACTTTTTCCTTTCTTGGAACTAGGAATAGTCTGGAGTAGAACCCTTTCCTTGTTCTGCTGTTGGCACTCTTTCCACAGCTCTCATGTTTGCTAACTCCATTATCTGGCGTAGAGCCTCTGTTTTTTGATTTGGAGGTAGATTTGGCATTCCTCTTTTGACTGGTAAAGTGTGGAAGTGAAACCGGTAACCTTGATCTATGGTTTGTAAAATCCACTTGTCTTTTGTTATGTAGTGCCAGTTTGAAAATAAGGTTAACTTTCCGCCTAGAGGAGCTGCTATTTGTTCCCTGGTAGGCGGATTTAGGATTAAGTCACTGCGGTTGTGCTGATGTAGTGGCAGTGGCTGTGTCTGTGCCTCTGTTGTTACCTTGCCACTGTCGTCCTCTGTAGGCACCTCCTCTGGATTGGTTTCTGCCTCTGGAACGTCTATTTCTACCCCTTTGAAATTTTGTGGAGTCAGGAAAGGACCAATTCTTGGCAGGCCAGTTCCTGCTAAACCTTGGGGGTTGAACCTGCAAGAAATCTTTAACAGTTTGAACAGACTTTGCCTTTTCTTCCATTTTCTTCATAACCTGCTGGGCAGGTGTACCAAACAGACTTGTCCTGTCCATAGGAGCATCTAGCAACTTAGCTTTAACATGATCCGGTAAAGCTTGTTCCTTTAGCCATGCATGCCTTCTTATCACTGTGCCTGTCATGGCTGATCTAAATGAAGCCTCCAGTGCATCATAGCCACATTTTAAGGAATGGTTGCTAACCTGTTGTATGTTATTTACCATCTCTAATACATATTTCTTATCAAGAGATTCATCAGTGGTTAGTTTTTTAGTTAACTGATCAAGCATAAACTCTTGGTATTGTATCATGTGAAACTGACAGTTTAAAGCTCTAGCTGAGAGAGTAGCTGAGGTGTAGACCTTTTTACCCCATCTGTCTAGTGATCTTGCTTCCCTTTCAGAAGGAATAGGGGTTTTAGCTGTGGTCTGCTACTGCCTTGGGACCCTGGGATATAGTTTCTGGGTCTGCAAGTGGGGCCTTGTAAAGGTGGTGATGAGTATCTGGCACCCTGTAAAATCTGTCTGGTTTGGCAGGGGCTGGGGTAAAGAATCTGGAGCGGAGCAAACATCATTGAAAGCATCATCCACCACAGAGAGAACAGGAGGTATAGCTAAGGGCCTGTGCTGTGGGAGGTGCAGAAAGGTCCTAAGTCTTTTTCTGGAGTCTGAAAAATCCTGTTGCTGACATTGGAACTGTTCTCGCATGGCATGCAAGGTTTCCCCAAAGGAGAATTCTTCTGGTGGGGAAGCAGCTGGAATGGATTCTTCAGCATCCGAATCTTCAAAATTGGAGAAGGGAGCCTCAGGCTGATCAGTTATGTCTGATTCATCAGCAGAATCATCAGTAGAAACTGGCTCAGGGGCTCTGCCCTAGGTCTCTTCTCAGGGGGCTGAGAGGCCCTGTCTGGGTGAGGTTGAGATCCTCTAATTAAGGAAATTAAATCTTCTGCCAAGGAAAGCATTTGAGAACTAGAAGAGGGCCTGGATGTGGGGGGTTTAACAGGCACTGATTTAGTAGTCTTGGCTGCTTTAGCCCTGGCGAAGGCCTTAATGGACATGGCAGCTGGAGGCCTAGCAGCACCACGTGCTGGGGTAGAGACATCCAAGGGAATGGTGTCTGATAAGTCAACCACCGTAGTGGGTAAAATTTCTGAGGTCGATTCAAGAGTTGTAGCAGGGGCCTCAGTTGTTAGAATAGGTTCAGCTGTACTTTGAGCAGTTTTCTCGGTTTCGGCCGAAACCGAGACACTCGCGGTTTGCTTTACCGTGGTTTCGGCCGAAACCGCGGACCGCGAGTGTCGGTCTTTATATTTGCATTTTTTGGGTGTAGTCGGAGGATCCGACGGCATAATGTACGCAAAATCAGTACCGAAAAACTGTTCTGCAAACTCCGACCGACGCCTAAGCGTTCGTTAAAAGAAGCACAGGCCGAACAGGCTGCTACGTCGTGGGCTGGGCCTAAACAAGGCAGACAGTATGAGTGGAAATCTTTATGAGGTATTTGTTTCCCACAGGTTAAACAATTGTTAACTTTTTCTGACATCGGCTGAGGCAAGAAAGAGTCCCCAACGGGGTACTTAGCTTTAGAAGTCTTCGAAGTAGTATTCGGTAGAAGTAATCTCTGGATCCGACCGACCGGCACTTGCGAACAGCTTCTGCTTCGGGTGCCACGCGGCAAGAAAGACTGAGGAAAATGGCGTCGGCTGATGCTTTTATACCCGAAGACCAACAGAGATGACGTCGGGAGGAGTGCGACATCAGCCGAAGCCGGACCCGGACTTTGGAATCCGGCCGACTGCAGGGCTGCCTGACGACAGGACAACCCACTTGTTATGACTGCAGATGCATCCATGAAGGACATCATGGCTGGTCTCACTACCCTCTTGTAGACCATCCCTTTCACTCTTACTGGTACTAGTCTGTCACAAATCACTCCTGGCACTCTTTTCCACCCACTCCATCCCGCATGTACTCTTTTCTTCAACTCTATTCCACACTCACCATTACTCTGAACTGTTGATCCCAAGTATTTAAACTCATCCACCTTCGCCACCTCTACTCCCTGCATCACCATTCTTCTATCCTCCCTCTCATTCACGCACATATATTCAGTCTTAGTCCTGCTGACCTTCATTCCTCTTCTCTCTAGAGCATATTCTCCACCACTCCAGGGTCTCCCTCCACCTGTTCCCGACTCTCACTACAGATCACAATGTCATCTGCAAACATCATAGTCCATGGGGACTCCTGTCTGATCTCGTCTGTCAACCTGTCCATCACCATTGCAAATAAGAAAGGGCTCAGAGCTGATCCTTGATGTAAATCCCACCTCCACCTTAAACTCATCCGTCACTCCCACTGCAGACCTCACCGCTGTCACACTACCCTCGTACATATCCTGTACCACTCTTACATACTTTTCTGACACTCCCGACTTCCTCATACAATACCACAACTCCTCTCTAGGCACCCTGTCATATGCTTTCTCTAAGTCCCAAAGACACAATGCAATTCCTCCTGACCTTGTCTGTACTATTCCATCAACACTCTCAGAGCGAACATCGCATCTGTAGTGCTCTTTCCTGGCATGAAACCATACTGCTGATCACTAATCATCACCTCCCTTATTAACCTAGCTTCCACTACTCTTTCCCACAACTTCATGCTGTGACTGATCAATTTACTCCCTCTGTAGTTACTACAGCTCTGCACATCACCCTTATTCTTAGAAATCGGTACCAAAACACTTTCTCCATTCCTCAGGCATCCTCTCACTTTCCAAGATTTCATTAAACAATCTAGTTAAAAACTCCACTGCCATTTCACCTAAACACCTCCATGCTTCCACAGGTATGTCATCTGGACCAACAGCCTTTCCATTCTTCATCCTCTTCATAGCTATGCTTACTTCCTCCTTGCTAATCCACTGCACTTCATGATTCACTTTTCACACATCATCCAACCTTCTCTCCCTATCATTCTCTTCATTCATCGGCCCCTCAAAGTACTCTTTCTATCTGCTCAACACACTCTCCTTGCGTGTGAGTACGTTTCCCTCATTATCCTTTATCACCCTTACCTACTCTGCACATCTTTACTAGCTCGGTCCCTCTGTCTAGCCAATCGGTACAGGTCCTTTTCTCCCTCTTTAGTGTCCAACCTTTCATACAACTCTTCATACGCTATTATCCTTAGCCTTTGCCACCTCTCTCTTTGCCATGCACCTCATCTCCTTATACTAGTCTACTTTCTTCATCTCTCTGACAATCCCACTTCTTCGCCAACCTCTTTCTCTGTATACTCTCCTGTACTTCTTCATTCCACCACCAGGTCTCCTTGTCCTCCCTTCCTCTTTCCAGATGTGATACCAAGAACCTTTCTAGCAGTCTCCCTTACTAGCTCTGCTGTAGTTACCCAGCTATTTGGTAACTCTTCACTGCCACCCAGTGCCTGTCTTAACTCATCCCTGAACTCCACCTCACAATTATCCTTTTTCAACTTCCACCATTTGATCCTTGGTGCTGCCCTCACACTCATCCTCCTCTTCTTGATCACCAATGTCATCCTACAAACCACCATCCTATGCTGCCTAACTACACTTTCCCCTGCCACCACTTTACAGTCTCCAATCTCATTCAGACTGGCACTTCTACATAAGATATAATCCACCTGTGTGCATCTTCCTCCACTCTTGTATGTCACCCTATGCTCCTCCCTCTTGTTAAAATACGTATTCATCACAGACATGTCCATCCTTTTCGCAAAATCCACTACCATCTGATCTTTTGCATTCCTTTGCTTAACACCATACCTACCCATCACTTCCTCATCCCCTCTGTTCCCTTCACCAACATGCCCATTGAAATCTGCTCTAATCATCAGTCTTTCACCCTTGGGTGCAGTCATCACCACTTCATCCAACTCACTCCAAAATGTTTCTTTTTCATCCGTCGCACACTTGTGGAGCATATGCACCAACAACATTCATCACTACACCATCAATTTCCAGCTTCATAAAAATCACTCTACCAGACACTCTTTTCACCTCCAAAACACTCTTAGCATACCATTCCTTCAGGATAACCCCTACACCATTTCTCCTCCCATCCACACCGTAAAACAATTTGAACCCGCCTCAGATACACCTAGCCTTGCTCCTCTTCCATCTGGTCTCTTCCACTATAGATATTAATAAAGTGTACAAGAGCTGTATCACACAAGTAATGAGACTTCTGCATATATTGCTTTTCAGACTATTAAAAGATTTTCTTCAATGAATACTTCAGCAGAAAAAAAGAACTTCCACATGGTCATAATTTGATGAAGTATCTGACTATACTTGTACAAGAAAAGGATTCAGATTTTCTTTTCAAATTAATGACTTAATTCAGAATGGCACATGGAAATGGGAAAAAAATAGCAGAAAGTTGTGAGCACTGAGAAAATAATGGGCATTCACAAAGTATTGACTGCAGGGTGGGAAATGCTGGGTGAAATGCATAAATATATATGGTTGCAGTTCCCAACAACGAATGGTCAGAAAAAGAAACATTTTTTCTACTTGCGAACAATGAGCTTCTCAGAAAAGTGAACGTCCTATTACAGAGCGTTTCAACCTGCTGGCTGCTTTCTGTACAAAACTGTACTGCAGCAGGGCAGGGAATTTGCCCTTATCCTGCTATGGTGTGATGTTGAAGTTGGTACATATATTTAAGCAGGGTGTAGCAGGGGGGTTTAAACATAAGCTTCTAAGGATAAAACACTTCAACAGAAGGCATTAGCAAGGTATAAATACTGATATATATTAATATGAAGTGCAAGTCCTATGATCCAAAACCATACCAGCAATGTTATTCTATCACATGTGATTTATTCATGTGTTTTAGATTAAATGCGTTTTAGACCCAATGTCATGCACCCATACCTATATGCACGTATTAAAAAAATAAATAAAACAAGAACCACTAATATCAGCTACTGTTACCAGCTTTTTAAACATGTTTTAGATGATGCAGGAACACATACAATAGAAAAACAATAGCAAACATTTTTGTCTATGTTAATGCATTATACATTTTTTTAAACAGTCATTCACTCCAACATTACATAAACTGTTCAATTCTTGCCTTCCATTAAACCACTCTCCTCCTCGAGAACACTATTTTGCATGTTTACTCAAGCATATCCATGTTAAAACTTGCTTCATTACAAATGTTTGTACATAATGTATCTCACTTCACCAGTGATGGTACCAGTGTGAATATATACTTTAATTCAATATGCCTTTATACAGTGTGAACCAGTTCACTATACTACATTCATTTACTAATACTGCACTGTCAAAGACAACACTAATGTTTAACTGTACTAATTTACGTTGCATCTTTTAACAATAGAGCTTCTATCCCCAGGCTGACACCGAGATGGGTTTCTACTTCCAGTCAGACTTCAATGGTCAAGAAAAGAAAAAAATGAATGAATGTATTCTTCCCACAAATTCTAATTCATTCTATATAGTTTGTGCCTTCCCTTTTCCAAAGCTGCCACCTCCATTATGCTAGTATTCACTACATAAATTACACTTGGTTTAGATTTTGATTTCCATTTTCTACTAACAATTTTTTTTGGCAGCCAATAGCTTTACACTTAGTAAGGCTTTAATGTATTTGGGCAATTCAGACTCTATGCCAGTTCAAAAGAATCACTGGCTTAGTTACTATTTGTTTCCCCAACACTTATGGCAAAGTAGTCTGTTTGAAATTTCTAAAATCCGCCAACTCATTACATTCCCAATTGCCTCTTGCTGTCCTATCACACCTCCAGCATTTGCCATATACTGAGGAAAAACTCTCAGAAGTCTGCTTGGTGTGTAAATATACTTATGCAAACAATTCCAAGAAAAAAATTCTTAACTTTCTAGACAATGATGCTTATTTGGGAGACACAGGTTTCCTTCCCATTCTTCTTTTGCATACTGCCACTCCATTTTCTCCTCAGTCTTTTATAACCTCATCTGACTGATTCATACAGTTATCATGCAACATTTCTATACCGAAAATGATTCCCTTTGTAACAGCAAAAAAAAAAAAAAAACTTTGCCAGAGCTGGTCTTTCAATTAGCACTCGCCTATCGTTTCTTCTTTGCCTAGTCTGACATCAGTTACTAGTAGGGAAGGTGGTCTGCAACCTGCTGTCTGAACGTTGGCTTGCCACATCCCAATCTTCTAGCTTTCCTCTCTAGTAATTTGCTCACAAAACCTTAGTCCATTTGCTAATTTTCTCTAGCAGATTCCAGACCCCTCTTGCCTATTTTCAATGCCCCAACTTGGAATCATTCCTATTTAGTTAAAATCTCCTTTCTCCATTCCTGCACTAGCTTAGGCTACTTTAGGAATTTAATAACCTATATGACCTTTTCTATTCTTAAGCACCTGCAGCCTGACCCCCCACCCTGTTTCATCATTCCCTTCCACTTTTAATTTATAACCCCATTTATGTTATGTATTTGAGGCTTAACTGCAGAGCTTAAAGTATCCCTTCATATCAGACAAATCTAATCCACATTGTTCAATGGGGAATATCAACATAGCCCACTTAACTCCTGCCCTCTTCCCCTCCCAAACAAATTCATCTCTTTTTATGGTCCACAACTACTTCTCTGGTAGACGAAAATACAACTGACTTGTATAAAAAACTAAAAGAACTAGAAACTTTCATTGCTTGTATTCAACTATTCATACTCGGAATCAAAAGCTTCCAGCTAATCAGTTTAATTTATTCATTCTGTTTATTCTCTTCTCACATACCCTTAACTGTCTTAGCAAAGAATTGCTTTAATCCATATACTTAAATACTTCTTCCTACCATGTCCCCATAAATATGGGTACTACTGACCTACTCATGTTTGGTGACAAATGTTACTGCTATAGACGGTCTTCATTTATTTTACATCCAAAAAAAAAACTGTCTCCGAATGTGCCACACCACAGAAATGTCCTTTTCTGGATTTATCAATTTCTTTATTGCCATACTAGTTTATCCTTGAATTTGAGCCCTTTTTTGCTGCCAACAGCTCTAAACAAAGCAAATAAAGGGGAAAGAAAGACACCCGCCTGGTTCCTCTACTCAAAACATAGCTTGTTGGAGAGGAAACCTCCCATCTTAACTCCTGCCTCTGACCATTCATATATCATCCCAACTTACCTTATTATTCTATCGGGGAACACGAATGCTACCACTGCCCTACTCAAAATCCCAATGGATGTTTACAAATGCCCGCTCTGCATTAACTACTACCAGCAAAAGCAGTTTTCTTACACACTGCTTCTCTCTAGATCACCATTTTTCTATTAATATTGCCAAATGTTTCCCACCCCACAAAACCACACTAACCCATATCTAACTGCAATAACACATTTGCCGTTATCTTACATAGTATAGACAAATATTTTATAATCATGGTTTGAAATTGAAATGTGTCAATATGAAGTTGGGTTTGAAAGTTTTTTTACCCTCTGGAAAATGCAGTCACCACAGCTATCTTCTAAGGTGGCTGTACCCCCCCCCCCTTTTAAAATACTGTTAAACTTCCAAATCTGTCGCTTTACTCCCTCCCACAAGAATGCCACCTGTTCATGGAGACATCCCAGCTGTTTGATTACACATCACTATTTTGATCTCATCACTTCCTACTCTAGCTATTAGTTGCAGAATCTCATCCTCTAACCTTGACAAAATTAAGTCTTCCACAAATATTTCCATATGTGCTCTTTCTGGGTTTTCACATTCATCTGCTTTACATAATTTTTCATAAAATGTGGAAAATATCTACAAAATCTCTATAGGATCGCTGGTTATTTTTCTTATTGGTTCCCTAGGTTTGGCAAGGACCCTTTCTTTTTAATGCCTAATTTTTTGGTCATGCAAGTTTTAGACACCAAAATATAGTTGCTTAACAGCAGCCTTTCTAAATACATGCATATTACCCAAATACTTCCTTATTTCCCTTCAACATTTTACAATTGCCCTTCTTCCAGTTGAGAGAATCATTTTATTCTGCCATACTTTAACCTTTGTCAACACATCTAAATAATTCATTTTACTCCCTGTACATTCACCTCTCTCTTCATGCTATTACATTTTATGCTACCCCTTCTGAAGACCATTCTTCCTTCCCTAATAACTCAGATCCTTTCCACAATCCATTCCTTAAATTGACCTTGCAGATGCAAGAAACTATCATTGTAAATTTTACCCAAACACACTGCTCTGCCTTCTCAAGATTAACCGCTTCCACAAGCAGACCTGTTGGGCTGGACTTGAGCTTTGTCGCAGTATGGTAAGAGATTTTGAAACCACACACATGATCTGAGAGAGAGTCAGAAAATCAAACTCCTGGACATGAGGAGGTTTAGAGCCTTGGTCGTCCTCTATTTTCTATTGACAATATAGTGAGCAACTGTGTATGATGGGGAAAAACAAAATGGTGGAACAATTCAGACATGTATAAATGGCGCACACTGGAGCTGCGCCCTCTGTATATTTGCATACGACTGAATGCTGCTGTTCAGATTGACTGCATAGTTAAGATTTAAGTGCTGCAGCAGTTTTCTTATGTGCGTCTGCAAGAGGCCCTTACTGCTGCGACTATGCACAAAAGTGAGCAATGTTGCCCCACAAAAGTCACCTGACTGCAGAAAGCTTTCCATGGATTCCAGGACGCCAACACTGTGGATCAGTATCATGACAATAGGGAAACCTTTTCAATAAAATGGGCATGTGTGTTGACCTCACCTGCAGCCCAGTAGGAGTCATGGAGTACCTATCCCAATGGATGCTGAGGTATGTATGGCTTGAAATATATTGGATACCAGGACCTTTTAACGACTTCCTGGGGTCATCTCAGGCATTTACACAGAGAATACTCTGTCAGTGCCATGCTTCAGCAAGTGGGGAGGATGTGTGGTTCCCCATGTACCCCAGAGGAGTAAGCCCAAATCATGTCAAATTTCTTCAACACAGCCTGCTTCCCCGATCTACTAGGGGCCACAGACTGCACCTATACTGAAATAAATGTCCTACCTGGTAATCTGAGAAGGTATGTGAACCTTAAAGGGTACCATTTAAAAGTACCATGTAGTCTGTAATGCCCAAGGTATCAGCTACAATGTGTGCGCAAACTACCCAAACAATTACCAGAACTCCGACATAAGGTACACCTATGACCTGTATCAACGATTTATGAGGGGTGACTTCCATAGGGTCAACTGTTAGTGATGGCAAACGTGCCCTGGAACCCTAGCTCATTACAGCCATAGGAAATCCACAATCAGCAGATCATGGACAAATCATGCACAAACAAGAAACAATGAGCATGTGTTTGGGCTAAGAAAGGCAACCTTTTACTGTGTGTATTCATCCAGCAGTGCCCAACAATATGATTCTGCCACGTGTGCAAAAATAAAGTCCATGTATGGAATGTTAAACAATATTCTTAGGAAGCAATTACAGCAGAGTTGACATTTGCAGGAGCAGTAGTTCTCAGCACTACAGGCAGAAGAGGTTAAGTAATATGAGGAACAAGAAGTTGAGCCAGCAGCAGAGGATGACCATGCCAGACAGAAGCAGGCACAGTATGCTATAGCACTAATACAGAGGCAGTGACTTGCACAAGCACTGCAACATAAGTAAAGAAGGATTAAAGATATAAAGTGCAGTAAAAATGATGCATACAAAACCAGCACTAGGCTGTGCTTATCCATCCATGGGCTGGCCAAACTACACTTCAGATGTAGGCAACCCAAATATATACAATCGGCAGGTTACAGCTATCATTTGTGCAGGCAGAGAAGGAACCACAACAATGCATGCCTTTTGCAAGAAGTGTGCGAGTGTTGAAGATTATGATAGTAAAAAGTACATGCCTGCAGAAATGTCAGTACTTGGGAGTGCCTTTAAAAGTGGAGAAGGGCCAATATCAGTAAATATACTTGGGGCTGTGCTGGTTTGAGTGTGGGTCTACAAGGACGAACCTCAGCACCAGTTGCAGCATTGCGGCATAATCTACTGGTGAGGTCCAGGGTGTGGGTGGCCAGGGGTACAGCATCCTGTGCATGCCCCTGCCCATGAAAGTTGGCTCTACCAGGGGTTGCACTGGATGTACCATGACCTTGGCTAAATGGTGTGCTGCACTGTCCTTGAAAGATGTCTGCCAGGAGACATGCCACCATGGGGACTGCCTCTCTTGGGAGATGACACCTTCACAACAGATGTTGCTGTGAAAAGTGCTACAGCTGTAGGATCTCAGTCACCCTCAGTCACACTAACAGCTCTAAATGTAGCAGATGACTAGTTCCATGGACGGCCCCCTCACCCCTGGCATACAATTCGGAGAAGACACTCCACAGTCTGGTGAGTTATTCTGTTTATCACAACAAAAACACAAACTGGACAGGCACTCCCATAGGTCATTACATACACCCTTTATCACCCGCACCATCTCTGTCATAGCTGTGGTACTACTAGTTTGTGTTACGTTACAGCCACTGAGAATCTCAAGGGGAAGGTGGTAACCTCTCACCCCCCCAAAGTGAACATTTCTCTGCCAACATAACCTAGGGGGAGATTCAGACATCTATCTATGGAGGACCAGCACACTTGCCTCATCGACAGTGCCCCCATCAACCTGTCATCTTAGTGACATCTGGATAGCCTTGGTACCCACAGGCATACAAGATGCATCCATGGTCTGTGCTAGGGATGGAGATGTCACATTCTTTGTATCCAACACACATACATTGCCAGCTCATCCCCAACATCATCATCAGGAGCTGCAGACATTCCATTAGACAAGTAAAGCTCCACAGTGTTGGTGCGGGATAAAGAATCACCTGTGAATATACCACACCACAAAATATCCAAAGCATGACCCAGTACCAGAATATAACAAAAAGTAATACCTTATTTGCATACCTTATGCAGATGAATGTGGCTGATGAACCTCTGACATACCTCTACACCGCAAGTCACACAACTGTCAGTGACTTAAGGGTACAGAAGATTTGCAGGGTTTAACAGGCCAAAATCGGTCTACACACCTGGGGGCATCTGCAGTCGACCGTCTCTGGGGCCTGTCTACCTCAGTCCAACCATCCAACACAACAATGTAATACTCTGGAGAGGTGCCACTAACTAAGTGGCCGGAAACTCCAGTCTCCATGAGAAGAGATGCATTCAACAAACCCCTCCCTGTTGCCTTATGTTTCCATGCCAGGAGTTCTGCTCATTTCTGCAGTACCTCGTATCATATTACTTGCCATGTAGAACACCATTTTGTAAAAGCAGTCCTGCCCACCAACCACATTCAAACTGTTTACAGTGTCTTCTCAGGCACAGTTATGGTAGGGCAGGTCAGCTGCATGCAGGGCAAACAGCTGTAAGACAAGGAGACACAGGGACTGAAGCAGCACTTCACTCTCCGCATCAGGGAATTTTGCCTTAAATGTGTATGTTGACATTCCAAGCAGATGTACAACTCTTTCTGCTTGGCCAGCTTTTTAGGTACTGCACACACTTGTTCCTACACAGCCATTACAAACACTACCACTACTAGTATCCTCCTTTATCACACAGCATGCTCATTTTGTGCCCGACAGTTGTAGATCTGTAGCCACACTCCAAGTAATGCCTAGCACACGTGTGTCTGACATATGTACCCCACAAAACAATCACAAAATAGGGTAAAGCCGACTAAGAATGCCTAACTGCTCTTTTCACTGGTGCAAATATGTTGGCTATGAGATATGTGCAACACGCACTGAACAGCGCTCACAGTGTCTCCATCAAGCTTAATCCTGTAGTAATTGCTGTACCTTTCAACCCCCCCCAACCCCTCCCCCAATATACCCATGCCAACACTTCTAAAAGTACTGACACACATTCCCTACTGTCAAATGGCTGTACAGCAGTTAAAAGCAGATGCAATACAGAGTTCTAAGTAACAGCACTTACCTTATACAAGCAGATATATGTTTTATTGAAGTCAGTCTTTTCCAATTCACCTTATGCAATGATTAAACTCTAAGCTTCAGAGGTTTCTTCCATAGTGAGATGAGGTTCTGTACTTTTGGTCATGCTAATATAGTATAAAAATCACCATGCTGAGTGAGACTATTATGCTAAATAGGTTTCAGCTCATTGTTTCCGAATTGCTCAATTTGCATAGTGAGCACATCGGCTAACCACAGTGCACAAGTCTACTGCATGCAGCACTATACACCAGTGGTCCAGGCCATGCATACTTTTTAATTTAAAAATGGAGTCACTTGTACAGCCCGATTTCTTGCTAGCACGCAGAGGGACTGAGGACTGCCATGTGTCAAATTTCAAACTGCCATTACAAACCATAATACAGCATCTAGATTCCCAGTGTCTGTCATGTGTCATGCCAATGAGATGCCAGTCAATGCCTGTTGCTGCACAGCAGAAGGGACACAATAGACCTGATTTAGGTGCCAATTCTCCGCCATTTTTCCCCCTGAGATTCAAGGTGATGCATCATGGCTAGAGAAGAGGGTAGTGCACCTTTTAGAGAACAAGATGGTGTGAGGAGTCGAAAACATTTCTTTATTTTCTTCCGTAAGGATTACAACCAGAGGCTTATACAGAAGGGTCTATTGTAGGGCATCAGTACAAGACTGAAGCTTGGAATAGTTTATTTCAGGCTGTCACCCATACAAATGGAATCCTATGTATGGAGGAACAGTGGTGTGGTGTCGCTATTACAGTAATTTGAGGCAAAAGTAATCACGATGATCTTGGCCAATGGGACAATGACATTAAAAAGCAGGTAACACTGATATACTCAATAGAAAATGTTAGCTACACATTTAAACTAGCACTGTATGCCATTCACAGATATTACACATTGCTCTATTTATGTCAACAGCCCCTAAAGTTACAAAAGGGAACACTCAAGCTGCTGAGGACAATATGGGAGCACCTAGGAGAGAGCCCAGGAGTGAGCACACATGTTCCAGATCTTCTTTTAATACTAACCGTTGCAGGGACTCATTTCCAAAATGTAGACCATTCATGCAATTTTACCACTTCTGTCATTACTATCATGGGTCAGAGAAAGCAGCCCGACTGTTCATTACTGTGTTTGTGCATGCATCCCCTAGTACATGTGGATAAATGGGTCAGGATGTCAAAGCTCTGCACACACGATATGAAGATGTCTGTGGTTCAATCCACCTCCCCCAGGTTGTTAACATGGAAAATATTAAGGTTTATTTTTCAGTCTCATATTAACCGCAACATCAGGCAGGGCAAATAAGTATGATCATCATTTTGTAGATGGACATGTTTCAATATAAAAAGGTTATTTTGCATATAAGCCAATGCTTGTTTGAGCAGTACGTTCTCTCTGTAATATGTACATTAGTCTCTCACATCATTACTGCATCTTGGAGTAGAGACATCTGTTGGTCTAAGCAAGCTCATCACATTAATCCTCATGTCAGACTACAGGTGATGGCTGCTAGTTCAGGTCCCCTTCTTAGTTGTACACAATAACACTTGTTAAATTGAGAAGTGCATTTTGGTCCATACACAGTATGTTTAAGTGTTTTACAGAACATATACACGAGCTTCAGATTTTTATTTTATTAGTATCGCTCTCACACCCTTTGTCCTTTGCCACTATCCTCTCTACTAAATACATTTAATTCATTCTCAGTTTATTTTATTATTGTATGAAGCAACACAAAAGCATTTACCCATCCCACCAGCAATGCTTACTGGCACCCCAGTAAGTACAGTTGTGTACACTATGAATAAATGTAGATGTTAGAGTGTATTCACTGTTGCAGTCATTACATTTGGGTTATCTGCATGCAGGTAGCCCTCAGTCGGCCTGATTAACAAAGTCTTGAGTCCTGCATCGGATGCTGTCCCTTCTTCCATGATGTCAGGTCGTCAGGGGTATAAAACATGCAGCTGATGCCATAACATCAGTTTTTCTTGCCCCAGATGTCATGTGCCCCGCTAATGGGAAGCAATTAAACACAAAAGTACAAAGATACCTCCAACAAAAAAGCAAATGTACCAAAAAGGCTTTTAAGCATAGTAAAAGAAAGTAGAGGTATAGCCAAAAGAAGTTAGGGGGCTGGAGGGAGGGTAACCAGGACTGCAACAGTGAATACACTCTAACATCTACATTTATGGTAAGTGTACACAACTGTACTATGTTCGTGTTTCACTGTTGCAGTCATTACATTTGGCTAGACTCCCAAAGCTATGGTTGGGAGGAGGAATTTAGATAGCATTATGGCCAGCTCTAAGGCCCTGCAAGACTGCAGTGGCAAAGCCAGCTCTGGATTTAGAAAAATTGGCAAATGATAATGCTTGGTGAAAGTATGTACAGAACTCCAGGTAGCAGCTTCTAGGATGTCCCTGGTAGGGATGCCTCTGAGAAAGGCTGTAGAAGTAGATGCAGCCCTGGTGGAGTGAGGTCTGATTCCCTGGGGGATAGGATTTCCATGGTGCTTACAGCAGAAATTAATGCAATGGCTTAGCCCTTTAGAAATGGTTGGCTTTGAAATAGCCTTCCCCTCTGCCCCTGCAGCAAAAGCAACCAGAAGTTGTTCAAATTTCCTTTGAGGTTTAGTCCTGTCCAAGTAGAATCTAATTTGTCTGTGCACATCTAAGGAATGCAGTATCCGTTCCCCTTTATTCTGTGGATTGGGAAAGAAGGTTGGCAAATGAACACAATGATTAAGAGCCACACTGGATACCACCTTGGGCATGAAGGATGGATTGGTTCTGAGGGACAACCTGTCTGCATGAAAGATGATGAAAGGCTCCACTGCCATAAGGGCCTGTAATTCAGATACCCTTCTAGCTGAAGTGATTAGTAAATGGGAAAGCTGTTTTCCAAGAAAGAAATTTTAAGTCTGCAGTAGCAGCTGGCTCGAAAGGAGGTAGAGTGCGTTTCTCCAAGACAAAATTAGGGTACCAGGCTGGGGTTGGAGCTCTCCTGGGTGGTCTCAAATTCCTGGCCCCTCTGAGGAACTGCTTGAGCAGTGGATGAGAGAAGAGGGGAGGTTTTGTGTTATAATGAGCTGAAATGGCTGAGGCGTGGATTTTAATGGAGGAAAAAGACAGGCCCTTGTGAAGCATCTCAGTTAAGTATTGTAAAATCTGAGGTAAATTGGGTGCTGCTGTGCTCATACCTTGAGACTGGTTCCAAGCAGAGAATCTTTTCGATTTTTCAGCATAAGATTTTCTAGTACTAGGCCTCCTTGCCTCTAAAATGATATCCATCACAGGTTTGCTGAGGGATAGTAAAGGAGAGATTAAGTAATTAGCCAGGCTGCAAGGTTCAATGTTGGAAGCTGAGGGTGCAGAATCTGGTTCTCCTGCTGAGACAGCAGGGAAGGGGTCTGAGGCCGGTGCCATGGAGATAACCGTGACACACTGTGCAGGAGAAGGTACCAGTGTTGGCGCGGCCAGTCTGGAGCAATCAAAATCATCCTTGGTTTGTCCCGTTTGATTTTTAGTAGTACTTTGGAGAGCAGAGGCAGAGGGGGGAAAAGGCATAGACTGATATGTTTTTCCAGCTGAAGGACAGAGCATCTACTTTCCAGGCTTGCTTGTGGGGAGTCCTTGTAAAAAATGTGTCTGACTGGTAGTTCTGGGGAGAGGCAAACAGGCCTATATCTGGGCTCCCCCATTTGCTTGTCAACATGTTGAAAATCCTTGGTTCCAGCTTCCAATCATATGGGTCCATGAGGTTTCTGCTTAGTCCATCTGCCGGTAGTTCTGGGGAGAGGCAAACAGGCCTATATCTGGGCTCCCCCATTTGCTTGTCAACATGTTGAAAATCCTTGGTTCCAGCTTCCAATCATATGGGTCCATGAGGTTTCTGCTTAGTCCATCTGCCAGTGTATTTAATTTTCCTGGCAGGAATTGAGCTTATAGGTGCATCTGGTAGCTCATGGCTGTGTTCCACAATGCCATGGCTATTCTGCAGAGGGGGTAAGAATGTGTACCCGCCTGCTTGTTTATGTACCACATGATAGTGGTGTTGTCATCTTTACCATTAGTTGTCCTGGAAGAATGTGGTCCTTGAAGGCTGGAGCATTCTGTACAACTAACATTTCTTTTCGACTGATATGCAGGTGCATTTGACTTTGGTTCCATTTGCCCTGAATGCACTTCCCTGCCAGGTGAGCCCCCCATGCACAGTCTGATGCATCTGTTAGGGTTTGGGCGGAAGGGGTGGTATAAAAGGTAGTCCCTTGTTTTGGTGGAAGGCCTCTGCCCACCAAAGGAACTCTAGGCGTAGGCAAGGTATGATAGGAATCATTGTTTCTAGGTCTTGAGAATGTTGACACCATAAGGCGTTTTAGACACCACTGTAGTTTCCTCATATGCAGTCTTGCATATGGAATTAGAAGAATGCAGAAGGCCATGAACCCCAAGGCTTGCAGTATTTGTCTTGCAGATAAGCAGGGCTTTTGTGGCCACTTGTTTGAAGTAGGTTGTCAAATGAATTTGCTTTTCTGGCGCGAGGTAAGCCATCTGGGAAGTTGTATTCAAGCTTGCTCCCAGGAATATAATTTGTTGACAGGGTACCAGGTATGATTTATTTTCATTTATGGTGTACCCCAGACAAGTTAGAACCCTTTTTACAAAGGCCAGATGATTCAAAAGCATGTCCTGGCTTTCTGCCTGAATTAGACAATCATCCAAGTATGGGTATATTTGAATATTTCTTTGCCTGCAAAATGCAATAACTGGAGCTAGGCACTTTGTGAATACCCTGGGCACAGTAGATAAGCCAAAGGGCAATGTAGAGAACTGATAGTGCATGTAGCCTGCTTTGAAGCGTAGGTATCTTCTGCAAAATTCCCCGATTAGGATGTGCAGGTATGCTTCTTTTAAATCTAGTGTTGCCAACCAGGCATCTTTGCTTAGCATAGGAAGTAACTGGTGAAGAGTCAGCATCTTAAATTTTGGAATCTCCAAAAAGGTGTTTAGAGTAGACAGGTATAGGATAGGACACCATTAATTGTCTTTGCTGGGTACCAGGAAAAGTCTTGAGTAGAATCCTTGTCCCTTTTCCTCTTCTGGTACCAGTTGAATAGCCCCCATGCTTAAGAGAGAAAGTACTTGTTTTTGGGCCTCTGCCACTGATTTAAGGGTAGGTCCGGCCACCCACCTGGTGTTGGCAACATGTGGAAGTGAAATCTGTATCCCTGGGACACTATTTAAAACCCATTTGTCCTGGGTAATGAGTTCCAAATTCTTTACATGAAGAGCAATCTTTCCCCCCAAAGGGGCAGTCAGTTGATAAGTACTTGAAAATTTTAAAAGGAAGTCATTACGACAGTTTACCATAGGGGGAGTCTTATTATTCCCAGACTTGGAAGTGGAGGCCCCCCACTGCTTAGTTCTGTGAGTCCACTGGGACTGAAACCTGGGGTTTTTGCTGCGTCTGGGTTTGGCTTGAGAAGACCTGGAAGGGGCTGGAAAGGATCAATTCTTAGAGGGCCAGTGCCTACTAAATCTAGGAGGCTGAACTTGTAAAAAAAAATCTGTAACAGTTTGCATAGATTAAGCTTTATCTTCCATCTTTTTAAGAACTTCCTCAGCCTTGTTGCCAAATAGGCGGTCAGGCTTTAAATGAGCATCCAACAATTTAGCTTTAACATGATTAGGCAAAGATTGCTCCTTCAGCCAAGCATGCCTTCTGAGCACAGACCCAGTAACAACAGCCCTGCAAGAAGCCTCTAATGAATCAAAACCACACTGCAAAGTGTGTTTTCCAGCTTGTTCAGCAGAATGCATTAAATCCTATAATTCTTTATTTTCCACACAGTCAGGAATCACCATAAATTTCTGTTTAAGCAGTCCAATAACAGGTTGCCGATATTTTAACATACGAAACTGGCAGTTTAAAGCCCAAATGGCCAAGGTTGCAGAAGTGTAAACCTTCTTACCCCATCTATCTAGTGCCCTGGAGTTACTAACAGGAGTAGTAGGATTTTTAACAGTAGAAGCCTTGATGCCCTTGGGCCCCTGTGAAATGGTCTCTGTATATGGAATAGGATTTTTGAAAAGGAACTTGTGGGACTCGGGGACCCTGTTGTATTGTCAGGTTTTCTGGGAGCAGGAGCCAGGGAATCAGGGGCCAAACTAGATTCCGAGAAAGCATCAACAATGTCTAGTACAGGAGGAATAGCTTAAGGCCTATGCTGAGGTAGGAGAAGGAAATCCTTAAGCTTCTTTTTTGAATCAGAAAAATCCTGGCTTTCCCAGTGGAAATGCTCCCTTAGAATACGTAAGGTTTCCCCAAAAGAAAAATCCTCAGGAGGGGAAGCAGAGGGAATAGAGTCCTCTGCATCAGAATCCTCATAAGTAGGTAAGGGCAAATACAGATCAGAAGAGTCAGAAAAAAACAGAATCCTGATCAGAAGATTCATAATCAACTTCAGTTCTAGGCCTCTTGGGGGGGGGGGGGGTGGCTACCCCTGATTAGAGTCATTAGATCTTCAGCCATTCTTATCACTTGTTTTTTAGGCATAGAGGCTCGAGCATGTTGCCTGGGCGTCGGTTTTTTAGACATGGATCGATATTTAGGCCCAAGTAAAGAAAGAGACATCGGTTTAATATGAAAGTCCGTAGGCCTGAATACACCCTCAGAAGCCGGTGCCTGCACAGCTGCTCCGGACACATCCAAGGTAGAGACATCTGCGGGTTCCATAGCTGAAGCATCTTGCGGCACACCGGACTCCGAATGGGTCTCAGTAGAGGCCTGCGAATCAGAAGTAGCAGGTATCAGGGGTTATGAAAGCGCCTCACTGAGTACCGGCGAACTGGCGACTGGCTTAGAAGCGTAATCGGCAGTTTTGGACCTCGGCAGCCTGTCTCTGTCTTTATCTATGCGTTTTTTTCAGAATCCCGGTAGTCAGATGGCTAACAGATGACATTTCTGGATAATTAAACAGAGAACTGAAATATTTACAGGCGAAACTGTACTGATGACAGATAGTGCGCTGATTAAATAAAGCACAAAACCGACAGCAAGGTATGTCGGGGTCAGGGCCAAGGCAAGGAATATTTTTTATTTATTTTTATTTATTTTACATTTGTTGACCCGGCTAGTCTAACTGGATACATGTCCATTTTCAGAAGAGGCCTGGGGAGAAAAGCTCCAGAAAAAACATATATATATATATATATATATATATATATATATATATAAACATATAAAATATGACATTCAAAATTAGAAAAATGACATTAACAGATTGTTAGATCCTAAAGTTAATTTTCAAAAACAGTAGAAAAAGTCAAACATGACAAATAGTAGTCATGACTCAAGATTAGTAAAAAGGTAAGAAGGTTAGTCTATAGTGAGATGTATGAAACAGGATGATGGATAAATATATTATGGTTTTGAGAGTAACAGATAGTTTAAGGGTAGACAGTCAGGGTTGGTACAAGAACATAACCAGTGGTTAGTGAAGAAAAGTCTTAGGTTAGCTTTAAATAGTGGGAGAGAGGTCTGGGTAGTTAGGTCATGTGGTAATGGATTCCATATTTTACCAACTGAGTTAAAGAATAGAGTGTCACCAGCTGAGTTTTTTGATAGGGTAGTGTGAATCAGCATTTTGTTAGAGGAGCGTAGATTCTTCAGGTTCTTATATGGCATTATGAGGGTGGAAAGAATTGGGGTGTTATTGGGTTGATGTAGGGCTTTGTAAGTTATTATAAGTTGGTTAAATTGTAGTTGGTGGGGGAGTTCAAGCCAACCTAGTTGTTTTAGGTTCTGACAGTGATGAGTCCTATATGGAGAGTTTTTGGCAAATCTGGCTATATTGTTATATGATTTAGAAAGTTTGTTGAGGTTGTTTTTGGAAAGATTGGTATATATATGGGGGAAGCATATAATAGGGTACAGATTAAGTGGGTTCTAGCTATTGTGGTTCTGGCTTCTAGAGTAAGGAAAGGTTTGATTCTATATAGGGATCCAAGTTTTCTGTTAATAGACTTTATTGTAGTATTTATGTGTGCGTCAAAATTTAGGTGGTTATCAATAGTAATTCCTAGGAGTTTGGTGGTGGGGTCTGGAGAAATGATGGTACCATTGCTGGATATGAGTGTGAAATGAAGATGGGGTAGACAAGTGTGAGGGTGTGAAGAGCAGAAGTTTAGTTTTTTTTTTTGGGTTAAGGAGAAGACAATGGTTAGAGAACCATTCTTGTACTGTGCTGAAAGCTTTTTGTGTGAGAATGAAGTTCGGTTTGGGATGAGCCTGAACAGATGACAGTAGAGTCATCTGCATATTGAATGCAAGTAAAGAGTGGAGTAGAAAGATGAAGGTCGTTTATGAAAATGGAAAACAGTAGAGGACCTAATATGGAGCCCTGGGGGACACCTAGGGAGGTGGGAAGGAGGTCTGAAAGATGGTTTTGCCAAAGAACTGCCTGTTGTCTAGTTTCGAGGTAGGATGTAAACCAGTTCATAGCAGGAGTGTCAAGAGAGAGGGACTTCAATAGGTGAAGTTGGTGATTAACCATGTCGAAGGCTTTTGATAGGTCAACAAAGAAAGCAGAGGTAAGGATATTTTTATTGCAATTCTTGTTGATACTATGAAATGGTCGGAAACCATGCTGACAGTTAGCTAGGAGATTATGAAGAAGTAGGTGGTTTAGTAATTGTCTGTGGATACACTTCTCCATTATTTTAGCAAGAGGGGAGAGTAGGGCTATGGGACGAAAGTTGGAGAACTCAATGCAGTTTCCACCTTTGTGAAGAGGAATAATGTATGAGATTTTCCAGATTGATGGTATAGTGCCTTCTTTTATGGTTCTATTGATTAATATGGAGATGGGGTAGGCAATAGCTTTGGCTCCCATTTGGAGGAATTCTGCTGGTAGTTTGTCAGCCGAGGGAGTAGTAGGTTTTAATTTTTGGAGTAGGGAGCAGATATAGGAAGTGGGTATAGGTTCCAGTTGGAATAATGGGGGAGGAGTGGAGTTAGGAATGTGGAGTTTAGAGGTGTCAGGGGTTAAATGGTTAGCTAGATTTAGTATAGAGGTAGTAAAGAAAGAGTTAAAGTCATTTGCTGTTTGTGTTGGGCAATCAGGGTTGGAGCCTAATGGATTAGGTGTGACTGTTTTGCCTGGGGACAGAAGTGTGTTAATAGTAGTCCAAAATTTTTGTGGTTGTTTAAGGGATGATTGTTGTAATTGGATGTAAAAGTTCTTTTTATCCTGTAGAATAGCTTTTTTTGTTAAGTTTCTTAGTTGTAGGCCTTGATAGACATGGACATGGGAGGCCTAGCCGCTCCACGTGCAGGAGTGACCTTATCCACAGCAATGGTCTCGGGCATTTCCTCGGTTTCAGTATCCGGAGGAAAGTCAATAACTGGCGTCGGAGTGGCCTCCGGTATCGGAGGTATCGGTAATGCGGTATCTTCGGTTCGGAGCGGTGGAATAACTGCCTCAGAGGGAACCGGAGCACTCGCGGTTAATTTTGGCATGGTGTCGGTGGAAGACGCGGGCCGAGGATGTCGGTCCCGGTCTTTTCGTTTCTTAGGAGTCTGTGTTGTCGGTTGTTCCGACGGCATCATATAATCAAATTTATTGACGAAAAAGTCTTCAGCGAACTCCGCCCGGCGCCTGAGAGTGCGCTTGTTAAAGTGAGCACAGGCGGCACAGGCCGAGACGTCGTGGTCTGGGCCAAGGCAAGGGAGGCAGTAAGAGTGGAAATCCTTATGAGGTATTTGTTTACCACAAGACAAACAATTATTTACTTTTTCAGTAATTTCTGACATCGGCTGAGGCAAGAAAAGGTCCCCAATGGGGTACTTAGCTTTTTTGATGACTTCGGAATCGAAGAATACAGGAGCTGACCGACCGGCACTTGTGAACTGCTTCTGCTTCGGGCACCGCGCGGCAAGAAAGACTGAAGATGGCGTCGGCTGATGCTTATGTACTCCAGCCGCTCTGACGTCAGAGAGCAATGCAACATCAGCCGACGTCGGACCCAGATTTTGGAATCCGGCCGACCGAGGGCTGCCTGAGGCAGGACAACTCATATGTTATGACTGCAGTTGCATTCTTGAAGGACATCTACTTCTAATCACCACCCAATTTTTTGTTATAATTTCTCTCAAAGTGGTAGTGTCTCCACTGTATTATATAACCAGAATTTGAAAATTAATCACCAGGAAAGTACAGTTTTGTACCTACCATAAATGTAGATGTCTGATAGATATGCAACTGCAGTCATAACATATGGGTTGTCCTGCCTCAGGCAGCCCTCGGTCGGCCGAATTCCAAAGTCTGGGTCCAGCGTCGGCTGGTGTCGCCTCCTCTTCGACGTCACAACGGCTGGAGTATAAAGGCATCGGCCGACGCCATCTTCTTCAGTGTTTCTTGCCCCAGATGCCAGGTGCCCTCCTAGGAAGGCTAAATTTGGTAAATGGATAAAAATAATCCCAAACATGCACAACAGTAATAAACAGATACACCATAGAAAATACCCCCAGCTAATGGGAAAAGGGGTAGGGACCCAAAAAGAAGGATACAGAGGGGTAAGAGGGTGGGAAAATCCGACTGCAGTTGCATACCTATCGGACATCTACATTTATGGTAGGTACAAAACTGTACTATGTCCTTCAAGAATGCAACTGCAGTCATAACATATGGGTTGAATACCATAGCCAAGCTGGGGGTGGATGGAACTATGATAAGGATGGTGTAGCTAAAATCCCCTGCAGGACTGCCGAAGCAAAGCCTGCTTGGGATCTGGAGTATAAGGGCAGGTTGTAGTGCTTGGTAAATGTATGCACGGAGCTCCATGTAGCAGCCTCTAAAATGTCCTTTGTTGCCACTCCTCTTAGGAAAGCTGTGGAAGTGGCTATAGCTCTGGTGGAATGTGGCCTAATATTGGCTGGCACACCATTTCCATGGAAAGAATAGCAGAATCTGATGCAGTGTCCAATCCATTTCGAAATTGTTTGTTTGGAGATTGCCTTTCCTTGCACTCCAGCAGCATAGGCTACAAACAGTTGGTCAGACTTTCTGGTGGCCTTAGTTCTGTCCAAGTAGTAACGCAGCTGTCTGTGTATGTCCAAAGTATGCAGTACTTTTTCCCCTTTATTTTGAGGATTGGGGAAGAATGTAGGCAGGTGAATAGCTTGATTTAGAGACACCCTGGAAATCACTTTTGGCATGAATGTAGGATTGGTTCTTAGAGAAACTCTGTCTTGATGAAAAATGAGGAAGGGAGGTACTGCCATGAGTGCCTGTATCTCCGAAACTCTTTTTGCAGATGTGACTGCCAATAAGAAGGCCGTCTTCCATGAAAGAAATTGCAATTCTGAAGTTGCTGCTGGCTCAAATGGAGGAGTTAATTTCTCCAACACATAATTGAGGTCCCATGCAGGTACTGGTTGTTTTCTGGGAGGTTTGATATTCTTTATTCCTCTTAGAAACTGTCTTAGCAGAGGATGAGAAAACACTGGAGGGTCACAGTTGTATTTTGCTGAGATTGCTGAGGCATGAATCTTTATTGAAGAGTATGAGAGTCCAGTATGAAATAGTTCTGCCAAGTATTCTAAAATCTGAGGTATACTCGGTGATGCTGTGTCCTGACCCCTGTTGGCATTCCAGATGCTGAATCTCTTCCACTTGGCTGAATAGGTTTTTCTGGTGGAAGGTCTGTGTGCTTCCAGCAAGATTTCTTGAACTGATTTTGAAAGAGAGTTAGGTGGAGAAGTCATGTTAGCCTCCAGGCTGTCAGATGTAATGTTTTCAGGTCTTGATGTACAGTCCTGTAATTGTGTTGTGTTAGGAGCAGGGGCCATAGGATCAGAGGCCATGGTTTGGTCCGAGTTATGGTCAATAGCAATGGGTACCAGTGTTGCCTTGGCCAGTCTGGAGCTATCAAGATGCCTGTTGGTTGTTCTGCTTTGATCTTCAGTATCACCCTTGGTCAGCAGAGGGGGGGGGAATGCATAAATTTTTAGAGAATTCCGGCTGAAGGAGAGAGCATCTGTTTTCCAGGCTAGAGGATGGTGAGTCCTTGTGCAGATTTTTTCCAGGTGATGATTTAAGTGGGAAGCAAAAAGATCTACATCTGGTCTTCCCCATGTCTTTGTCAGTTGAGAGAAAATGTGAGGGTGCAGCATCCATTCGTGTGGATCCATGAAATTTCTGCTCAGGTTGTCCGCCAGTACATTGTCCTTGCCTGGTACAAACTGGGATTGTAAATGTATCTTCAGGCTCAGGGATTTTTCCCAGAGAAGCATTGTTAGTCTGCAGAGGGGATAAGAATGAGAGCCTCCCTGCTTGTTTATGTACCACATGACAGTGTTGTCTGTCCTTATTAGCAAATGCCCTTGTTGTAGTGATTTTTCGAAAGCCTCGATTGCATGTATAACTGCCAACATCTCCTTTTGGTTTATGTGCAGATGTCTTTCCTTTGGCGTCCATTGCCCTTGAATGCATCTGCCCTCCATGTGTGCCCCCCATCCATGGTCTGAGGCATCTGTTGTAATCATCTGGCCTGCTTGAGGTCTGTTGAAAGACATGCCTTTGTTTAGTTGACTGGCTTGAGCCCACCATAAGAATTCTTTTTGCAGGCATGGAATAAGTGGGATTATGTCCTCTAGGCTTTGGCTGTGTTGAGACCATAAGTTTTTTAAAAAACATTGCAGCTTTCTCATATGAAGTCTTGCCAAAGGTATCAGAAGGATGCAAGATGCCATGAACCCCAGGGCCTGCAGGATTTTCCTTGCAGTCAGCTGGAAGAGTTTTGCTAGGCCTTTGAAGTACTCCGGTAAATGCTGCTGTTTTTCCTCTGTGAGGTAGGCCATTTGGTTTTCTGTGTCCAGTTTGGCTCCTAAGAAGATAATCTGTTGGGATGGCAGTAGTTTTGACTTCTGAATGTTGACTGTGTATCCCAAGGCCTGCAGTAGATGCATGACATAGTCCAAATTTTCTTTTAAGGTTTGTTTGTTGTCTGCTTGTATGAGACAGTCGTCCAAGTAGGGGTATATTTGAATCCCCTGCAGTCTGCAGTGTGCCACTACTGATGCCAGGCATTTCGTGAACACTCTGGGCGCAGTAGATAAGCCAAACGGCAATGCTAAGAATTGATAATGCTCTGTCCCTGCAATAAATCTGAGGTATCTTCTGCAGCTTTGTCTGATTGGGACATGCAGGTATGCCTCCTTGAGGTCCAGAGTGACCAGCCAAGACCCCTTGCCCAACATGGGAAGGAGTTGCTGCAGAGTCAGCATTTTGAACTTTGGCACTATGAGAAAAGTGTTTAGAGATGACAAGTCCAGTATGGGTCTCCATTTGTTTTCTTTTCTTGGAACAAGGAACAGTCTTGAATAAAATCCCTGGCCTTGCTCCTGAGGAGGAACCCTTTCTATTGCTTTTATACTTAACAGCTTGGAAACTTGAGAGTGTGCCTCTGCCCTTTGATGATGTGGCAGGTTTGGCATGCCTTGTCTTATTGGTAATGTGTGGAAGTGGAATCTGTAACCTTTGTCTATAAGGATAATTTTCCGCCCAAAGGTGCTTCTCTTTGAACCTTTGTAGGTGGAATGAAAGTCCAAGTCATTGTGATTGTCCTTGTGGTGCAGCTGAACTGTCTGCGCCACTTCTTTGATTTGGAGGTTGCCATTGACGGCCCCTGTAAGATCCTCGGTATTGCCCTCTACCTCGGGCACGTCTGCCTTTTCCCCTTTGAAACTTGTCAAAGCCGGGGAAGGACCAATTCTTTGAGGGCCAGTTTCTGCTGAATCTGGGAGGCTGAACCTGAAGGAAATCCTTGACCGTCTGTACTGACTTTGCTTTTTCCTCTATGGATTTCAATACATCTTGTGCATTAGCACCAAAAAGCTTCTGTTTTTCCAAAGGTGCATCCAGTGACTTTACTTTAACATGGTCAGGCAAAGACTGATCCATTAACCAAGCATGTCTACGTATCACAGCCCCAGTCATAGCTGCCCTACATGAAGCTTCCAGTGCATCATAACCACACTGAAGAAAATGGTTATTAACCTGCTGAGTGTTATGTATATGATCCTGCAATGCCTTTCTATCAATAGGCTCAGGAGAGGCTAACTTTTTCTGTAAATCATCCAGGAGAAAATCTTGGTACTGAAACATGTGAAAAAGGTAGTTAAGTGACCTCATGGCTAGGGTAGTAGAGGTATATACTTTTTTACCCAATCTCTCCAGGGACCTAGCTTCTCTGTCCGCTGGCAGTGGGTTTTTGGAAAAGGAGGTAGCCACTCCTTGGGGCCCTGTGAAATAGTTTCTAGATCCACAGAGTGGGCCTTAAAAAGGTGCTTGTGAGCGTCAGGGACCCTATAATATCTGTCCGGCTTGACAGGAGCAGGAGGAAGAGAATCAGGGTTAGCACTGGAGTCAGAGAAAACATCATCCAAAACATCCATAACAGGTGGAATAGCCAAAGGTCTGTGCTGGGGAAATTTGAGGAAGGTACGAAGCCTTTTCCTGCAGTCAGAGAATTCCTGAACCTGCCATTGAAAATGTTCCCTCATGGAATGCAGGACTTCACCAAATGAGAAATCCTCTGGAGGGGAGGCAGAGGGAATTGATTCCTCAGCATCAGAGTCCTCGTAGGCCTGGAAGGATTCTTCTTGGGTATCAGAATGTTCAGAATCCCCAGAGGCTTCATCCGAAGAGAGGTCGTCCGCCTGCTCAGTTCTAGGCCTTTTCTCTGCAGGTGGCTGAGAACCCCTGTCCGGATGAGGCTGAGACCCCCTGATAAGGGAAATAAGATCAGCAGCCAGAGACATGATCTGCTTATCAGAAGGGGCCTGGGCAGTAGGTTTAGGATGGGCTTTGGCCTGACTGGCGGCCTTAGCACGTGCAAAGGCCTTGATGGACATGGATACAGGAGTCCTAGCAGCCCCATGTGCAGGCGTAACCTTGTCCAAAGAAATGGTGTCGGGAAGATCCAGAACTTCAGTTTCCGGAGGAAAATCAACAACCGGCACCAGAGAGATCTCAGAGACCGAAGGTCGTGTTAACGCTGTGTCGTTGGCCTGGAGCGGTTGATTTACCGCTTCCGAAGGGACCGGAGCACTAGCAGAGGGTTTGGGAGTAGCATCGGTAGTGGATGCGGGCCAAGGATGTCAGTCCCGGTCTTTGCATTTTTTTAGCAGATTGGGTTATCGGTTGATCCGACGGCATGATATGCGCAAAAGATTCACCGAAAAAGTCCTCGGCGAATTCTGCCCAGCGCCTGAGAGTGCGCTTATTAAAGCAAGCACAGGCCGAGACGTCATGGTCTGGGCCCAGGCAAGGAAGGCAGAGAGAATGGAAGTCCTTATGAGGTATTTGTTTACCACAAGACAATTATTAACTTTCTCAATTTGTTCTGACATCGGCCGAGGCAAGAATAAATGTTCCCCAACTGGGTACTTAGCTTTTAGATGACTTTGGTACTGAAAACACAGGAGCCGACCGACCGGCACTTACGAACTGCTTCTGCTTCGGGCACCGCGCGACAAGAAAGACTGAAGAAGATGGCGTCGGCTGATGCCTTTATACTCCAACCGCTCTGACATCGGGGAGGAGGCGACATCGGCCGACGCCGGACCCAGACTTTGGAATCTGGCCGACCGAAGGACTGCCTGAGGCAGGACAACTCATATGTCAGGACTGCAGTTGCATTCTTGAAGGACATCCTCCTGTTGCTCTGTTAACACTGTGCCTATCCTCAAACGTGTGTTGTTGTCTGGGCGTAGAGAAATAGGATTTTGGAATGGATAAAGCCCACCCTAGCCCTGGAGATGTTGCCCAGCTTGTACTCTTTACTGAAAGTATAGACTGAAGACCTTGTGGCTGTCTCCAGGATAGTGGCTGTATAAGATACTTAGAAAAAGGCCCCCTCGAGGAGGCCACACCCCTGGTGGAGTGGGCCCTCACAGTATAAGGAAAGTACAGTTGTGTACACTTACCATAAATGCAGATGTTAGAGTGTATTCACTGTTACAGTCATTACATTTGGGTAATCTGCTGGCAGGTTGCCCTCAGTCAGCTGAATTCCAAAGTCTTGGGTCCTGTGTCGGTTGCTGTCTCCTCTTCCATGACGTCAGGTCATCAAGGGTATAAAACATGCAGCCAACGCCATTTTCTTTAGTTTTCCTTGCCCCAGATGTCAGGTGCCCCCAAAAAGGTAGCAAAAAAATATATATATACATATACCTATATATATATATATATATATATATATATATATATATATATATATATATATATATATACACACACACACACACATATGCATCAGTATAAACTTTACCTTCATCTACAAGCAAATACACCACATAGATTATAGACGACAGAGAAGGAAAGATAAACTCCAGAATGACTAGGGGATGGCGGGCGGGTAACCTGGACTGCAACAGTGAATACACTCTAACATCTACATTTATGGTAAGTGTACACAACTGTGCTACGTTCATGTTTCACTGTTGGTCATTACATTTGGGTAGAATCCCAAAGCTATGGTTGGGAAGCTGGAGCTAAACAGCATTAGGTGCGGCTATAAGGCCCTGCAGAACTGCAGTGGCAAAGCCTGCCCTGGACTTAGAGCAGAGAGGCAAATGATAATGCTTTTGTAAAGGTGTGAACAGAACTCCAAGTAGCAGCCTCTAGAATGTCTTTGGTTGGTACTCCTTTGAGAAAGGCTGCAGAAGTAGCTGCAGCTCTGGTGGAATGAGACCTAATGCCCTTGGGCAAAGGTTTACCATGGTGTAAGTAGCAGAAACGGATGCAGTGGCTTATCCATTTTGAATTTGTCTGCTTTGAAATAGCCTTCCCTTCTGGTCCCGCAGCATATGTCACTAGTAATTGCTCAGTTTTTCTTAGAGCTTTAGTCCTGCTCAAGTAGATAGAATCTTAGCCGTCTGTGTACGTCCAAGGAATGCAGAATTCTCTCCCCCTTGTTCTGTGGATTTGGATAAAAGGTTGGCAGATGAATTGTTTGGTTAAGAGCCACACTGGAAACCACCTTAGGCATAAATGTAGGATTTGTCCTCAGAGACACCCTGTCTGGGTAAAATATGATAAAAGGCTCTACAGCCACGAGGGCCTGCAGCTCTGAAACTCTTCTTGCTGAAGTAAATTGCTAGTAGCAGAGCTGTTTTCCATGATAAGAACTTTATATCAGCGGTAGCAGCTGGTTCAAATGGAGGCATTGTAAGCTTGTCCAATACATAATTGAGGTCCCATGCAGGTAATGGTGATCTTCTAGGAGGCCTTACCTTTTTGGCTCCTCTAAGATATTGCTTTAGTAAAGGATAAGAAAAGATTGGTGGCTCTGTATTGTAATGAGCCGAAATGAAAGAGGCATGGATTTTAATTGATGAGAAAGATAGGCTTTTGTCAAGCATCTCAGTTAAGTATTGTAATATCTGAGGAATATTTGGTTCTGCTGTAGCAGTTCCTTGTGCTTGATTCCAAGCACAGAATCTCTTCCATTTATCAGCATAAGATTTTCTAGTACTAGGCCTTCTGGCTTCCAAAATTACATCCATCACAGCTTTACTGAGAGGAGTTGTTTGTATAACTACATGATCAGCCATGCCGCCAGGTTCAGTGTCTGAGTTGATTGTGCAGGATCAGATTGTTTTGCTGGGACAGTTATTGAGGTCTTTGAGGTAAGGTCCAAGCTGGGTATTGAGACAAGTTCTTAGGACTGGATACCAGTATTGGCAGGGACAGTCCGGGGCAATAAGTATCATTGTTGGTTTCTCTTGTCTGACTTTTAGGAGGACCTTGGGAAGAAGAGGCAGAGGAGGAAAGTCGTAAACTGATAGGTTTTTCCAGCTGAAGGACAGGGTGCCCACTTTCCATGCTTGTCTGTGATGAGTCCTTGTGCAGAATCTTTTCAATTGATAATTTTAAGGAGAGGCAAATAGATCTATGTCTGGGCTCCCCCATATCTCTGTTATCATGCTGAAGACTTTTGAATTTAGTTTCCACTCGTGAGGGTCCATAAGGTTTCTGTTTTATTTTCCTGGCAGGAATTGAGCTTGATGTATTTGGTAGGTCAAAGCTGTGTCCCACAGTGCCATGGCTAATCAGCAAAGGGGGTATATGAGTGTGTGCCCCCTTGTTTGTTTATATACCACATGACCGTGATGTTGTCCATCTTCATCAGTAGTTGTCCTGGATGAAGTAAGTCCTTGAAGGCTGTTAGGGCATTTTGAACAGCTAGCATCTCTTTCTGGTTGATATGTAGATGCATTTGTTTTGGGGTCCATATGCCCTGAATGCATCTTCCTGCCATGTGGGCCCCCCACTCTGATGAGTCTCTTGTTAAGGTTTGGCTGGCAGGAGGTAGAATGAAGGCCCTTCCCATGTTTTGGTGACATGCTTTTGCCCACCACAGAAACTCCTGTTGTAGGCAGGGTATGAGAGGAATCATTGTTTCCAGACTGTGAGAATGTTGGCTCCATAAACATTTTGGGTACCACTGAAGTTTCCTCATATGCAGTCTTGCATATGGCATCAGTAGGATGCAGGATACCATGAAGCCCAAAGCCTGCAGAATTTGTCGTGCAGATAACTGGGTTTTTGTTGCCATCAGTTTGAAGTAAGCAATCAGTTGTCTTTGCTTGTCTGGCGTGAGGTAAGCCATCTGGGCAGTTGTATTCAAGCTTGCACCTAGGAATGTTATCTTTTGAGAGGGTACCAGTTGTGATTTCTTTTCGTTTATTGTGTACCCTAGGCATGTTAGAAGCCTTTCAACAAACGCCAAGTGTTGAAGAAGAATGTCCTTGCTCTCTGCTTGAATGAGACAATAGTCAAAGTAAGGGTATATTTGTATACCTTTGTCTGTGAAATGCAATTACTGGTGCCAGGCACTTCGTGAAGACCCTGGGTGCAGTAGATAAGCCAAAGGGCAGTGCAGAGAATTGATAATGCATTAAGCCAGCCTTGAATCTAAGGTATCTTCTGCACAATTGTCTTAATGGGACATGCAGGTATGCTTCTTTTAGGTCTAATGTCTCCAGCTAAGCATTCTTGCCCAGCATGGGCAGAAGCTGCTGCAAAGTCAGCACTTTGAATTTTGGATTGTCCAGATGTGTTCAAAATTTATAAATCCAGTATTGACCGCCAGGCCTTGACCTTTCTGGGTACCAAGAACAATCTTGAGTAAAAACCTTGCTCTTTTCCCTGTTCTGGTACTGGCTGAATGGCCCCCATATCCATGAGGGACGTAACCTGTTTCTGTGCCTCTGCCCAATGATTTTTGGGCAGATCTGGCCAACCGTTTGCCATTGGCAGAGTGTGGAAATGGAACCTGTATCCCTGTGAAACTATTTAGTACCCACTTGTCCTGGGTTATTAACTGCCAATTTTGTGCATAAAGTGCTAATTTTCCCCCTAAGGGTGCTGCCAAAAAATAAGTGCTTGGTGTAGGCAGAGGGAAGGCATTGGGACTGTTTTCTGTAGGTTTGCGCTTTATCTCATCCAGATTTGGAGGTAGAAATGCCCCATTACTTTGACCTGTATGAATCTTGCGCCTGGTATCTGGAACCCTTAGGGCGTCTGGATTTGCCCCTTTGATCTCTGACTGACACAGGAAAAGACCAATTCTTTGTAGGCCAGTGTCTACTGTATCTTGGTAGCTGCACATGTAAGAAGTGTAACAGTTTGCATAGACTTAGTTTTGTCTTCCACTTCCTTTAAAACCTCTTCTGCCTTAATACCAAACAGAGTATCATGCTATAAAGGTGCATCTGGCAATTTTGCTTTAACATGATCAGGCAAATTTTGTTCCTTTAGCCAAGCATGCCTCCTAATCACAGATTCAGTAACTGTGGCCATGCAGGAGGCCTCTAAGGAGTCAAAACCACATTGCAAAGTATGCTTCCCAACCTGTTGAGCTGCATGCAATAATTCCTGCAATTCTTTATTTTCTACACATTCAGAAATCAACATCATTTTGTTTCAGCAATCCCATAACATGTTGTTGATACTTAAGCATATGAAATTGACAGTTTAAGGCTCTGCTTGCCAAGGTTGCAGATGTATGAACTTTTTTCCCCTATCGGTCCAGTGCCCTTGAATCTCTGTCAGAGGGGGTAGGATTTTTTGCTGTTGAGGCCTTAACTCCCTTTGGACCCTGTGAAATAGTTTCAGGATCAGCAGCAGGGTTTCTAAATAAAAATTTATGCGAGTCAGGGACCCTGTAATATCTGTCAGGCTTACTGGGAGCTGGAGGTAAGGAGTCAGGGGTCAAGCTGGACTCTGAAAACACATCATCCACAATGTCTAAAACAGGGGGAATGGCCAAAGGCCAGTGCTGAGGGAGAAGGAAATCCCTGAGCCTCGTTTTTGATTTTGAGAAGTCTTGACTATCCCAGTGAAAATGCTCCCTCAAAGTATGCAAGGTTTCCCCAAAAGAATAATCCTCAGGAGGGGAAGCAGATGGTACAGACTCCAGTGCATCAGAATCCTCATAGGGAGGTATAGATAATTCCTGATCAGAAGAGGAATCAGAAGATACAGAAACCTGATCTGAAGATTCATAGTGTCTTGCCTAGGCCTCATATGGAGGGGAATGGGTACCCCTGGTCAAGGTAATAAGGTCTTCAGCCATTTTGATCATCTGTTTTCTAGGCATAGAAGCCTGTGCACGTCATTTATGTGTCGGTTTTTTAGTTTTAGAAGTTGCTTTTGTCTTTGGTTTTGCAGCTGTCGTCGGTTTGATATACAAATGTTGAGGTCTGAATACACCCTCAGAAGCCGGTGCCTGCTCAGCGGCTCCAGACCCATCCAAGGGAGATACATCCGTTGGTCCAATACCTTGAGTATCTTGCGGCATACCGGACTCCACATGGGTGTCGGTAGAGGCCTGTGACTCGAAGGTAGCGGGTATCAGAGGTGCGAAAGCGCCTCAGAGCACCGGCGAACCGACGACTGGCTTAGGAGAAGCCTCGTCATCGGTTTTGGATCTCTACTGCCTTTCTCTGCCCTTTTCTTTGCGTTTTTTATGTACTCCGGTAGTCAGATTGCTATCGGAGACATTTCTGGGTAGTTAAATTTGTTTCCAAAATACTTTGAGGCAAAAATATACAGACGCTTAATAGTGCGTTGGTTAAATCTAGCACAAAACCGACAGCCAGGCACATTGTGATCAGGGCCTAGGCAAGAATTACAGTATAAATGGAAATCCTTATGAGGTATTTGCTTCCCACAAGTAATGCAATTAACAACTTTTTCTGACATTGGTATGGAGCAAGAAAAAAGTTTCCCCAACGGGGTACTTAGCTTTAGTGAAAACTTCGGTTCTGAAACTCAAACTTGAATATTTCAGTAGTCGGCCAACCGGCACTTGCAAAATGCTTCTGCTGCGGGCACTGCGCAGCAAGAAAGACTAAAGAAAATGGCGTCTGCTGCATGTTTTATACCCCTGATGACCTGACGTCATGGAAGAGGAGATAGCAACCGACGCAGGACCCAAGACTTTGGAATTCAGGCCGACTGAGGGCAACATGCCAGCAGATTACCCAAATGTAATGACTGCAACAGTGAACCACGAAGAACATAGTACAGTTGTGTACCCTTACCATAAATGTAGATGTTAGAGTGTATTCACTGTCACAGTCATTACATTTGGGGTAATCTGCTGGCAGGTTGCCCTCAGTCGGCCTGATTAAATAAGTCTTGGGTCTTGCGTTGGTTGCTGTCCCTTCTTCCATGACGTCAGGTCAGGGGTATAAAACATGCAGCAGACGCCATTTTCATCAGTTTTTCTTGCCCCAGATGTCAGGTGCCCCCCCAAATGGGGAGCAAAATATAAATATATATACACATATATGCATGTAATTTAGAACACAACAAATATACCTCCAAATAAAAGCAAATACACCAAAAAGGCTTTTGAGCATAGTAAAAAATGTAGATGTTCGAGTGTATTCGCTGTTGCAGTCATTACATTTGGGTAATCCTGCTGGCAGGTTGCCCTCAGCCGGCCTGAATTCCAAAGTCTTGGGTCCTGCGTTGGCTGCTGTCGCCCCCTCCCTGATGTCAGGTCGTTAGAAGTATAAAAGCAGCAGCCAACCCCATTTTCTTCAGTTTTTCTTGCCCCGGATGTCAGGTGCCCCCAAAAAGGGTAGCCAAACTTGATATATATAGATATATATATATATATATACACACACATATGCACACACACATATATATAGATATATAGATATATATATATATATATAGATATATAGATATATATATATATATATAGATATAGATATATATATATAGATATAGAAATATATAGATATAGATATAGATATAGATATAGATATAGATATATATATATATATATATATATATAAATAAAATAAATAGATAGATATATATTCAGAAATACACCAATATAAATTTTACCTTCATCTATAAGCAAATACACCAAATAGGTAGTATAAATCAGAGAAGGAAAGCTAAGATCCAAAAGAAAAAAGGGGGAAGGCGGGTGGGTAACCTGGACTGCAACAGTGAATACACTTGAACATCTACATTTATGGTAAGTGTACACAACCGTACTATGTTCTTCTTGTTTCACTGTTGCAGTCATTACATTTGGGTAGAGTCCCAAATCTATGGTTGGGAGGCTGGAACTAGACAGCAGTAGGAGCGGCTATGAGGCCCTGCAGAACTGCAGTGGCAAAGCCTGCCCTGGATTTAGAGTAGAGTGGCAGATGATCATGCTTTGTAAAGATGTGCACTAAACTCCAAAGTAGCAGCCTCTAAGATGTCTCTGGTTGGTACTCCCCTGAGAATGGCTGCTGAGGTGGCTGCAGCTCTGGTGGAATGAGGCGTAATGCCCTTAGGCACTGGCTTGCCATGGTACAAGTAGCAGAAACGAATGCAGTGGCCTAACCACTTAAAAATAGTCTGCTTTGAGATGGGCTTTCCTTGTGATCCTGCAGCATATGCCACTAGTAATTGCTCTGTCCTCCGGAAAGCTTTGGTTGTGTCCAAGTAGAATCTAAGCTGTCTGTGTACGTCCAAAGAATGCAGAATTCTCTCCTCCTTGTTCTGTGGATTTGAGTAGAAGGTGGGCAAATGGATGGCTTGGTTAAGAGCCACACTGGACACTACTTTAGGCATAAATGTTGGGTTTGTCCACAGGGAGACCCTGTCTGGATGAAAAATTATGAAAGGTTCCACAGCCATGAGCGCCTGTAGCTCTGAAACTCGTCTTGCAGAAGTAATTGCTAAGAGCAGAGCTGTTTTCCAAGATAACTTAATATCAGCAGTAGCAGCTGGCTCAAAAGTAGGCAGGGTGAGCTTTTCCAAGACATAGTTGAGGTACCATGCAGGTATTGGTAGTCTCCTTGGGGGCCTTAAATTTTTGGCTCCTCTGAGGTACTGCCTTAATAAAGGGTGAGAAAAAAGTGGTGGCTCTGTATTGTAATGAGCCAAAATGGCAGAGGCATGAATTTTAATTGATGAGAAAAATAGGCCTTTGTCCAGCATCTCAGTTAAGTATTGCAAAGTCTGAGGAATATTTGGTACTGCTGTATCAGTTCCTTGTGTCTGGATCCAGGCACAGAATCTCTTCCATTTTCCAGCGTAAGACTTTCTAGTACTAGGCCTTCTGGCTTCCAGAATGATATCCATCACAGCTTTATTGAGAGGTATTTTTTGTAAGGCTACATTATCTGCCATGCTGCCAAGTTTAATGTCCTGAGTTGGCTGTGCACGATCTGGTTGTTTTGCTGGGTCAGTAGTAGAAGTATATGAGGTAAGGTCCAAGCTGGGTATAGAGATAAGCTCCTTAGTATTGGATACCAGTACTGGCGTGACCAGTCTGGGGCAATCAGTATCATCTTTGGCTTCTATTGTCTGACCTTTAGGAGCACCTTGGGGAGGAGAGGCAGTGGAGGAAAGGCATACACTGATATTTTTTTTCCCAGCTGAAAGATAAGCCGTCCATTTTCCATGCTTGTCTGTGATAAGTCCTTGTGCAGAATCTTTTTAGTTGGTAATTGAGAGGTGAGGCAAATAGATCTATGTCCGGGCATCCCCTTTTCTTGTTATGCTGAAGACTTGTGGATCCAGCTTCCAGTTGTGTGGATCCATGAGGTTTCTGCTTAGTTCGTCTGCCAAAGTATTTTCCTTTCCTGGCAGGAACTGTGCCTGCAGATGTACTTGGTAAGTCAAAGCTGTGTCCCACAAGGTCATGGCTAGTCTGCAAAGGGGATAAGAATGTGTGCCCCCCTGCTTGTTTATATACCACAAGACCGTGGTGTTGTCTGTCTTTACCAGTAGCTGTCCCGGATGAAGTAGGTCCTTGAAGGCTGTCAGGGCATGTTGAACAGCTAACATTTCCTTTTGAATGATATGTAGATGCATTTGGTTTGAGGACCATCTGCCCTGAAGTCATCTTCCAGCCATGTGGGCTCCCCAGGCATAGTCTGATGCATCCGTTGTTAGTGCCTGGGAGGAGGTAATGTGAATGGCTGTCCCTTGTTCTGGTGACAAGTCTTTGCCCACCATCGAAACTCATGTTCCAGGCAGGGAATGAGAGTAATGACTGTTTTCAGGCTGTGGCAATGTTGAGTCCAAACACTTTTTAGGTACCACTGAGGTTTACTCATATGCAGTCTTGCATATGGCATTAGTAGAATGCAGGATGCCATGAAACCCAAAGCCTGCAGAATGTTTCTTGCGGATAACTGGGGCTCTTTTGCCAACATTTTGAAATAGGTAGTCAGTTGCCTTTGTTTGGCGTGAGATAAGCCACCTGGGCAGTTGTATTCAAGTTTGCGCCCAGGAATGTTATCTCTTGTGAGGGTACTAGTTTTGATTTATTTTTGTTGACTGTGTACCCTACGCATGTTAGAAGTCTTTTCACAAACGCCAAATGTTGAAGAAGAATGTCCTTGTTCTCTGCTTGAATTAGACAGTCATCCAAGTAATGATATATTTGTATTCCTCTGTCTGAAGAATGCAATTACTGGTGCCAGGCACTTTGCAAAGACCCTGGGCACAGTAGATAAGCCAGAGGGCAGTGCAGAGAATTGGTAATGCATTGAACCAGCCTTGAATCTTGGCTATCTTCTGCATGATTGTCTGATTGGAACATGCAGGTATGCCTCTTAGGTCCAAAGTCACAAGCTAAGCATTCTTGCCCAACATGGACAGAAGCTGCTGCAAAGTCAACATTTTGAATTTTGGAATATCCAGGTAAGTGTTCAGAATAGATAGGTCCACTATCGGCCTCCAGGCCTTGTCCTTTCTGGGTACCAAGAACAGTCGAGTAAAATCCTTGTCCCTGCTCTTGCTCTGGTACTTGTTGAATGGCCCCCATGACCATGAGGGATGAGACTTGTTTTTGTGCCTCTGCCCATTGATTTTTTGGCAGACCTGGCCAGCCGTTTGCCTTTGGCAGAGTATGGAAATGGACCTTGTAGCCTTGTGCCAGTATGTTTAGAACCCACTTGTCCTGGATTATGATGTGCCAATTTTGAGCAAAAAATGCTAATTTTCCCCCTAAAGGTGCTGCCAGAAGATAAGTGTTTGGTGCAGGCAGGGGGAAGTCAATGGGACTGTTTTCTGTATGTTTGTGATCTATCTTCTCCAGTTTTGGAGGTAGAAGCACCCTATTGCTTGGGCCTATAAGAACCTTGCACCTGGGATCTGCCCCTAGGGCGCCTGGATCTGCCCCTTTGAGGTCTGTCTGACACAGGAATGGACCAATTTTTTGTAGGCCAGTGTCTACTAAACCTAGGTGGCTGTACTTGTAAAAAATCTTTGACAGTTTGCATAGATTTAGCTTGGTCTTCTGCCTTAACACCAAAGTATCTTGCTGTAAAGGTGCATCTAGTAATTTAACTTTAACATGATCAGGCAGATTTTGTTCCTTTAACCAAGCATGCCTCCTAATTACAGAACCCGTAACTGCAGCCCTACTACAAGGGGCCTCCAGAGAATGAAAACCACATTATGTTTTCCAACTTTTTCTGCTGCATATAATAAATCCTGCATTTCCTTGTTTTCTGCACATTCAGAATTTAACATTTTCTGTTTAAGCAATCCCATGACATGTTGCTGATACTTAAGCATGAAATTGACAGTTTACGAACCTTATAACCAAAGTTGCAGATGTGCACACCTGTTTTCCCCATCTATCTAGTGCCCTTGAATCTCTGTCAGAGGGGGTTGGGTTTTTTGCAGTGGAAGCCTCAAACTCCTTTGGACCCTGTGAAATAGTTTCTGGGTCAGCAGCAGGGTTTTTAAAAAGAAATTTGTGAGAGTCAGGAACCCTGTAATATCCATCCGGCTTAACAGGAGCTGGGGGTAAGTCGTCAGGGGTCAGACTAGACTCCGAAAACACATCATCCACAATGTCTAACACAGATGGAATGGCCAGAGGCCTGTGTTGAGGTAGTAAAAGAAAATCCCTGAGCCTCTTTTTAGATTATGAAAAATCTTGGCTCTCCCATTGAAAATGCTCCCTCATGGTATGCAAGGTTTCCCCAAAGGAATAGTCCTCAGGAGGAGATGCTGAAGGTATAGATTCTTCAGCATCAGAATCCTCATAGGGGGAAGAGAATATTCCTGATCAGAAGAGGAATCAGAAGAAAGAACCTGATCTGAAAATCCATGGTCAGTGTCTTGCTTAGGCCTCTTATCAGGAGGGGGATGGGAAAGTAGAGTTGTGTACCTACCATAAATGTAGATGTTCGAGTGTATTCACTGTTGCAGTCATTACACTTGGGTTATCCTGCTGGCAGGCTACCCGCAGTAGGCCTGAATTCCAAAGTCCTGGTCCGGCATCGGTTGCTGTCGCCTCTTCCCTGACCTCAGCGTGCCAGGGGTATTAAAAGATGCAGCAGACACCATTTTCTTCAGTTTTTCTTGCCCCAGATGTCAGGTGCCCGCAAAAAGGTAGGCTAAAAAAATTCTGATCATAAAAAAGCATGCACATAAACTTCCCCTACAAGCAAATACACCACATAAGTTGTATAGAATAGAGAAGTACAGATAAGTCCTAGCAATGAAAGAGGGATGGTGGAAGGGTAACCTGGACTGCAACAGTGAATACACTTGAACATCTACATTTCTGGTAGTTACACAACTGTACTATGTTCATCCTGTTTCACTGTTGCAGTCATTGCACTTGGGTTGAATCCCAAAGCTGAGGTTGGGTGGCTAGGCCTAAATAGAATTAGGAGTGGCTATGAGGCCCTGCAGAACTGCAGTGGCAAAGCCTGCTCTGGATTTAGAATAAAAAGAGGTAGGTGGTAGTGCTTTGTGAAAGTGTGCACTGAAGTCCATGTTGCAGCCTACAAAACGTCCTTGGTTGGTACTCCTCTGAGGTAGGCTGCTGAAGTAGCTGCTGCTCTGGTAGAATGTGGCCTGATGCCCTTAGGCACTGACTTGTCATGTTGTGAATAGCAGAAACGAATGCAGTAACCCATCTATTTTGAAATAATCTGCTTTGAAATAGCTTTGCCTTGCGATCTTGCTGCATATGCCACTAAGAGTTGCTCAGATTTACTGAAAACTTTAGTCTTGTCCAAGTAAAAACGTAGCTGTCTGTGTTTGTCCAAAGAATGCAGAAGTCTCTCCCCCTTATTCTGCGGGATTGGATAAAAGGTAGGCAAATGTATGGTTTGGTTAAGAGCCACACTGAACACTACTTTAGGCATAAATGTTGGGTTTGTCCTTAGAGAAACCCTGTCCGGATGGAAAATAATAAAAGGTTCCACAGCCATTAGTGCCTGTAATTCTGAGACTCTTCTTGCTGAAGTTACTGCTAGGAGAAGAGATGTTTTCCATAAGTATTTTATCTCAGCTGTATTGGCTGGCTCAAAAGGAAGCAGGGTGAGCTTTTCCAAGACACAATTGAGGTCCCATGTAAGTAAAGGAGCTCTCCACGGAGGTCTTAAGTTTTGGCCTCTCTGAGATGCTGCCTTAGCAGTGGATGAGAGAAAATAGGTGGGTCCATATTGTAATGAGCTGAAATGGCAGAGGCATGGATCTTAATTGATGAGAAGGATAGGCCTTTGTCCAGCATCTCAGGTATTGTAAAATCCAAGGAATATTTGGAACAAGCGTGTCAAATCCCTGTGCCTGGTTCCAAGCGCAAAATTTCTTCCATTTTTCTGCATAAGATTTTCTGGTGCTGGGCCTCCTGGCCTCCAAAATAACATCCATAACTGCATTAGAGAGAGGTGTGTTCTGAATGGTAACACTACCTGCCATGCAGCCAGACTTAGGATTCTGAGTTGGCTGTGTAGGATCTGATTGTTTTGTTGGGTCAGCAAATGAGGAATCTGAGGTAATGTCCAGGCTGGGCCTTGAGACAAGCTCTTTAGGATTGGGTACCAGTGCTGGCGTGGCCAGTCTGGGGCAATCAGGATAATTTTTGGCTTCTCTTGTCTGACCTTTAGGAGTACCTTGGGGAGAAGAGGCAGAGGAGGGAAGGCATATACTGAGAGGGCTTTCCAGCTGAATGAAAGGGCGTCCACCTTCCATGCTTGTTTGTGATAAGTCCGAGTGCAAAATCTTTGTAGCTGGCAGTTGTGAGGGGAGGCAAATAGATCTATGTCTGGGCATCCCCATTTCCCTATTATCATTCAGAAGATTTGTGGATGTAGTTTCCACTCGTGAGGATCCATGAGGTTTCTGCTTAGTTCATCTGCCAAGGTATTTGTTCTTCCTGGCAGGAATTGTGCTTGCAGGTGTACTTGACAAGTCAATGCTGTGTTCCACAAAGTCATGGCTTGTCTGCAGAAGGGGTAGGAATGTGCACCTCCTTGCTTATGTACCACATGACCATAATATTGTCAGTCTTTATCAGCAGTTGTCCTGGATGAAGTAGGTTCTTGAAGGCTGTCAGTGCATTCTGTACAGCTAGCATCTCTTTTTCATTGATATGAAGATGCATTTGGCTTGTGGGCCATGTGCCCTGAATACATTTTCCTGCCATGTGTGCTCCCCAGGCATAATCTGATGCATCTGTTGTGAATGTCTGCCTGACTGCAGGTAAAACGAATGGCTGTCCCTTGTTGTGGTGACAGGCTTGTGCCCACCATCGAAACTCCTGTTGCAGGCAGGGAACGAGAGTAATTCATGTTTCCAGGCTGTGGCAATATTGAGTCCAAACACCTTTTAGATACCATTGTAGTTTCCTCATATGCAGTCTTGCATATGGAATTAGTAGATTGCAGGATGCCATGTAGCCCAGAGCTTGCAGAATTTCTCTTGCAGATAACTGGGTCTTTGTTGCCATGTTTTTGAAGTAGGAAGTTAGTTGCCTTTGTTTGTCTGGCATGAGATAAGCCATCTGGGCAGTTGTATTTAAGCTTGCACCCAGGAATATCATCTCTTAAGAGGGTACTAGTTTTGATTTCTTTTCGTTTACTGTGTACCCTAGGCAAATTAGCAATCTTTTTACAAACGCCAGATGCTTTAGTAGAATGTCTTTGGTCTCTGCATGAATGAGGCAGTCGTCCAAGTAGGGAAATATTTGAATTCCTCTTTGTCTGCAAAATGCAATTATTGGTGCCAGGCATTTTGTGAAGACCCTGGGCGCAGTAGAAGCCAAAGGGCAGTGCAGAGAATTGGTAGTGCATTGAGCCAGCTATGAATCTGAGGTATCTTCTGCAAGTTTGTCTGATGGGGACATGCAGGTATGCCTCTGAGGTCCAAATTTACAAGCCAAGCCTTCTTGCCCAGCATGGGCAGAAGCTGCTTCAGAGTCAACATTTTGAATTTTGGAACGTCCAGAAAAGTGTTTAGAATAGATAGGTCCAGAATTGGTCTCCAGGCTTTGTCCTTTCTTGGTACTAAGAAAAGTCTTGAGTAAAATCGTTGTCCCTGCTCTTGTTGTGGCACTGGCTGAATAGCCCTCGTGTCCATGAGAGATGAAACTTGTTTTTGTGCCTCTGCCCATTGATTGTGTGGCAGGTCTGGCATAACGTTTGCCTTTGGAAGGGTGTGAAAGTGGAACCTGTAGCCGAGAGACTATATTTAAGATCCATTTGTCCTGGGTGATCCTTTGCCAATTTTGTGAAAAAAGTGCTAACTTTCCCCCTAAGGGGGCTGCCAAAAGGTAAGTGTTTGGCACTGGCAGAGGGACGTCATAGGGACTGTTTCCTATAAGGCTGTGACTTGTCTTCTCCGCTTTTGGAGGTAGAAGCACCCCATTATCTGGGCCTGTACGAGCCCTGGGGCTGTTGCCTGCCTCTAGGGTGTCTGAATAGTACAGTTTTGTACCTACCATAAATGTAGATGTCCGATAGACATGCAACTGCAGTCATAACATGTGGGTTGTCCTGCCTCAGGCAGCCCTCGGTCGGCCGGATTCCAAAGTCTGGGTCCGACGTCGGCTGATGTCGCATTTCTCTCCACGTCAGCGGCTGGAGTATATAAGCATCAGCCGACGCCATTTTCTTCAGTGTTTCTTGCCCCAGATGCCAGGTGCCCTCCAAGGAAGGCTGTAATCAAATTGGAAGACAAAAACAGGATTCCAAACAAATACATGAGCAATAAAACAAATACACCATAACAGATCTCCTCAGCTAAGAGTAAGGGGGATAGGAGTGGACCCTAAGCATAGAGGGGTACGGAGGGAGGGAAAACCCGACTGCAGTTGCATGTCTATCAGACATCTACATTTATGGTAGGTACAAAACTGTACTATGTCCTTCAAGAATGCAACTGCAGTCATAACATGTGGGTAGAATACCATAGCTTAGCTGGGGGAGGAGGTATGCTCTAGGAAAGAGATGGTGTGGCAATCAAACCCTGCAGGACTGCCGAAGCAAAGCCTGCTCTGGATCTGGAATATAGAGGGAGATTGTAGTGTTTGGAGAATGTATGCACGGAGCTCCATGTAGCAGCTTCTAGAATGTCCTTTGTAGGCACCCCTCTTAAAAATGCTGTAGAGGTGGCTGTAGCTCTGGTGGAATGTGGTCGGACATAGGCTGGAACAGTCTTTCCATGAAAGGAATAACAGAATCTGATGCAATGTCCAATCCATTTAGAAATAGTCTGTTTTGAAATTGCTTTTCCTTGGACTGCAGGTAAGCTACAAAAGCTGTTCAGACTTCCTACTGGCCTTGGTTCTGTCCAGGTAGTATGAAGTTGTCTATGAATGTCCAAGGTATGCAAAAGTCTTTCCCCTTATTCTCAGGATTGGGGAAGAAAGCAGGCAGATGAATGGCTTGATTTAGAGAAACCCTAGATACCACCTTTGGCATAAAGGTAGGGTTGGTCCTTAATGAAACCCTGTCTCTGTGGAAAATAATAAAGGGTGGTATTGCCATTAGGGCCTGTAGCTCAAACCCTTCTTGCTGAGGTAATTGCCAACAGGAAAGCTGTTTTCCATGAGAGAAATTGCAAGTCAACTGAAGCTGCTGGCTCAAAAGGAGGTAGAGTCAGTTTTTCTAAGACAAAATTGAGGTCCCAGGCTGGCACTGGGGCCTTTCTTGGTGGCTTAATGTTCTTGATTCCCCTGAGGAATTGTCTTAGTAAGGGGTGAGAGAAAACAGGAGGATCAGTGTTGTATCTAGCTGAAATAGCAGATGCATGTATCTTTATTGAAGAATATGAGAGGCCGCTCTGTAACATATATGCCAAATATTCCAAGATAAGTGGGATGTTCAGTAATGATGCATCATGTCCTTTGCTGGTATTCCAATTGCTGAATCTTTTCCACTTTGCTAAGTAGACCTTTCTGGTGGATGGTCTTCGAGCCTCTGTTAGTATCCGCTGAACTTCCTTGGAGAGAGATAAGCTGAAGTTATTTATGGGATCTCCCAGGCTGTTAGCTGCAGTGTCTGAAGGTTTGGATGCAGTGTTTCGAAATTGTGTCGAGTCAAAAGTCGAGGCCACTGAGGGAGGGCCCACCTCCTGGTGTGACATATGCTCCTTAGTAGTGGGTACCAGTGTTGTCTTGGCCAATCCGGAGCTATTATGATTCCCTTGGGCTTCTCTGCTTTGATCTTTAGTAATACTGAGGTCATCAGTGGCAGAGGTGGGAATGCATAGATTGCTAGGGAGTTCCAGTTGAATGAAAGGGCATCTATTTTCCAAGCCTTTGGATGGTATGTCCTTGTGCAAAATTTTGGTAGAAGATGGTTGAGGTGAGAGGCAAATAGGTCCACTTCTGGCTTGCCCCATGTCGAAGTGAGTTGTCTGAAAGCCTTCGGATGTAACCTCCACTCGTGTGGATCTGTGAAATTCCTACTTAGGCTGTCCGCCAACACATTGTCTTTTCCTGGAACAAACTGGGATTGTAACTGGATGTTTAGACTCAGTGATTTCTCCCAAAGCTGCATTGTCAGTCTGCAAAGGGGGTAAGAGTGGGTGCCCCCCTGCTTGTTTATGTACCACATCACCGTGGTGTTGTCTGTCCGTATCATTAAGTGGCCTTGCTGGAGTTGGTTTTGAAAAGCCTCGATAGCATGCATTACTGCCAGCATTTCCTTTTGGTTTATATGCAGATGTGTTTCCTTTGGAGACCATTGTCCTTGTATACACCTGCCTTCCATGTGCGCCCCCCATCCAAGGTCTGAGGCGTGTGTAGTCATGGTCTGTGTTATCTGTGGTTTTTTGAATGACATACCTGTGTTTTCCTGGCTCACCGAGGCGCACCATAGGAATTCCTTTTGTAGGCATGGAATGAGTGGTATCATTTTCTCCAAGTTGTTGCTGTGTTGAGACCAAATGCTTTTTAGGTACCAATGAAGCTTTCTCATGTGTAGTTTTGCTAATGGAACCAGTAGAATGCAGGATGCCATGTAACCCAGGGCCTGTAGGAATCTCCTTGCAGTCATCTGGGTGAGATTTGCTAAACCTTTGAAGTATTGAGTTAACTTCTCTTGCTTGTCTTCTGTCAGGTAAGCCATCTGAGAGGCTGTGTCTAGTTTGGCTCCTAAGAAGATTATTTGCTGGGATGGCTGCAGTCTTGACTTTTGGAAGTTGACTGTGTATCCCAGAGCTTGAAGTAATCGTATGACATAATCCAGGTTTTTTGTCAACATCAATTTGTCGTCCGCTTGTATGAGGCAGTCGTCCAGGTACGGGTAAATTTGTATACCCTGGAGCCTGCAATGAGCAATTACTGAAGCCAGGCATTTTGTAAACACTCTGGGCGCAGTAGATAAGCCAAATGGCAATGCTGAGAATTGATAATGCTCTGGCCCTGCAAGAAATCGGAGGTATCTTCTGCAGCTGTGTCTGATAGGGACATGCAGGTATGCCTCCTTGAGGTCCACAGTAATCAGCCACGACTCCTTGCCCAGCATGGGAAGAAGTTGCTGTAGAGTCAGCATTTTGAACTTTGGTACTATGAGAAAGGTGCTTAATGCGGACAAGTCCAGTATTGGTCTCCATTGAGATTCTTTTCTTGGAACAAGGAACAGTCTTGAGTAAAACCCCTGCTCTTGTTCTTGTTGTGGAACTCTTTCTATTGCTTTCATTCGAGTTAGCAGAGTGATTTGCTTGATAGCCTCTGCCCTTTGATGCTGTGGTAGATTTGGCATGCCTTATTTTCTTGGTAAGGTATGAAAATGAAACCTGTAACCTTGGTCTATAATGTCCAAAATCCATTTGTCCTTTGTCAGTCTGCGCCAGTTTTTTGCAAACAGAGATAATTTTCCGCCCAAGGGAGCTTCTAGTTGTTCCCTGGTAGGCGGTAGTAGAGGAAAGTCATTGAGTTTGTGGCTGTTGGGCAGGTGAAACCCCTGCGTCACTTCTTTGGTTTCCTGGCTGCCATTGTCGTCCCTTGTAAGGGCCTCTGTATTGGCCTCTCCCTCGGCCACGTCTGTTCTTACCCCTTTGAAACTTTTCTGGATTAGGAAAGGACCAGTTTTTTGAAGGCCAATTCCTACTGAATCTGGGGGGTGGAACCTGAAGGAAATCCTTCAAAGTTTGAACTGATTTTGCTTTTTCTTCGATGGTCTTTAACACTTCCTTAGCATTTGCATCAAAAAGCTTGTTCTTTTCCAAAGGTGCATCCAGAAGTTTTGCTTTTACATGATCTGGTAGAGGTTGATCTTTTAACCAAGCATGTCTACGCATCACTGCCCCTGTCATAGCTGCCCTACATGAAGCTTCCAGTGCATCATATCCACACTGCAGGAAGTGATTGCTTACTTGCTGAGTGTTATGTACAGCTTCCTGCAAAGTCTTCCTGTCTAAAGGATCAGGAGAAGCTAATGTTTTTTGTAAATCTTCTAAGAGGTAATCCTGATATTGGATCATATGAAAAAGGCAATTTAAAGCTCTCATAGATAAGGTAGTGGATGTGTAAACCTTTTTACCCCATCTCTTTAATGACCTTGCTTCCCTGTTGGAGGGCAAAGGATTTTTTGAGGTGGAGGCTGAAACTCCTTTAGGCCCCTGTGAAATAGTTTCCAAATCAGCAGTATGGGCCCTGAATAAATGGGAATGAGTTTCTGGGATCCTGTAATACCTGTCTGGCTTGGCTGGAGCAGGAGGAAGAGAATCAGGGGTAGCACTAGAATCAGAATACAAATCATCCAGAACATCAAGTACAGGAGGAATAGCTAAGGGCCTGTGCTGAGGCTTCTTAAGGAAAGTCCTAAGGCGTTTCCGAGAATCAGAATATTCCTGACCCTGCCACTTGAAATGTTCCCTCATGGTGTGCAGAACTTCCCCAAAAGAAATATCCTCAGGAGGGGAGGCCGAAGGTATGGAATCTTCTGCATCCGAGTCCTCATAGGTCTGGAAGAGCTCTTCCTGGCTATCAGAGTGGACAGAGCCCTCAGAGTCTTCATCTGAAAGAGAAGGGTCAGAGGGTTCAACCCGGGGCCTTTTATCAGGAGGAGGCTGGGATGCTCTCTCAGGATGGGCCTGTGAACCTCTAATAATGGAAATTAAATCAGCAGCCATGGACATAATTTGTGTCTCCGGAGTCGGCTGAGGTAAGGATTTGGAAGTAATATGCTTAGTTTTGCTGGGTGCCTTAGCCCTAGTGTAGGCCTTAATAGACATGGCCATAGGAGGCCTGGCAGCTCCACGTGCAGGAGTGACCTTGTCTACAGCAATGGTCTCGGGCATTTCCTCGGTTTCGGTATCCGGAGGAAAGTCTATAACTGGTGTCGGAGTAATGTCTGGAATCGGAGTGGTCGGTAATGCGGTGTCTTCGGTTCAGAGCGGTGGAGAGACCGTCTCAGAGGGAACCGGAGTACTCGCGCTAGGTTTTGGCGTGGAGTCGGTGGTAGACGCGGGCCGAGGATGTCGGTCCCGGTCTTTTCGCTTTTTGGGAGTTTGCGATGTCGGAAGATCCGACGGCATGGTGTAAGCAAATTTATCGCCGAAAAAATCTTCAGCGAACTCCGCCCGGCGCCTGAGAGTGCGCTTGTTGAAGCGAGCACAGGCTACACAGGCAGAGACATGTCTGGGCCCAGGCAAGGGAGGCAGTAAGAGTGGAAATCCTTATGAGGTATTTGTTTACCACAAAAAAGACAATTGTTAACTTTTTCAGTAATTTCTGACATCGGCTGAGGCAAGAAAAGGTCCCCAACGGGGTACTTAGCTTTTTTGATGACTTCGGTAATGTAGAATACAGGAGCTGACCGACCGGCACTTGCGAACTGCTTCTGCTTCGGGCACCGCGCGGCAAGAAAGACTGAAGAAAATGGCGTCGGCTGATGCTAATATACTCCAGCCGCTCTGACGTCGGAGAGAAATGCGACATCAGCCGACGTCGGACCCAGACTTTGGAATCCGGCCGACCGAGGGCTGCCTGAGGCAGGACAACCCACATGTTATGACTGCAGTTGCATTCTTGAAGGACATCTGCCTCTTTGTGGTCTGTCTGCCACTGGAAAGGACCAATTCTTAGAAGGCCAGTTCCTGCTAAATCTGGGTGGCTGTACTTGTAAGAAATCCTTTACTGTCTGCATAGATTTAGCTTTATCCTCCATTTTCTTCAAGACCTCTTCTGCCTTAACACCAAACAAAGTATCATGCTGTAATGGAGCATCCATTGCTTTAACATGATCAGGCAGATTCTGTTCCTTTACCAAGCATGCCTTCTAATAACAGAACCTGTAACTGCGGCACTGCACGAAGCCTCCACTGAATCATTACCACATTGCAAAGTATGTTTTCCCACTTGTTCAGCTGCATGCAATAAATCCTGCAATTCTTTGTTCTCAGAGCATTCCGAAATTGTCAACATGTTTTGTTTTAACAAAGACATCAAGTATTGCTGATATTTGAGCACATGAAATTGACAATTTAAAGCCCTTACAGCCAAGGTAGCAGAAGTGTAGACTTTTTCCCCCATCTGTCCAGAGCCCTAGAATCTCTATCTGAGGGGACAGGGTTATTAGCAGAAGCAGCCTTGACCCCTTTGGGACCCTGTGAGATAATTTCTGGGTCAGCAGCAGGGTTTTTATATAGAAATTTAGGGGAATCTGGAACCCTGTAGTATCTGTCCGGCTTAACAGGTGCAGGAGGTAGAGAGTCTGGGGACAGGCCGGACTCTGAAAATACATCTACTATGTCTACAACAGGAGGAATTGTAAGAGTTCTGTGCTGAGGCAGTAACAAAGTCTCTAAGCCTTTTCTTAGAGTCTGAAAAATCCTGGCTATCCCAATGGAAATGCTCCCTCATGGTATGCAGGGTTTCCCCAAAAGAGTAATCCTCACGAGGAGAAGCTGAAGGAATAGAATCTTCAGCATCAGAATACTCATAGGGAGGAACAGAATATCCCTGTTCTGAAGAGGAATCAGAGGAAATGCAAACCTGATCAGAGGAATCATATTCAGTATCTTGCCTAGGCCTCTTTTCAGGAGGTGGATGGGAACCCCTGATCAAAGTAATTAGGTCTTCGGCCATTTTGAGCATTTGTTTCTTAGGCATAGAAGTCTGTCATGGAGAATGCTGTACTTGTTTCATTGTCTTTAAAACTGCTTTAAACTGTCTTGGATGCTGAAGTAGGCTTTATATAAAGTTGTGTAGGTCTGAAAACACCCTCAGAAGCCGATGCCTGCTCAGTGGCTCCGGACCCATCTGAGGGATTGATTTCCAAAGGGCCAATGCCTTGAGTATCCATAGGCCTAGTTGTCTCCACGTGGGAGTCGGAGGAGGCCTATGGCTCTGAGGTAGAGTGAGTCAGGAGCTGCAAAAGCACCTCACTGAGCACCTGCGAACTGGCGACTGGCCTAGAAGAGGCTTCGCCGTCGGCTTTGGACCTCGGATGCCTGTCTCTTTATCCTTGCGCTTTTTATGAATTCCAGTTGTCGGTTGTACAGACGGCATTATATAGTTAAACCTTCGGCCAAAGTAATGAAACGCAAAATTGTACAGACGCTTTATAGTGCGTTGGTTAAATCTAGCACAAAACCGACAACTAGCAATGTCGTGATCAGGGCCTAGGCAAGGAATACAGTAAGAATGAAAATCCTTATGAGGTATTTGCTTCCCACAAGAAATACAATTGTTAACTTTTTCCGACATCAGTCTGGAGCAAGAAAAAAGTTTCCCCAATGGGGTACTTAGCTTTATTTTAGACTTCGGATCTGAAATTCAATTAAGAACATCTAAGGAGTCGGCCGACCGGCACTTGCGAACTGCTTTTGCTTCGGGCACAGCGCGGCAAGAAAGACTGGAGAAAATGGTGTCGGCTGCATCTTTTATACCCCTGGCGCATTGACATCAGGGAAGAGGCAACAACCACCAACGCCGGACCAGGACTTTGGAAGTCAGGCCGATTGCAGGTAGCCTGCCAGCAGGATAACCCAAGTGTAATGACTGCAACACTGAAACCCGAACATCCCCTGATCAAGGTAATCAAGTCTTCGGCCATTTTGAGCATCTGTTTTTTAGGCATAGAGGCCTGTCCACGTGGCTCTTGAGTTTGTTTCCTTGCTTTAGAAGGTGCTTTAGTCTTTGCCTTAGAAGCTGAAGGTCTTAATGTAAAGATGTTTAGGTTTAAATACACCCTCAGAAGCCGGTACCTGCTCAGAGGCTCCAGACCCATCTGAGGGATTAGCGTCCGAGGCTCCAATACCTTGAGTATCCAGCAGCATGGCGGACTCCACGTGGGAGTCGGTAGCGGTCTGCGACTCTAAAGTAGCGGGCGTCAGGGGCTGCGAAAGCACCTCACTGAGAACCGGCGAAAGGGCGACTGGCTTAGGAGAAGCTTAGTAATCTGTTTTGGGGCTCGGTTGTTTTTCTCTATCCTTTTCTTTGCGTTTTTTGTAAACTCCGGTAGTCGGACGGCTATCCAACGACATTTCAGGATAATTAAACTGGCGTCCAAAAAAGTTTACAACAAAATCATACCGACGCTGAATAGAGCGTTGGTTAAATCTAGCACAAAACCGACTACCAGCAACATTGTGATCAGGGCCTAGGCAAGGAATACAGTAAGAATGAAAATCCTGATGAGGTATTTGCTTTCCACAAGAAATACAATTAACTTTTTCCTGGCATCGGATTGGAGCAAGAAAAAAGTTTCCCCAACGGGGTACTTAGCTTTATTGAAGACTTCAGATCTGAAACTCAAACATGAAAATCTCAGAAGTCGGCCGACCGTCACTTGCAAACTGCTTCTGGCACCGCGTGGCAAGAAAGGCCGAAGAAAATTGAGTCGGCTGCTTCTTTTATACCCCTGACGTCAAGGAGGGAGCGACAGCAGCTGACACAGGACCCAAGACTTTGGAATTCAGGCTGGCTGAGGGCAAAGTACAGTTTTGTACCTACCATAAATGTAGATGTTAGAGTGCTAATACAGCTGCAGTCATAACAGATGGGTTCTCCTGCCATCAGGCGGGTCCTCGGTCGGCCGAATTCCAAAGTCTAGGTCCAGCGTCGGTTGTTGTCGCTTCTTCCCTGACGTCAGTGCAACAGGGGTATAAAAGAACCAGCCAACGCCATTTTCTTCAGTTTTTCTTGCCCCAGATGTCAGGTGCCCCCAGAAAGAAGGCAATACATAAAATTATGTAATAATGCAATGCAATATAATCAAAGACCAGTAGTTGCAAGCAAATACACCATAAAAGAAGACCCCCTAGAGGGGAAGGAGGGAGGGAAACCTGGACTGCAGCTGTATTAGCACTCGAACATCTACATTTATGGTAGGTACAAAACTGTACTATGCTCATCGTGCATACAGCTGCAGTCATAACAGATGGGTAGAATCCCAAAGCTAAGAAAGGGGTGGTAGGCACTAGGTGGAGCTAGGAGGAGCCAAAATGCCCTGCAAGACTGCAGTGGCAAAGCCTGCTCTAGATTTGGAGTATAATGGTAGGTTGTAGTGCTTAGAGAAGGTATGCACAGAACTCCAAGTGGCTGCTTCTAAAATATCCTTGGTAGGAACTCCTCTGAGGAAGGCTGCAGAGGTGGCTGTGGCCCTGGTAGAATGAGTTCTAATGCCTGTAGGTACAGTTTTGCCATAAAAGGAATAGCAAAAGCGTATGCAGTGGGCTATCCATTTTGAGATGGTCTGTTTGGATAATGACTTTCCTTGAGCTCCTACCGCATAGGCCACAAAAAGCTGTTATGATTTTTCTGAACGGTTTTGTTCTGTCCAAATAACGCAGTTGTCTGTGGATGTCCAAGGAATGCAGTAATCTCTCCCCTTTGTTTTGAGGATTAGGATAAAAAGTAGGTAAAATGTATGGCCTGATTTAAAGCTACCCTGGATACCACTTTAGGCATAAAGGACAGGTTGGTACGTAATGAAACTCTGTCCTGATGGAAGACGATAAAAGGCTGGACAGCCATAAGAGCCTGTAGTTCTGAAACTCTATGAGCTGAAGTGATAGCCAGAAGGAAAGCTGTTTTCCAGGACAAATATTGTAAATCTGATGAGGCAGCTGGCTCAAAAGGAGGCAAAGTCAGTTTTTCCAGAATGAAATTAAGATCCCAAGCAGGTATTGGTTGTTTTCTTGGAGGTCTTAGATTCTTAGCCCCTCTGAGGAACTGTCTTAATAGAGGGTGAGAGAATAAAGGTGGATCAGTGTTGTATTCTCCAGAAATGGCTGAGGCATGGATTTTGATGGAGGAGAACGAAAGTCTCCTGCTTAGCAGTTCAGCCAAATATTGTAGTATTTCAGGTAAATTCAGTTTTCCAGGGCTCTGGCCCTTTTTCTCATTCCAAACACAAAAACGTTTCCATTTTGCAGAGTAAGCTTTTCTAGTTGATGGCCTTCTGGCCTCCAAAATGACATCCTGCACCTCCTTGGAGAGCAGGGCCTGCTGCGATGCTAAGGAATCTTCCATGCGGCTAGATTGAGTGTTTTCAGCTGACTGTGAAGGGTTTTAAAGCTGTGCTGAGTCAGAAGAAGAGGCATTAGAGGCAGGGTCCATGGTGGGGAATGCGTCAGGCTCCTCAGGAGTGGGTACCAGTGTTGCCTTGGCCAGTCCGGGGCAATGAGGATCATCTTTGGTCTGTCTGCTCTGGTCTTCAATAGGACATTGGGCAGCAGAGGAAGAGGTGGGAAGGCATAAACTGTCATTGATGTCCAACTGAAAGAGAGAGCATCCACTCTCCAGGCCTTTGGATGGAAGATCCTTGAGCAGAATTTTGTCAACTGATTTTTGTGGGAGGCAGAGAGATCCATGTCTGGCCTTCCACATTCTTGGATTATTTCTGTAAAAACTTTTGGATGCAACTTCCATTCGTGTGGATCTGTCATATTCCTGCTTAGGTTGTCTGCCAGCATGTTTTCCTTGCCTGGCAAGTACTGTGCTTGTAGTTCCATTTGTAAGTCCATGGCCATGTTCCACAGTGACATGGCCAGTCTGCATAGGGGATAAGAATGTGTTCCTCCCTGCTTGTTTATGTACCACATAACTGTGGTGTTGCCTGTTCTTATCAATAGCTGACCTGGTTGTAGAAGGTCCTTGAAAGCTGTAATAGCATTTATCACTGCTAGCATTTCTTTTTGATTGATGTGAAGGTGCTTTTCTTTTTGGGTCCATTTGCCCTGAATGCACCGGTCTGTCATGTGTGCCCCCCAGGCGTAGTCCGAGGTGTCTGTTGTGATGACTTGATTTGCTTGAGGCTTGCTGAATGGAAGACCTGTGTTTGTTTGGCATGCTTGAGCCCACCATAGAAATTCCTTTTGCAGACATGGAATTAGTGGTATTATTGTTTCCAAACTGTGGCTGTGTTGAGACCATATGTTTTTTAGGTATCATTGTAGTTTTCTCATATGCAGCTTTGCACATGGGATTAGTAAGATACAAGATGCCATGAATCCCAGAGCCTGCAAGATTTTCCTTGCAGTCAGCCTGGTGCAATTTGCCAGTGTTCTGAAATATTGAATTAGTTGCCCCTGCTTCTCTGGCGTGAGGTAGGCCATCTGGGTGTTTGTGTCCAAATTGGCACCCAGGAAAATTATCTTCCGAGAGGGTATTACGTTTTGATTTCTCTTTGTTGACTGTGTATCCTAGAGAGTTTAATAACATTATTACATAAGCCAGATGTTTCAGAAGAATGTGTTTGCTGTCTGCTTGGATCAGGCAGTCGTCCAAATAAGGGTATATTTGTATCCCTTGATGTCTGCAGTAGGCAATTACTGATGCCAGGCATTTCGTGAATACTCTGGGCGTAGTAGATAAACCAAAGGGCAATGCAGAGAATTGATAATGGGTTGAACCTGCAAGAAATCTGAGGTATCTTCTGCAATTATCTGATTGGGACATGCAGGTATGCCTCCTTGAGGTCCAATGTTACCAGCCAAGACTCCTTGCCCAGCATGGGAAGAAGTTGCTGTAGAGTGAGCATCTTGAATTTTGGTACGAGTAGGAATGTGTTTAGGATGGAAAGATCCAAAATAGGTCTCGAATCTTTTCCCTTCCTTGGCACCAGAAATAGCCTGGAATAAAAACCTTGACCTTGTTCGTGTGTAGGTACCTCTTGAATAGTTTTCATGTTTATAAGATCTGAAATTTGCTTTTGTGCCTCTGCCCTTTGATTGTGTGGCAGGTTTGGCATGCCTTTCATTTTTGGAAGGGTATGAAAATGGAATTTGTAGCCTCTGTTTATAATGTTCAGGATCCATTTGTCCTTTGTGACAATATGCCAATTTTTTGAGAATAGTGCCAGCTTTCCTCCTAAGGGTGCTGCCATTTGAGACCTGGTTGGCATGCAAAGGGGAAAGTCATTGGTTTTGCTTTCTGAAAGATTGCGAGTTGTCCTCACCACCTCTTTGTGTAGGAGCTTGCCATTGTCTGTGTCTGTACGAGCCTTGTGTTTGTCCTCTGCCCCTCAGGCGCCTGTATCTGCCTCTTTGGGGTCTGTCTGTGGCAGGAAAGGACCATTTTTTGGAAGGCCAGTTTCTACTAAAACGTGGGGGTTTAACCTGCAGAAATTCTTTCACAGTTTGCATTGATTTAGCCTTTTCCTCCATTTTCCGTAATACTTCCTCAGCATTTGCCCCAAATAGTACATCCTTTTGAAGAGGGGCGTCTAGTAATTTAGCTTTGACATGATCAGGCAAGGCTTGTTCCTTGAGCCAGGCATGCCTATGTATGACTGAGCCTGTAACAGCAGCTCTACATGAGGCCTCTAGAGCATCAAAACCACATTGTAAGGTATGTTTACCCACTTGTTCTGCACTATGTATCAAATCCTGCAACTCCTTCATGTCTGGTTGTTCAGGTTGTGACATTTTACTTTTCAATTGAGATAACAGAAACTGTTGATATTTTAGCATATGAAACTGACAGTCTAAGGCCCTCATGGATAAGGTAGCAGAGGTATATACCTTTTTTCCCCACCTTTCTAAGGATCTGGAATCTCTCTCGGAAGGCAATGGGTTTTTGGCAATGGAGGCCTTAACTCCCTTGGGCCCCTGTGAGATGGTTTCTAGGTCAGCAGCGTGGCTTTTGTATAGAAATTGGTGTGAGTCAGGAACCCTGTAGTACCTGTCAGGCTTAACTGGAGCTGGAGGAAGAGAGTCCGGGTTAAGGCAGGCCTCCGAGTAAACATCATCTAGGATGTCCAGGACAGGAGGTATAGCCAGAGGCCTGTGCTGGGTTAACAAAAGAAATTCCCTGAGCCTTTACTTGGAATCTGAATAATCCTGGCCTTCCCAGTGGAAGTGTTCCCTTAAGGTATGCAGAGTTTCACCAAATGAGTAATCCTCGGGGGGGGGGGGGGGGGATGATACAGAAGGAATAGATTCCTCTGCATCAGAGTCTTCAAAAGGGGAGTAAGACTGTTCCTGATAATCAGAGTGCTCTGAAATAATGGAGCCCTGATCAGAAGAGGGGGAATCTTCCTCCACTCTGGGTCTTTTGTCCGGAGGTGGCTGAGAACCTCTGATTAGAGTAATTAAATCCTTAGCCATTTTAAGCATCTGTTTCTTAGACATGGGGCCTGGAGATGGGCCCTGTGTAGCTGGTCTCTTAGGGTGCATGGTAGCTTTAGATTTGGTGAAAGCCTTGATGGAGAAAGAGGAAGGTCTGAAGACACCTTGAGTGGAGGTGGACCTGTCCACATTCTGTGTTTCAACGCCAAGCGTGGCTTCGGTATCTGTAGTCAGGGTGTGGGCTGAGGAGCCTGCGACCTCGGGTACAGGAGACACCACCAAAGATGTGTCGTCAGTAATCAGGGGCTGCGTAGGCGCCTCGCTGAGAACCAGACCACGAATAGTCGGCTTTGGCATGGTGTCGGTAGAGGCCGCGGACCTCGAGTGTCGGTCCTTGTCTTTGCGTTTTTTTAGACAAAACCGGAGTCGGAGTATCCGACGACATGGTATAGTTAAATGCTTTCCCAAAATAATGCTGGGCGAACTCTGCCTGACGCTTAATAGTGCGTTTGTTGAATGTAGCACAAAAGCGACAGACCGAGACGTCGTGGTCTGGGCCTAAACAAGGTATACAGAGGGAATGGAAACCCTTATGCGGTATTTGCTTCCCACAAGAAATACAATTAACTTTGTCTGACATCGGTCTGAGGCAAGAAAAGGTTTCCCCAATGGGGTACTTAGCTTTTAAGACTACTTCGGTTCCAAATTTTTCGTAATCTCAGGAGCTGGCCGAACGGCACTTGCAAACGGCTTCTGCTTCGGGCACCGCGCGGCAAGAAAGACTGAAGAAAATGGCGTCGGCTGGTTCTTTTATACCCCTGTCGCACTGACGTCAGGGAAGAAGCGGCGACAACTGACGCCGGACCTAGACTTTGGAATTCGGCCGACCGAGGACCCGCCTGACGGCAGGAGAACCCATCTGTTATGACTGCAGCTGTATGCACGATGAACATCTTGCCAGCAGGATTACCCAAATGCAATGACTGCAACTTTGAAACACTAAGAACATTCTTAGTTGTCTGTGTACATTCAATGAACGTAGAATCCGCTCACCCTTGTTCTGTGGATTTGGGAAAAAGGTTGGCAGATGGTCAGATTTAGAGCCACACTAGATACCACTTTAGGCATAAAGGATGGATTGGTCCTGAGTGCCACCCTGTCTGGGTAAAAGATAATAAAAGGCTCCACTGCCATGAGAGCCTGTAGTTCTGAAATCCTTCTAGCTGAAGTGACTGCTAAAAGAAAAGCGGTCTTCCAAGAGAGAAATTTTATGCCTGCAGTAGCAGCTGACTCAAAAGGAGGTAGGGTGAGCTTTTCCAACACAAAGTTGAGGTCCCATGCAGGAGTTGGTGCTCTCCTGGGAGGTCTTAAATGTTTGCCCCCCCTAAGATACTGTTTAAGCAGAGGATGAGAAAAGAGGGGAGGCTCTGTGTTGTAATGAGCCGAGATGGTAGAGGCATGGATTTTTATTGAAGAAAAAGATAGGTTCTTGTAAAGCATCTCAGTCAAGCATTGTAAAATCTGAGGAATAGTGGGCTTTGCTGTGTCTGTTCCTTGTGCTTGGTTCCAAGCACAGAATCTCTTCCATTTATCAGCATAAGATTTTCTAGTACTAGGCCTTCTGGCTTCCAAAATGACATCCAGCACAGATTTACTGAGAGGTGTTGTTTGAATAATTAAATGATCAGCCATGCTGCAACATTCAGAGTTTGGAGCAGAGTGCGCAGAATTTGATTGTTCTGCTGAGACAGTAGAGGAGGTATTTGAGGCAAGTACCAAGGGGGAAGTTGAGAAATATTCCTTAGAATTGGGTACCAGTGGTGGTGAGGCCAGTCTAGAGCAACTAGGATGATTTTTGGTTTATCCTGTCGGACTTTTAGTAAGACCTTGGAGAGAAGAGGCAGAGGGGGAAAAGCATAGACTGGCAGGTTTTTCCATCTGAAGGATAGGGCATCCACTTTCCATGCTTTTCTGTTATATGTTCTTCTGCAGAATTTGTCCAGCTGATAATTTTGGGGAGAAGCAAATAGATCTATGTCTGGGCTCCCCCATTTCTGTGTTAACATGCTGAAGATTTGCAGATCCAGTTTCCATTCGCGTGGGTCCATAAGATTTCTGCTTAGGTCGTCTGCCAGAGTATTTTGCTTTCCTGGCAGGAATTGAGCTTGAAGATGTATTTGGCAAGTCAAGGCTGTGTTCCACAATGCCATGGCTAGTCTGTAAAGGGGGTAGGAATGTATACCCTCTGCTTGTTTATGTACCACATAACCATGGTTTTGTCAGTCTTTATCAGTAGTTGTCCTGGATGAAGCAAGTCCTTGAAGGCTGTCAGAGCATTCTGAACAGCTAGCATCTCTTTCTGGTTGACATGCAGATGCATTTGTTTTGGGCTCCACTTGCCCTGAATGGATCTCCCCGCCAGGTGGGCCCCCCCCCCAAGCATAACCTGATGTGTCTGTAGTTAGGGTTTGGGTGGCAGAGGGTAGAGGGAGTGACAGTCACTTGTTTTGGTGACATGTCTCTGCCCACCAAAGAAACTCCTGTTGCAGCAGGGAATGACAGGAATCATTGTTTCCAGACTGTGACAATGTTCACTCCATAAACTTTTTAGGTACCACTGTAGTTTCCTCATATGCAGTCTCGCATATGGAATTAGTAGAATGCAGGATGCCATGAACCCCAAAGCCTGCAGAATTTGTCTTGCAGGTAACTGGGTTTTTGTTGCCATTTGTTTGAAGTATGTTGTCAGTTGCCTTTGTTTGTATGGCGTAAGGTAAGCCATCTGGGCAGTTGTATTCAAGCTTGCACCCAGGAATGTAATTATTTGAGAGGGTACCAGGTGGGATTTCTTTTCGTTTACTGTGTACCCCAGGCGTGTTAGAAGCCTTTTTACAAACGCCAGATGTTGAAGAAGAGTGTCCTTGTCCTCTGCTTGAATGATACAGTCATCCAGAGAAGGATAAATTTGTATGCTTCTTTGTCTGCAGAATGCAATTACTGGTGCCAGGCACTTTGCAAAGATCCTGGGCGCAGTAGATAAGCCAAAGGGCAGTGCAGGGAATTGGTAACGGAAAAAACTTGCCTTGAGGTATCTTCTGCATGATTCCCTTATTGGGATATGCAGGTATGCCTCTTAAGTCTAGAGCCACTAACCAAGCGTTCCTGCCCAGCATAAGCAGTAGCTGTTGTAAAGTCAACATTTTGAATTTTGGAATGTCCAGGAACGTGTTCAAAATCGATAAGTCCAGTATTGGATGCCAGGCATCGTCTTTTCTGGGTACCAGGAAAAGTCTTGAATAAAAGCCTTGTCCTTTTTCCTTTTCTGGTACTGGCTGAATCTCCCCCATATCCATGAGGGACATAACTTGTTTCTATGCCTCTGCCCACTGATTTTGTGGCAGATCTGGACATCCGTTTGGAATTGGCAAAGTATGGAAATTAAATATGTACCCCTGGGATACTATGTTTAATACCCACTTGTACTGGGTAATTAACTGCCAATTTTGTGCATGAAGTGCTAGTCCCCCCCCCCCACAAAGGGGCTGCCAAAAGGTAAGTGCTTGGTGAAGGTAGAGGAAAGTCATTGAGACTGCTTACTGTAGGGTTGTACTTTATTTTCCTCCAGATTTGGAGGTGGAGGCACCCCATTGCTTTGACCTGTAAGAACCCTGTGATTGGTATCTGGAGCCTTTTGAGCATCTGGATTTGCCTTGAGTGGCTCTGCTGGATACAGGAAAGGACCAATTTTTAGTAGGCCAGTGCCTACTGAACCTGGGTGGCTGCACTTGCAAGAAATCTTTCACAGTTTGCATAGATTTAGCTTAGTCTTCCATTTTCTTTAAAACCTCTTCTGCCTTATTACCAAACAGAGTATCATGCTGCAAGGGGGTATCCAACAATTTAACTTTAACATCATCAGGCAGATTTTGCTTCTTGAGCCAGGCATGCCTTCTAACCATAGATCCAGTAACTGCGGGCCTGCAAGAGGCCTCCACGGAATCAAAACCACATTGCAAAGTACGCTTTCCAACTTGTTCTGCTGAATGCAATAATTCCTGTAACAATATTTTCCACACAATCAGAAATCAACATCATTTTCTGTTTCAGTAAGCCCATAACATGCCGTTGATATTTAAGCATATGAAACTAGCAGTTTAAGGCCCTGATTGCCAAGGTTGCAGATGTATAAACCTTCTTTCCCCATCTATCCAGCGCCTTGGAATCTCTATCAGATGGGGGTAGGAGTTTTGGCTGTAGAGGCCTTTACATCCTTGGGACCCTGTGAAATAGTCTCAGGATCAGCAGCAGGAGTCAGGAACCCTGTAATATCTGTCTGGCTTACTAGGAGCCGGAAGTAGGGAATCAGGAGCCATGCTTGATTCTGAAAACACATCAACAATGTCTAATACAGGAGGTATTGCCAAAGGCATACGCTGAGGAAGAAAAAGGAAATCCCTAAGCCTCTTTCTTGATTCGGAGAAGTCCTGACTCTCCCAATGAAAATGTTCCCTTAAAGTATGCAAAGTCTCTCCAAAAGAGTAATCCTCAGGAGGAGATGCAGATGGGATGGATTCCTCTGCATCAGAATCCTCATAGGGTGGAATAGACAATTCCTGATCAGAAGAAATGGAAACCTGATCTCAAGATTCATAATCAGTGCCTTGCCTAGGCCTATTAGCAGAGGGGGTTGGGAACCCCTGATCGAGGTAATTAAGTCCTCAGCCATTTTGATCATCTGTTTTTTAGGCATAGGGGCCTGAGCACGTGGCTCATGTGTCGGTTATTTAGACATAGATGTTTTTGATCTTGTTTTTGAGGCTGGCGCCAGTTTAATATAGAAATGTTGAGGCCTGAAAAAGTACAGTTTTGTACCTACCATAAATGTAGATGTCCGATAGGTATGCATCTGCAGTCCTAACATATGGGTTGTCCTGCCTCAGGCAGCCCTTCGGTCGGCCGGATTCCAAAGTCTGGGTCTGGCCTCGGCTGATGTCGCACTTCACCCGACGTCATAGCTGCTGTTTATTGGGTATAAAGGCATCAGCCGACGCCATTTTCCTCAGTGTTTCTTGCCCCAGATGCCAGGTGCCCTCTAGTAAGGCTAAATTTGGATAAATGCAAATAATTCCAAACAGTAGAGAGCAAACAATATAAAAAAAAAAATATATATATATATATATATATATATATATATATATATATATATATATATATATATACATACATACAAACAAATGCACCATAATAGATTCCCCCAGCTAGCTAAAAGGGGGGGGTAAATACCCTAGGAATACCACAGAGGGGAAGGAGGGTGGGTAATCCTGACTACAGATGCATACCTATCGGACATCTACATATATGGTAGGTACAAAACTGTACTATGTCCTTCAAGGATGCATCTGCAGTCCTAACATATGGGTAGAATACCATAGCCAAACTGGGGGAGGAGGCACTAAGATAAAGATGGTGTAGTTAAGATCCCCTGCAACACAGCAGTTGCAAAACCTGCTCGGGATCTAGAGTATAAGGGAAGATTGTAATGCTTGGCAAATGTATGCACGGAGCTCCAAGTAGCAGCTTCTAAAATGTCTTTGGTAGCCACTCCTCGTAGGAAAGCTGTAGTGGTGGCTGTAGCTCTTGTGGAATGAGGTCTGATATTAGCAGGAGTTATCTTTCCATGAAAAGAGTAGCAAAATCGAATGCAATTTCCTATCCATTTTGAGATTGTCTGTTTTGAAATTGCTTTTCCTTGCATTCCTGTTGCATATGCTACCAGAAGCTGGTCAGTTTTTCTGCTGGTCTTAGTTCTGTCCAGATAGTAGCGTAATTGTCTGTGCACATCCTAAGTATGTAGCAGTCTTTCCCCCCTGTTCTGTGGGTTGGGGAAGAATGTAGGTAAATGAATCGCTTGGTTCAATGATACTCTGGAGACCACTTTTGGCATAAAGGTAGGGTTAGTTCTCAGAGAGACTCTGTCCTGATGGAATATAAGGAAGGGTTGTACTGCCATTAATGCCTGTAACTCTAATACCCTTCTTGCTGAAGTAATTGCTAGCAGGAAAGCAGTTTTCCAAGACAAGAATTGTAATTCTGCTGTTGCTGCTGGTTCAAAAGGGGAAAGTGCTAACTTTTCCAGCACAAAGTTGAGATCCCATGTAGGTAAAGGTGGTTTCCTTGGAGGCTTTACATTTTTGATTCCTCTCAAGAACTGCCTGAGTAGAGGATGAGAGAAGACAGGAGGATCCATGTTGTATTCTGCTGAAATTGCTGACGCATGAATCTTAATGGAGGAGTAAGACAGGCCATTGTGGAACAGCTCTGCTAAATATTCCAGGATGTGCGCTATGTTTGCCAATGAGACATTTTCTCCCTTTGCTGCACTCCAAATGAGGTATCTTCTCCACTTGGCTGAATGCGTCTTCCTTGTGGAGGGTCTGCGTGCCTCCAGGATAATGTCCTTAACCCTCTGAGATAAACCTGGGTTATTTTGTTTTATGCAATATTCCAAGCAGCTAGCTGCAGTGTTTTCAAGCTTGGATGTAGGATCTTGTAGTTGTCCTGTGTTAGTAGTAAGGGACATAGAGGTAGATGCCATGCGTGTGTCCGAGACATGCTTCTCAGTAGTGGGTACCAATGCTGCCTCGGCCAGTCTGGAGCTATCAGAATTACCCTTGGCTGATCCTCTCTGATCTTCAGTAGAACTTTGTACATCAAGGGAAGAGGTGGAAATGCATATGCTGTCAGGTTTTTCCAGCTGAAGGAAAGGGAGTCCACCCTCCAAGCAAGTGGGTGGTATGCTCTTGTGCAGAATTTCTTCAATTGGTGATTGTGTGGGGAGGCAAACAGGTCTATCTGTGGTAATCCCCATTTCTTTGTTATGGCTTTGAAGATATCTGGATGCAGCATCCATTCGTGAGCATCCGTGGTAGTTCTGCTTAAGGTGTCTGCTAGAGAATTTTCTTTTCCTGGTACAAATCTGGCCTGAAGTTGAATGCTGAGGTTCAGGGCCACATTCCACAGGTCCATTGCCATCCGGCATAGAGGATATGAATGTGTACCTCCCTGTTTGTTGATGTACCACATGACTGTGGTATTGTCCGTCCTTATCAGCAGATGACCCTGTTGAAGGAGTGGTCTGAATGCCTGGATCGCATGTTTCACTGCCAGCATCTCCTTTAGATTTATGTGTAGATTCAGCTGGTCTTGGGTCCATAGGCCTTGTATACACTTGTCCACCATGTGTGCCCCCCATCCTAGGTCTGAGGCGTCCGTGGTGATGGTCTGACTTGGATGTGGTTTGTGGAAAGGCAAGCCTCTGTTCAACTGACAGGCCTGAGCCCACCACAGGAATTCTTGCTTCAGGCATGGAATTATTGGAATCTGGGCTTCTAGACTGTGCTTGTGTTGAGACCATACATTCCTTAGATACCATTGTAGCTTTCTCATATGCAGCCTGGCATGCGGAACCAATATTAGGCCGGATGCCATGTAGCCCAGGGCTTGCAGGACTTTCCTTGCAGTAAGCTGAGTTTGTGTTGTTAATGTCATGAAGTAGACTGGTAGTTGCTTTTGTTTTTCTTCTGTGAGAAAAGCCATCTGAGTTGATGTGTCTAATTCTGCACCCAAGAATGTTATCCTTTGGGATGGTACTAGTCTTGACTTTTGCATGTTGATTGTGTATCCCAAGGCTTGCAACAGTTGTATGACATTTTCCAAATCTTTTGTTAACTTTGCCTTGTTGTCCGCTTGTATTAGGCAGTCGTCCAGGTATGGGTAAATCTGAATTCCCTGAAGTCTGCAATGAGTAATTACTGATGACAGGCATTTCGTGAATACTCTGGGCGCAGTAGATAAGCCAAAAGGAAATGCTGAGAATTGATAATGCTCTGATCCTGCAAGAAATCTGAGGTGTCTTCTGCAATCTGGTCATATAGGGACGTGCAGGTATGCCTCCTTGAGATCTAGAGTCACCAGCCAAGACTCCTTGCCCAGCATGGGAAGAAGTTGCTGGAGGGTCAGCATTTTGAATTTTGGAACAATGAGGTATGTGTTCAGTGCGGACAAATCTAGAATAGGTCTCCATTGATTTTCTTTTCTTGGTACAAGAAAAAGCCTGGAGTAAAATCCTTGGCCTTGTTCCATAGGTGGCACCTCTTCTATAGCTCTCATCCTTAGTAAGTTGTTGATTTGTCTTAGAGCATCTGTTTTTTGGCTTGGAGGTAGGTTTGGCATTCCTCTCTTTTTTGGTAGAGTATGGAAGTGAAACCTGTAGCCCTTGTCTATTGTTTGTAAAGTCCATTTGTCTCCTGCAATGTAATGCCAGTTGTCGGAGACTAAGGCTAGTTTTCTGCCCAAGGGTGCTTCCAGTTGTTCCCTGGTAGGCGGAACTAGAGCCAAGTCATTGTGTCTGCCCTGTGGAAGTGGTTGTAGTTGATTCCGTGGCAGTACTTCTCTGGCTGGTAGGTTGCCACTGACGTCCCCTGTAGGCACCCCTAGATTGACCTCTGCCTCTTGGGCATCTATTTCTGCCTCTCTGCGCTCTGGAGTTGTCTGGAAAGGACCAATTCTTCGAAGGCCAATTTCTGCTAAACCTTGGAGGTTGGACCTGTAAGAAATCCTTGACTGTTTGGACAGATTTTGCTTTTTCTTCCACCTTTTTTAGAACCTCCTGTGCAGGGGAGCCAAACAAACTTTGTTTCTCCATGGGAGCATCTAGGAGTTTTGACTTAACATGGTCTGGTAAGGATTGTTCTTTTAACCAGGCATGCCTTCGAATCACTGTTCCAGTCACAGCTGATCTAAAGGAAGCCTCCAGTGCATCATAGCCACATTTTAAGAAATGGTTACTGACCTGCTGAGAGTTATGTACCAAATCCTGAAGGGACTTGCGGTCTAAAGGTTCAGGAGAAGATAGTTTTTTTATTTAGCTGGTCTAACAAAAATTCCTGGTACTGAATCATGTGAAATTGATAGTTCAAGGCCCTGGCCGAAAGAGTAGCAGAAGTATAAACCTTTTTACCCCATCTCTCTAATGCTCTAGATTCCTTTTCAGAGGGAAGAGGGTTTTTGGCAGAGGCAGCTGCCACACCTTTTAGGGCCCTGTGAAATGGTTTCAGGGTCTGCAACAGGAGCCTTATACAAATGGTAGTGTGTGTCCGGGACCCTGTAATATCTGTCTGGCTTGGCAGGGGCCGGAGGAAGAGAATCAGGAGCAGTGCAGGCATCATTATATGCATCATCAACAACTGTTAGTACTGGCGGAATGGCTAAAGGCCTATGCTGTGGTAAGTGTAAAAAAGTCCTTAGCCTTTTCCTTGAATCTGAAAAATCCTGGCCCTGCCATTGGAAGTGCTCCCTCATAGCATGCAAGGTTTCCCCAAAGGAAAATTCTTCAGGAGGAGAAGCAGAAGGAATGGAGTCTTCTGCATCAGAATCCTCATAAGGAGAATATGGGCCTTCGTGAGGGTCTGAAAGGTCTGAGTCATCCGAGGAATAATCTGCAGAGACAGGTTCCGGAGGTTCAGTCCTAGGCCTCTTGTCTGGAGGGGGCTGAGAGGCCCTGTCTGGGTGAGGTTGGGATCCTCTGATCAAAGAAATGAGATCCTCAGCCAGGCTGAGTATTTGGGAACTAGAAGTAGGCCTATGTGAAGGAGTTTTGGCAGGCAAGGCCTTAGAAGATTTAGCTGCCTTAGCCCTGGCAAAAGCCTTGATAGACATGGAAGCAGGGGTCTAGCAGCCCCACGTGCAGGGGTAGTTATGTCTAAAGGAATAGTGTCTGATAAATCCTGGGTGCCTGCTTCTGTAGCAGTAAATTCAGTAGCAGATTCAGCCATGCTCTGTGAGGCCTCGGCTATCGGAAGCATGCTTTCGGCCGAAGGAAGAACCGGGGCTCGGTTTCAGCCGAAACCGAGACATTCGCGGTTGGCCTAACCGTGGTTTCAGCCGAAACCGCGGGCCGCGAATGTCGGTCCTTTTCCTTGCACTTTTTAGCTAATTGAGTAGTATGCAAAAGCGGGACCAAAAAACTCCTCTGCAAACTCCGACCGACGTCTAAGTGTCCGTCGGTTGAAGGAAGCACAGGCTAGACAAGCTGATACGTCGTGGTCTGGGCCTAAGCAAGGAAGGCAGTAAGAGTGGAAATCCTTATGAGGTATTTGTTTCCCACAAGTTAAACAATTATTTACTTTGTCTGACATCGGCTGAGGCAAGAGAGAGTCCCCAACGGGGTACTTAGCTTTTTAGAAGTCTTTGGTAGTAGAAATCTCTGGATCTGACCGACCGGCACTTGCGAACAGCTTCTGCTTCGGGCACCGCGCGGCAAGAAAGACTGGGGAAAATGGCGTCGGCTGATGCCTTTATACCCAATAAACAGCAGCTATGACGTCGGGTGAAGTGCGACATCAGCCGAGGCCAGACCCAGACTTTGGAATCCGGCCGACCGAAGGGCTGCCTGAGGCAGGACAACCCATATGTTAGGACTGCAGATGCATCCTTGAAGGACATCACCCCCAGAAGATGATACCTGCTCAGCGGCTCCAGACCCATCCAAGGGAGAGACATCTGCGGGTTCAATACTCAGAATCTCGCGGCACACCGGACTCCGAATGGGTGTCAGTAGAGGCCTGCGAATCAAAAGTAGTGGGTATCAGGGGCTGCGAAAGAGCCTCACTGAGTACCAGCGAACCGGTGACTGGCTTAGGAGAAGCTTAGTCGGTTTTGGACCGCGGCTGTCTCTGTCTTTTTTTTTTTGCGGTTTTTGTGTATTCCGGTTGTCTGATTGCTAACATACATTTCTGGATAGTTAAATCTTGAGCCAAAATACTTAAGCAAAAATATATAGTGCGTTGATTAAATTTAGCACAAACCGACAACAAGGCATGTTGTGGTCAGGGCCTAGACAAGGAATACAGTACAAATGAAAATCCTTATGAGGTATTTGCTTCTCACAAGTAATACAATTATTAACTTTTACTGACATCGGTAAGGAGCAAGAAAAAGTTTCCCCAACAGGGTACTTAACTTTAGGTTTACGACTTTGGTTCTGAAACTCGAAAACGAAAATTTCAGGAGTCGGCTAACCGGCACTTGCGAACAGCTTCTGCTTCGGGCACCGCGCAGCAAAAAAGACCGATGAAAATGGCGTCCGCTACATGTTTTATACCCCTGACGACCTGACGTCATGGAAGAAGGGACAGCAATTGACGTAGGACCCAAGACTTTGTTAATCAGGTCAACTGAGGGAAACCTGCCAGCAGATTACCCCAAATGTAATGACTGCAACAGTGAAACACTAACAACATGGTGTTTTACATGAAAGGAGTAGCAAAAGGAAATACTGTTTGAAATCCAAGAAGATATTGATTGCTTGGATACAGCTTTCCCCAGAGCCCTGGGATGAAAGGATACAAACAAGTGGCTAGACTCTGATGTTCTTAGTCTTATCTAGGTAAAATCTAAGTTGCCTGTGAACATCAAGGGAAAGGAGCACACTCTCACTGTCACTTTGAGGGGAAGGAAAGAATGTGGGTAAGTGGATGGACTGGTTAAGAGAACGTTCATTGACCACTTTAGGCATGAAGGATGGGTTTGTACAGAGAGAGACCATATCCTTATGAAATATCAGGTATGGTGGCATATACACCTCTCAACCTAAGAGCGAGAAATTTGGGCAAAGCCATAAATAAAACGGGACAAAGGCCTAAAAATAGGGACAATTTTTTAAATATTGCTCTTAAAAACTTAGAAAGTTGACAGAACAGATTTTGCATTAGCATGAATTTTCTGAAGGGTATAAAGTCTGAAACTCAAATGTCTGCCATTATTTTACAACTTCAGTCTAATGATTTGTCACTAATTTGCCAGAAAAACACAATTTTATGAAAAATTGACCAAAAATATGAGACAAAAACCTGGACATTCTGTGAAAATCTGTACAGTTATAGTTGTAGAGATATGGTGGGACAGCCATGAGTGCTTGTAGTTCTGAGACCCATTTGGCTGAAGTTAGGGCTACAAGAAGCACTGTTTTCCAAGTGTGCATCTTCAAGGTGGCTGAAGCTGTTGGCTCAAAGGGGGCAATGGTAAGTTTTTCTAGAATGAAGTTCAGGTCCCAAGGAGGAAGGATAGGTTTCCTTGGAGGCCTGATATGAAGTACCTCTAAGGACAATTTGTACCTCTAGTCTGGATAACAAAGGTGGATTGAAAGATAAGCAAGCAGAGATGGCTGATAAATGGACTTTCACTGATGTATACGAAAGTTCAAACTTGAGTTCACATATACAGGAGAAAACTAGAGGTGCATCTGCCTGAAAGGCATCTAGTTGCCTTTGAAGATACCAACTGGAGAATCTTCCACTTGAATAGGTAGAATTCTCCTGGTAGTGGATGTCCTGGTCTCCTGCAGGACAAAGTACATCCTCTGAATAAAGATGTCTAAAAGGGATCTGAAGTTTATCACCCACAGCCAAGTTTGAGTGTCTGCAGGTGTGGATGGATAAGTAATCCCCTTCTGTTGTGTGATGAGGTCCACCTTATCGGGTAACTTGTGGGGACTACCCTTGGCTAGAGAAAAAAGTAGGGGGAACCAGTGATGCCTTGGCCAAAAGGGAGTCACAAACAAAATTTTTGGTTTGTCCCGTTGAAATTTCAGTAGGATTTTCTGTACAAAAGGGAAGGGGGGTGCATAAAGAAACACCCCCTTCCAGGAGACTGAGAAGGCATCCACCCCTCCAGGCTAGGTTAGGGGGGTTCCTATGCAGAGTAACTTCAGTTGTCTGTTCTGATGGGAGGCAAACAGATCTATTTGTGTAGTACCCCCACCTGTGCACTATGTCCAGGAAGACATCCCAGTATAACATCCATTCATGATTCTGTGATAATGACCTGCAGAGCATTCGCCTGAACATTGCTTTGAGATGGTATGTAAACTGCCTGCAGCATCACCTTGGAGAGGGTAGTTATTTCCCAAGCTTGTATGGCCAGCCTGCAAAGCAAGTATGACTTTTGCCTCCCCTTGCTTGCTGATATACCGCAGGACTGTGGTGTTGTCTGTAAAGATTCTTAGAGGTCCTGGGTTTATGAGGGGTAGGAATGGTTTTAGGGCTAGGATGAGAGCAGTTACTTCACTGATACTGATGTGTTTTTTTCCGAAGACAGGAGTTGCATTGGCTCTAAACCTTCAGTCTGTTCATAGTTGCTCCCCATCCAAGATTTGAAGCATCTGTGTACATCTGCTGTACTGCATGGAATGGTTGTCTTCTGTTCAGATGAATTTGCTGGATTCACCACAAGATTTCTTTCTTGGGACATGGAAGGAATGGTATCTGAAATACTAGTGGGTGGTCATGCTGGGATCAAACATTCTTTAGGTACCACTAAAATTTTCTCGTGTAACCTGGCAAGGGGTGTGACATGGGAAGCGTGGCTGCTATCAACCCCAGGAAGCATGGGAACTCGCTGAAATGTAGATGGCTAGGAGTATGTCCTGGAAACAGGTGGTCAGAGATGTGACCTTTTCTGGTGGAAGAAAGGCCTTCATCAAATCCGTTCACATTCTGCAACCCACTAACACCTGGTCCTGGGAAGTAGTAAGTGAGGACTTGAGATGGCTGATAGTGAAACCTAGGCATTTGAGGAGAGAAATGGTGAATTGTAGATGCCTTAGAGTATTTGGATGATCTGCCTGGATAAGAATGTCTAAGTACTGGAAGACATGACCACCTTTGTTCTGCAAAAGGCTACCACAGGAGCTAGGCATTTTGTGAATACTCTTGGTAAAGTGGACAAACCAAAGGGCAAGGCAGTAAACTGAAAGTGCAAGGATTGCACAGCAAAATGCAGGAATTTCGGATAAGACAGGTGAATAGGGATGTGAAGATATGCATCCTTCAGGTCTAAAGTGGCCAGGTAACAGTTGGGGTCAAAAGTGGAAGAAGGGTTTGGAGGGACAGCATGTCGAAGGCGGGCACATGGAGGAAAGGGTTTAGAAGGGACAGGTCCAAGACAGGTCTCCATGGGCCGTTTCTTGGGACTAGGAAGAGTGTGGAGTAAAACCTTAGGCCTTCCTGCCCACAAGGGACTCTTAATAGTACATTGGGCTTACAAGATCTGGAATGACTTGAGGGATGAAAAGAATTTAGTCCTTTGGGGGAGGTGGTATGGCCTTGGAGTAGTTTGAGAGGGGGCAGGTCTGGATGAGGAAGGCTTTCTGGCACCTTTTTCTAGGTTTGGTGGAAGGTGGAGCAGAAGCCTTCCTGACAAATCTGGGTTTACCCGGGTAGTTTTTATGAAACAATCACAGGTGATACAAAAACGTGTTTACGGTTCTGCAGCTCTCTGCTTTTTTCCTGCAGGTTTTTAAACAGTTCTGCTGACTGCCTTCCAAAGAGAAGGTTACTGTCAAGTGGAGCGTCCATGATTTTGCTTTCAAAATCATTAGGCAATGGTTGTAGCCTGAAAACAATTTAAAAGCCAACTACCCACAGCCAGTGCTAAATACAAGAGACGTTTATTCAAACGAAATCCACCAGTTAAGCATGAATAAAATCAGGTAAGCGCTTTTATGCAGTTCTGACCATACAATACAAATAAAATAAAACACCTTTATATAAAAAAAAAAATAATGTTAAATTGAACAACAAATAAGAGAGCTTAATTAATGAGGCAGCTTTCTAGCCTCAAGGGCAGGTTTTAAAGGAACAGACATTAAGTCCTGGTAGTCTATAAGCAAACAGAAATAATCCACTTCTGCTCCATTAATTCAACTTGGTTCACTAAAATCACCACCTCTAATGGCAACATCAAGTTTCTGTAACACCTAAAAACCAAAACTGAGTTGGACATTCATTAATGTGCTTAGCTAAAGCATTAACAGTATCATGCGGACAAATACCCCCCTTTAGATGTTCCAATATCCTCTTTCATAGGACAATTTGTTCTTCCTATATAAAAGGATCAACAAAGTTTGCACATACCCAAATAAACCAGGTTGTTAGATGTACAATCAGCATAAATTCCAGGTATAAAACATCCACCAGTCACTGGATGTGCAAACATTCTGTCAGTGAAAATGAACTTGCAAGCGATACAATTACAAGCAAAAGTGCCAAGTCTATCAGAAGACAGACTATGCTTAACATTAGGAGAACATAAAATTCTCTTCAAAGACTAGGCATTCTTAAAAGAAAAACTAGGTGTAGGGCCTACTGCACTTTTAAAAGATTCATCAGTCATTAATACTGCCCAGTTTTTCCAAATATTACAAATCTTGCCTATATCACTAGTACAAGTCAACAACAAATTGCTGCCAACATTAGATCTAATCTACTGACATTTATTCTGTATCCAGTAAACAAAGTTTGGTTACCCTCTCCCTTTCATTCCTAGCACAAGCCCATTCAGCCCTTATGTCTCTATCAGTATGACCTCTTGCTTTCAAATGTGTGCTCAAGGAATCTAAAGCTTGCATAAAGGATACATTATCTATACTTGGTCTAGAAGTTCTTAGTGCTTGGTCCTTAGCAATTTTGTGGAAAGTAAACCCTGGATCTATGCTAGTCCTATTGAGAACTATATCTCAAAGTAGATTTTCTACAAATAGTAGTCTCTATCCCATCATTCTTCTAAAAAAGATGTGTCCAAAAAATCAATAGTTGTAAATGAGAATGTACAAGTAAATTTAAGAAAAATTGTACCATTAAAATGAGAAATAAATTTCTCTAGCTTGTCAACCGGGCTTCCCCACAACAAAAAGATTACGTCCACGAATCTCTAATAAAAATTAAATCACAAAAATTAGAATGACCAAAAATAATATTCCTCTTCCCATTGTGTCATAAGACTGGAGCAGCTACTGGCACAAGCTGCGCCCATAGCTACACCCGTTCTCGGTCTATAAAACTTGTCATGAAAACAAAAAACATTTTCCAAAACGATTCCAACAAACAGAAGAAATACATGGTTTGTTTTTTATATAAAAAAGTGTTTCAGTTTATTTGTATTGTATGGTCTGATGAAGTGCAGAGAAAGTACAGTTGCATACACTTACCCATAAATATAGATGTTCGAGTGTATTCACTGTTGTAGTCATCACATTTGGGTTATCTGCCTGCAGTTAGCCCCTCAGCCAGCCTAAATACCAGAGTCTTGGACTCCTGCGTCGAATGCAGTCTCTTCTTCCATGACATCAGGTAGTCAGGGGTATAAAACTTGCAGCCGACACCATTACATCAGTTTTGTTTGCCCCAGAAGTCAGGTGCCCCCACAAAGGGAGGCAATTATGTGTTATGGTACACCTCCATCAAAAAGCAAATACACCAGAAAACTTACATACAACAAACAACAAGGAAAGTTAGAGCCAAGAGAAGTCAGGGAGGGCTGGAGGGAGGGTAACCAGGACTGCAACAGTGAATACACTATAACATCTACATTTATGGTAAGTGTACACAACTGTACTATGTTCTTCATGTTTCACTGTTGCAGTCATCACATTTGGGTCGATTCCCAAACCTAAGGAAGGGAGGAAGAAGTTAGAGAGCATTAGGGCCAGCTATTAAGCCCTGCAAGACTGCAGTGGCAAAACCAGTTCGGGATTTAGAAAAAATAGGCATGTGGTAATGCTTAGTGAAGGTATGTACAGAGCTCAAGACAGCAGCTTCTAGGATGTCCTGGTAGAGAATCCACTGAGAAAGGCTGTGGAGTTAAGCTGCAGCCCTGGTGGAATGTGATAGCAGAAATGAATGCAATGGGCTACCCATTTAGAAATTATTTGCTTTGAAATGGCCTTCCCCTCTGCCCCTGCAGCAAAGCCAACTAGCAGCTGTTCAGATTTTCTGAGAGGCTTAGTTCTGTCCAAATAAAATTTAAGTTGTCTGCGCATGTCCAGAGAGTGCAGTATTCGTTCTCCTTGGTTTTGTTGATTAGGGAAAAAAAGTAGGCAAATGAATGGACTGATTTAGGGCCACACTACACCACCTTAGGCATAAAAGGAGGACTAGTCCTGAGGGAAACTGTCTGCATGGAAGATAATGAAGGGCTCCACTGCCATGAGGGCCTGTACTTCAGACACTCTTCTTGCTGAAGTGATGGCTAGAAGGAAGGCTGTTTTCCAAGAAAGGAATTCCAACTCTGCAGTTGCAGATGGTTCAGAGGGAGAGTGAGCTTTTTGAATACAAAGTTAAGGCCCCAGGCTGGAGTAGGAGCTCTCCTTGGGTATCTTATATTTTTGGCCCCTCTAAGGAATTGCTCTAAGGGAGAGAAGAGGGGAGGCCCAGTATTATAATGTGCTGAAATGGCAGAGGCATGAATTTTAATTGACGAGAAGGACAGGCCCTTGTGGAGCATTTCTGTTCAGTACTGAAGAATATGAGGTAAGCTATCCCTTGAGTCTGGCTCCAGGAACAGCATCTTTTCCACTTTTCAGCATAGGATTTTCTAGTACTAGGCCTCCTTGCCTCCAGAATGATATCTAGCACTTGCTTACTGAGGGATGCTATTGGTGAGCTCCAGGAATTAGCCAGGCTGCAAAGTTCAGGGTTTGAAGCGGAGGGTGCAGAATCTGGCCAACCTGCTGGGACAGCAGGGAATGGGTCTGAGGCAGGTGCCATGGTTCCAGCAGTGTTATACTGCACAAGAGGGGGTACCAGTGCCGGTGTGGCCAGTCTGGTGCAATCAGTATTGTCCTTGGCTTGTCCTGTTTGATCTTTTGCAGAATCTTCGAGAGGAGAGGCAGATGGGGGAAAGGCATAAACAGAGGCTTTCCCAGTGCAGAATTTGTCCAATTGGTAGTTCTGAGGGGAGGCAAACAGGTCTACCTCTGGAGTCCCCCATTTGTTTAAGAGGTTGAATATTTTTGGTTCCCGTTTTCATTCCTGTCGGTCCATAAGATTTATGCTTAGGTCATCTGCCAATGAATTTAGCTTGCCTGGCAGGAATTAAGCTTGCAGGTGCACTTGGTAGCTCAAGGCTGTGTTCCACAGAGCCACGGCTCGTCTGCAGAGAGAGTACGAGTGGGTTCCCCCCTACTTGTTTATGTACCACATAACTGTGGTGTTGTCTGTCTTTACCAACAGTTGTCCTTTGAAGGCTGTCAGGGAATTCTGTACAGCTAACATTTCTTTTTGGTTGACATGCAGGTGCATCTGTCTCTGGTTCCATTTGCCCTGAATGCACTGCCCTGCCAAGTGAGCCCCCCCCCCCCATGCATAGTCTGATGCGTCTCTTGTTAGGGTTTGGGCAGCAAGGGGTAGAGTGAAAAGGAGCCCCTTGTTGTGGTAGCAGGCCTCTGCCCAACAAAGGAACTCTGCCTTTATACAAGGAATGATAGGGATCATTGATTGTAAGTCCTGTAAATGTTGACACCATAGGCTTTTTAAGATAACCTTGTAGTTTCCTCATATGCAGTCTTGCATATGGGATTAGTAGAATGCAAAAGGCCATGGAACCCTAGGTCTTGCAGAATTTCCCTTGCAGATAGCTGGGTCTTTGTGGCTAATAGTTTTAAGTAGTTTGTCAAATAAACTTGCTTCTTTGTAGTGAGGAAAGCCATCCAGGAAGTTGTGCTCAAGCTTGCTCCCACGAATACTACCTGTTGGCAGGGTATTGGGTGAGATTTCTTTTCGTTTATGGTGTACCCCAATGAGGTTAGAAGTTTCTTTACGAATGCCAGATGTTTTAATAGCAAGTCCTGGTTTTCTGCCTGAACCAGACAATCAACAAGTTATAGGTATATTTCAAAATTTCTCTGCCTGCAAAATGCAATGGCTGGAGCTAGACACTTTGTGAATACACTGGGCACAGTGATAAGCCAAAGGGAAGTGCAGAGAACTGACAGTGCATGGAGCCTGCCCTGAAGCATAGGTATTTCCTGCAAGATTCCCTTACTGGAATGTGCAGGTAAACCTCATTTATGTCCAAGGTTGTCAACCAGGCATCTTTCTCTAGCATAGGAACCAGCTGTTGAAGTGTTAGCATTTTGAATTTTGGAATTATCAGAAAGGTGTTTAGAATACAGAGGTCCAGGATAGGACGCCAGGAGCGGTCTTTTCTGGGAACCAGGAAAAGTCCTGAATAAAAACCTTGTCCCCTTTGTTCTGCTGGGACAGGTTGAATAGCCCTGATACTTAGAAGAGTGAGAACCAGCTGTTGGGCCTCCACCCACTGACTTGTGGGCAGGTCTGGCCAACCGTTTGGGGTTGGTAGGGTGTGGAAGTGGAATCTATATCCATTGGAAACTATATTCAGAACCCATTTGTCCTGGGTAATGAGTTCACAGTTTTTTGTATGCAGGGCGAGCTCTCCTCCTAAGGGAGGAGGCAGCTGAGCAGGGCTTGGAAGGGTTAAGGTCAAGTCATTGTGTCATTTTTCCATAGGGGGTGGCTTACTACTCCCTGCTTTGGAAGTGGGAGCTCCCCACTGCTTAGGCCTGTGCATAGCCTGACACTGTAACCTAGGTGGTCTGGTGTTCCTGGGTTTGGACTGAAGGCCTGGAAGCAACTGGAAAGGACCAATTCTTTGAAGGCCAATGCCCACTAAATCTGTGAGGCTGTACTTGCAGGAAATCTTTAACAGTTTGCATAGATTTAGCTTTTTCCTCCATCCTTTTGAGGACTTCTGCTTTGTTGCCAAACAGGCGGTCTTGGTTTAAGGGAGCATCCAGTAATTTAGCTTTAACATGATCTGGCAAGTTTTGTCCTTAAGCCAAGCATGCCTTTGAAGTACAGACCCAGTGCTAGCAGCTCTGCAAGATGCTTCTAAAGAGTCAAAACCACATTGCAAAGTATGTTTACCAACTTTTCTGCAGAATGCATTACATCCTGTAATTTTTTGTGTTCAGCACAGTCAGGAATCAACATAATTTTCTGTTTAAGCAATCCCATAATATGCTGCTGGTACTTCAACATATGAAACTGGCAATTTAAAGCCCAAATGGCCAAAGTAGCAGAAGTATATACCTTCTTACTCCATTTGTCCAAGGCTAAAATCTCTATCAAAAGGGGTAGGATTTTTGGCAGCAATAGCCTTAATGCCCTTTGGTCTTAGGGGAAATGGTTTCTGAATCCGCAGTAGGATTCTTGAAGAGGAACTTGTGAGAGTCAGGTACTCTAATACCAGTTGGGTTCTCTGGGAGCTGGAGGTAAGGTGTCTGGGGAAAGGCTAGATTCCAAGAAAGCATCATCGACCATTTCCAGAACAGGAAGGATAGCTAAAGGCCTGTGTTGAGGAAGGAGTAAGCATTCCCTAAGCCTCTTTTTTGGAGTCAGAGTAATCCTGGCTTTCCCAGCAGAAATGCTCCCTAAGAGTGTGCAAGGTTTCACCAAAAGAAAAATCTTCTGGAGGGGAAGCAGAGGGAATGGAATCCTCTGGATCAGAATCCTCATAGGTAGATAAGGGCAAATACTGGTAATCAGAAGGAACAAAAATATCAGACTTCTGATCAGAAGAATCAGAAGGAAAATCAGTTCTATGTCTCTTAGAGGGGGAAGGCTGGCTTCCCCTAATTAAGGTAATAAGGTCTTCAGCCATTCTAAATTTTTTTTTTTTTTTTTTTTTTTTGTTTAAGGCATATGGGCCTGAGCATGTGGTTTGGACGTTGGTTTTCTAGGCATGGTAAGAGTTTTAGGCCTGGATAAAGAAGATGGCATCTGTTTAAAATGCCAGACTGTAGGCCTGAATACACCCTCAGAAGCCGGTGCCTGCACAGCAGCTCCGGACCCATCCAAGATAAAGACATTCGCAGGTTCCACAGTCGAAGCATCGCTGGGCATACCGGACTCTGACTGGATCTCAGTAGAGGCCTGCAAATCTGAAGTGGGGGGTATCAGGGGCTGGGAAAGATCCTCACTAAGTACCGGCAGACTGGCGACTAGCTTAACTGAAGTGTTGTCGGCAGTTTTGTACCTATGCAGTCTGTCTCTGTCTTTATCCTTACGTTTTTTCAGAAGATCGGTAGTTGGATAGCTTAAAGCCATTTCGGAGTACAGATACAGAGTACCAAAATAATTTGCTGTAAAGATAGTAGACGATGAATAGTTCGGGGATTAAACAAGGCACAAAACCGACAGCGAGGGACGTCGTGGTCTGGGCCTAAGCAGGGAATGCAGTACGAATGAAACTCTTCATGATATATTTGCTTTCCACAGGTAAGATAATTGTTAACTTTTACTGACATCGGTTGGAGCAAGGAAAAAAGATCCCCAACGGGGTACTTAGCTTTTAGCTGAAGACTTCGGTTCTGAAACTCAAAAACGAAAATTTCAGGAGTCTGCCGACCGGCACTTGCGAACTGCTTCTGCTTCGGGCACCGGACGGCAAGAAAGACTGATGTAATGGCGCTGGCTGCATGTTTTATACCTCTGACGACCTGACATCATGGAAGAAGAGACAGCATCCGACGCAGGAATCCAAGACTCTGGTATTCAGGCCGGCTGAGGGCTACCTGCAGGCAGATAACCCAAATGTGATGACTGCAACAGTGAAACACACAGAACATCTGCATGAAACCACTAACCTGATTTTATTCATGCTTATCTGGTAGACATTGTTTGAATAAACATCTTTCTTGTATTTAGCACCAGTTGTGGATGGCTGACTTTTTAACTGTTTTCATCTTGTGGATTTATTTTCAACCATCCCCTGTACAGGATATTTACCTTTTTATATTTTTACTTGTAATGGCTGTAGCCTGTGCCAGAAGTGCTTACAGAGGACTGAGGCTGAGGCAGCTGACCTGGCTGATGCTTATGCCGCATCATAGCTGCATTTTATAGTGTGTCTAGTGACCTGTGCAGCTAACGAAATGGTGGGAGCCACCTGTGCCTTGGTGGGAGACTCTTGTTACAGAATTCAGTTGATACATGTGAGACCAGGTCCAAGGCATATTTGACCGTATGCATTTGGTAGTTGATGGCTCTGAAGGCCAGTGTGGAAGATGTGTAAATTTTCTTCCCTAACCTATCCTATCTTACTGTCTTCATCCAAAGGGATGAAGGAAGAGGAGGGAATCCGTCTAGATTGTTTATCTGGAGAGATTGCAATAACAGCAGGGTCTGCCATAAGAGGCTTGATAAGGAATTTGAAGTCATCAGGAACTTTACAGAACCTGCCTGGTCTTTGGGGGCTGGTAGCTGAGAGTCTGGGGAGTTCGAGGCCAAGGCAAAGGCGTCCAAGTAGGCTCGGATCATGGGACAAATGGCTGAGGGGGATTCCATCTACAGAATCTCGTAACATCTCTTTTGAACTTCTGTCATGTGTGTGGAATCCCATTTGAAATACTCCCTCATTTTGGAAATTGTTTCCCCAAAGGTGCTGTCTTCAGGTGGGGAATCACCTTCTAGAGAATCCTCTTCAGACAGCAATATCCTAAGGGAGAAGCCAGTTGTGGGGAATAAGAAAGGAACTCATCTGAAGAGGAAGATCAAGAATCTTCTTCAGGTGTCTGTGCATGGGGCAATGGGCCTAAAGAAGCAAGCCTGGGACTCAAAGCTGGCAGACCAGAAGGGGTCTGTGATGAAGTAGGCTGAAGGGCCATGAAGGCCTGGAAAATAGATTGAGAAAATGCCTGCCAATCAGGAATATTTTCTGAGGGAGCAGACAAAAGCTTAGACTTCTGCTTCTTTTTTAGAGAAAGGGTCTTTGGTCAAAGCTGAGGAGGTACAGGCCTAGGATGAGGACATTCCAAAAAAACAACCAGCAGATAGTGGAAGCCATAAAATAATATACTGTTTCACATCAGTCATCAGTATACAATAGTAACAGAATGGTTTCATCTTATAATTCTCTAAGCCTTTATCAGTGTAAAGGACACAATAAAACTCATACATTTATATATTGTGTCACTAGCCCATAAACCAAGTGAAGTTCATTTAATCCTGAGGCAAAAAGCCCTCCCAGTTTAATAATCCATTTTCTCTCTTTGGCATTAAGTAACTCATGCTATCCCGATTTATTATATTTAATACCAAAACTCCTGTCTATAATACTAAAATGAGAATTATTGGATTTGATTAAAGCGTGATCATTAAGCCTAAGTTGATGTCATCCTGTCAAGGTGGCCAGGGGTTGATATTGTCCATTATTTATATATCTGGGGTCATATATTTATTCGATTTTTTGTTCACTCAATATAAATATTTTTAACTTGATAAAGGGATTATCCTCCGATTGGGAGGAATTGGCAATTTTTGGTATTGGGATGGAATCCATAACGGAGAATGGGACCGCACCGGTCAATAGGGATGACACATGTGAAGCATTATTTGCTACCCTAACCAAACATATGTGTTCTCTTAAGAACAAGGTGTGACATTATAAATTGTTCAAGGCCTATATGGTTAAAAGGGTTACACCTAGAGATTTGTGAGTCAGAACCCAACCAATGGTAAGCAATCCTGACCAGGCCCTACTTCAGCAATGGAGGGATGCACAACACAACACTACAATGCAATTTGTAGAAATACTGACGGGTTTTCATGATAGGATAACAGATACAGAAAATGCTGCTATCACTAAGATAAGTGAACAGGTTAAGGAATATGAGGGACAGTCCACATACTGTTCATGTCTTAGGAAATTGAGTACTGAATTTGACTAATTTGGAAACACAACTTCAAGACAGGAAAAAGAAAAAATTCCATAGGGATGTTACAGACTATGAACAGGGTGACCCCTTTTCCAAAGACAGTGGTAAGCATGTTAGATTCTCACAATAATACAGGAACCCAGCTAAAAGAAAACACTCAAGATCAATAGTTAAAAAAACAGGGGTATCTGACATCAGGGGAGGATTCCTCCGGGTATGATATCAATACATCAGTACCCACAGGCTCACCAGCACAAAAGAGGAGGAACTCCAGTATTTCTGAGGATTTAAACCAAAAAGGAGGAGGGGGGTAGAAAACACAGAAAACGTAGTGAATATGGACGGATTATTCTGGAAGTTTGTACAGAAACATTAGTAGGAAATGTACTGAATATATCATCCTACCCTCTCTCCTCTTTGGAAGTAAGCATTCTGAATAAAGGTCTTTCATATATACCTGGTTGCTTTGTTTCAGAGGATTATTTTGCCAAAGATGTGGTTCAGTTCTGCAGAATTCTTAACTTGAAGTTTTTTTTTTTTTTTTTTCCAGGACTAAGGAAGCACTGATGTTCATGATCATTTTAGATATCACAAATCTATGTTTTCACCCCTGATGCATCACAGTATACTAGCATTCCAAAATTCCACTCTTCGAGATCTCCATTTCAACTCGGGGAATAGCCACATTAAAGCTAGTAATGAAACCACACAAGAGATGAATATTATTTCTAAGTTAGCAGATAATCACGAGATAGTTCTTCTGAAAGCAGATAAAGGAGGTGCTGTGGTGGTGCAAAACAGGGGACAATACGATAAGGCGGCCAAAAATCAGTTGGCGGACAACAGGTATGTGCAACTTGCATATAACCCTACAAAAAATTTTCAAAAACAGATAGATGATTTTCTATCACTAGCTGTAGAAGAAGGAATTATCACTGATAATGTTAACAACTTACTATTCTGGACCCTAATAATCAGTACATTTATTTGCTACCAAAAACACACAAAAATCTGCATAATCCCCCTGGCTGGCCAATAGCGTCTGGAAGAGGATCTATGACTGAGCCACTGTCCCAATACTTAACTAATTATTGGAAGCCATTACTAAAGTGGGTAAGGGCACGTCTGAAAGACACTACTGAATTCTTGCAGGTCATCTCTGAGATGCAAAGAGAAGATACTCTGTACCCTGGATATCAAAGCCCTCTATACCAATATCCCACATTGGGCAGGCAATCCAGGCATTAGAATACTGGTTATACAGGTCAGAATTGTATCCACCAGGTTTTAACACTCTTCTTCTGCGTCTAACTGAGCATGTATTAACTAAGAATGCATTTTTCTATCGCAATACATGTTTATCTATAAATCAAAGGTACAGCTAAGGGGACCTCATTTGCTCCTATATATGCAGATATATTTATGGCTTACACAGAAAAGCAAATTATTTATGATTGTTCCCATAATCTGTACCTTGATCAAATAGATATCTGGAAAAGATATTTAGATGATTGCTGGATGGTATGGAGATCAGATGCGGTACATATGGCAGAGTTCGTAGAATATCTAAATGAAAACAAATGGGGAACTGAATTTATGGTAAATCATCATAAAGTTAGTATTACCTTTCTGAATGTACTGATAACTAGAGCTTCAGACAACACTTTGAAAACATAAGTATACCGTATGTTCCCCGAATATAATTCCCTTCCCCATGCCTCCAGTTTTCATCCCCCTCGTGTATGCAGAAACATTCCTAAACCGCAATACATGAGGGTGAACTGTATTTGCTCAGAGGAGGATACCTACATGCATTTCAGGGATGACCTGACTAAGAAAGATTTAAAGAAAGTGGCTATAAACCAGGTCATATTTTACAGGCTAGGAATATTGTCAATGGTATGGGCAAGGAAACACTTTTACAGTATCATGACAGGCAGGGTAGAACTAAGGGCCATTTAAGGCTAGTGACTACTTATGGTAGAAATGTTGCGACACTAATTGATAGTGTGCAAACTAACTGGAACATCCTTAGTGTGGACAACAGGCTCTCCGAATTACTGGGAGCTGAGTGCCATTTTTCCTTTAGGAATGGAAAAAAATCTGGCGTCCTTCTCTAACCACTATAAACAAGGAGATCTAAGGAAAGGTCACAAAGAACTACTGAGGGACAAATTGTCAAAGGATGTTTTTCATTTGGTCACTGCACACAATGTAGTAGAGTATTACAAACGAACAGCTTCAGTAGTAAAAATACCAGTGTAGTATACGATATCCCTTTTTTTGCAAACTGCAGCTCAGATTGGGTTATTTGGCCACTTCCAAGTACTCTGCTTTCTATGTAGGTCAAACATCCAGATCGTTTAAACACAGAATTTCAATACATCTTAGTGAGATTAAAAATAAAAAACATGCAAATGCTCTGTACAAACATACTGTAATTCACCATACAGCATCTTTTCATTTTAGTATTACAGACAGGATTTTTGGTATTAAATATAATAAATCTGGATGGCATGAGTTACTTAATGCCAAAGAGAGAAAATGGATTATTAAACTGGAAGGTCTTTTTGCCTCAGGATTAAATGAACATCTTAAATTGGTTTATGGGCTAGTGACACAGTATATAAATGTATGAGTTTTATTGTGTCTTTACACTGAAGGCTTAGAGAAGTACAAGCTAAAACTGTTCTGTTACTATTGTATACTGATGTCTTGACTTATGTGAAACAATATGTTTTATGCCTTCCACTATCTGCTGGTTGTTTTTTTTGGAATGTGTGGGTTTGAGACCTTGCAGATGCCTTACTTGCAGGAATCCATTTTGGACTAGGATCTGAGGACGCCAGAAGATTAGAGGTACTTTCCTCAGGTATGGAAGCTATCCTAAGCCGTACGAGCGAACCTGCCCACCCCCCCATCGGGAGCAGACGTCGCATGTACCTCCATGGATGAGCAGGCTGGAGAAACTAGGGTGGCTTCTGACATGGTACCCACAGAAGTTAACGGACATACCTCAGCCCCTAGATCAGTGGCTGGAGGGATGTCCGAATCCGAGAGCACAGGCATTTTTTCCAGCCTAGTGACCTTGGCCTTCTTTCTAGGTGGCTTGGCCGAAACAGCAGGCGTCACTTCATACCCAAAACAAGACTCTTAAAACGCTGGTTTTCCATGAATAAATTATGGGCTGTGAGACAGGTGCGCAGAGTTTTATGGACAAACGACTGGCAAATGGAATACCCTCTGTAGTTGTGAGCAGGCCCTAAACAAGAGGCAGAGATCATGGCTTTGTGCGAGATTTGACGTTGCACTTACATTTTCCCTTTCTAGATGACATGCATAGAATCGGCTAAAAGAACAAACGGCAACCAGAATAGAAAATGCACCTTAATGGGGTACTTACCTTTTAGAAGACACTGGCGTGGAGCAGAACGAGTGAATTGACATTCGACTGGCAGCACAGAAGTTTAGGTCTGTGTGTGCAGACATTATATTTATGGTCCACGGTTTATGGTACCAACGTGTGACATCCTATGCACCCAGACAGCAGCCAGGCTAAGCTTTTGTATATGGGTCGGACATTCGCTTCGACTCAGGCAGAGATTCCCTCATGTTTAGGATACTGCAACATGAGAATAGGACATCCCTGCATACTCCACAACTAAAACAATATTTTACAAGTTTAACACCTTTTAAAATACAGCGTTCACTGATGGACACTCCACCTCGCATTTAAAATACCTGATTGACCACTATACAAAACTGCTTGGTAACAAAAGCAATTTACATTATTTTTATACAAATATTAAAAATATTTTACTTACATTTATGTCTTCAGTATCCTTTTAAACATTCAAAAATTAAAGTACGCAATTTACACTTCACCCAACAGTTAAAACACGGACAGCAAAACTCCCGTCTTTCTCAGCCACTTGCATAGCCAACATCTGACATTTTATTTCTAGGGATTTTGATGAAGTTTCTATAGCTGAAGAAACAAAAGGGCTTAATCAATAAAACTAGTGTACATTTTGTTTTTTTTTATATCTGACCAAAATGTAGCTTCACTTATGTTGCCTGAAGTGGGAAGTACAAGGGAATTGTTGTTCTATATATATATAATATGGAACTGAAACTTTGTGGTCTTCCATGTATTCATTAATTTCAGTGTTTCTGGTCTTCTATCCAATCCTCTTCATATTCCAAAACAAGTCTCGGGTTCAAATCCAAGGCACTTCTGATTCTTCAAGTCAACTCCTCTACTTTTTTCCGGTACTTAAACCTTTTCCTCTGTTAAAAGGAAAATGCTTGAAATGGCAAAGTCTCTCTATGGGCTTTGCTTCTCACTCCAACAGTTTCACCTTTGCAGGCTAAACTTTAGGATTATTTCCTTTTTAACCTATTCTGCATGCAAAACGTTTTTGATCCCCCATTAAAAACATTCTGAAGAAAAAAGCTTGAATCTTCCACCTGACTCTTGACATTCCCTGACTGGTGAGATAAACATTATTAACTATACACCACTCAGAAGAGAAAGATCATTTTCTGCTAAAATGCTGCTGTCCCCAATGTTTAACACTTTGCACATCTGCCATAATTTTGTCAGGCACAACTCCTTCTGCTGGTACGACAGCATGTTTACTAAAATACATCCTGGCTGCTTTCTCATGGCCAAATTTGGAGCATGCACACAATGTGCCTTCTCAATTAACAAATCCTACTGTGGAATACCACTTCAGCTGCTTAACTGTTCTTTCATAAAACTAATGCAGCTGTTTCTTCCAATTTCTCTGGTACAGCAGAAAATGTATATGTTTTTCCATATGTGCTCTGTCCTCCAACTTCATTATTTTTCAACAGTTCTTGAAGCCTAATGCTCAGCCAGCATGTTTTTTTTCATTCTAGCCTCTTTTCTTTTTGCAGTTATTAGTTCATCTCAATAGCTGGTTAAATCATCTTCTACATTTCTTTCTGTTATTTAACAAATTTCTATAGTGTTTCACTTCTTTTAAACACCCCACTTAGTGACTTTCATTTACTTTTTCATGTAAATTACTGGAAGCCATCTCATGTAACAAAGCTGAAACCTGAAATGCTTTTCACTGAGCAGCTGCAAGAATGCTCCAGCCATAGTTTTTCTTGTTGATTGTCTTACTCCATTTTTCTTCTTTACTGGCATAAAGCTGTGTAATTTATTAATATACGATTTTTACATGAACTGAAGGGAATAAAAGTGTAATTTATGAGCTTTAATTTTCACACAATGAGCTCTAATCAACCTGTTGATCAGTGTGGATCAACTTTACTCTTCCAAACTGTAAGCATTTTCATCTAAGCCAAAAATACTTATTCTGACTAATTCAGTAAAACTCTACAGATCATTTAATTTACAAGGATCTATGTTAAATGTTCGAAAATCCAAAATGTCGAACATTACATGGTCGAGACTAAATGTTCGACATTTGGATGTTCAAAAAAAAAAAAGAAAAAAAAGAAAAGAAAACACAGAAAAAAACACTAACAGTGTAGGCAGGGGGGCAAGCACCCCTGCACCCCCCACACATCCCCTACTTAAATATACCAACTCTGAGACCGCACTTAAGTGCAGAAAAAGGAAATTCTCCCTATCTGTCATTGAAAGTCCATCTTAGAGCATTCAAAATTTCGACCGTTTGGTCTCGACCATGTAACGTTCGAAATTTTGAGTGTTCAAAGATTTCACCGGTACCCATTTATAACCCTATTAATTACTAACACAATAAAACATCTATCAGAAGTGGAGACAACTAATGGTTGGAAAAGTGTGTGTGTGTGTGTGTGTGTGTGTGTGTGTGTGGGGGGGGGGGTGCTACCAGGCATCCAATTTTGTAAGTAAATAATGACCAATTCCAAAGTTGCAGAGTTATAGCTGTAGTAAGCACCAGTACCAATAAGTCTGGAAAAGTCGAAAGGTGCAGAAAAAGAAGTTATGTCTTACCATAATGTTCCATCTGTATTGTTGATCCTCGTTCAGTCATCACGCATGGGTAATTGGTTCTGACCTCGGAACCAAGCCGGCCATTTTCCAAGCTCGCGTCAGCTTCAAACTCTCGAGCTAAACTCTTACCCACAATCCCCCTCTCCTTGTTACCTCAGATTGAGTTTGCAAGTCAAAGAAGGTAAAGGCTACCTCTGGTCAAATAACCCAAGAGAACCGGATGGTGAGATCCACTAGAAACCACAAGAGGGGGAAAGAGGGAGGGTCATAATGACTGAACCAAGATCAACAATACAGATGGAACGTTATGGTAATACATAACTTCTTTATCTGATATTGTTAATCCTCATTCATTCCTTACGCACGGGACAGAGTCCCCAGCTACCTCTATTTCTGGGAGGCTCTCATGGAAGGACATTCTTGAGCGCCATAGAACCGAAAGATGCTCTTCCACTGGAGGCCAAATCCAATTTGTAATGATTGATGAAGGTATGAGGCGTAGCCCAAGTTGCAGCTGCACAGATGTCATGTAAGGAAGCTCTGGCATGCAAGGCAGCAGAAGTTGCCACCGACCTTGTTAAATGAGCTTTCATGGTAGTAGCCAACGAGATATTGCACTGTGTATAAATGAAGGTCACACAGTCCTTCAACCATCTAGCTAATGTGACCTTAGCAACAGCAGATCCTAATCTAGGTCCAGAAAAAGCCAAAAATAACTGGTCAGATTAACGAAAGGGCCTAGTCCTGTTTAAGTAAAAACGAATTTGCCTGTGGATATCGAGGGTATGTAGGCAATACTCTCCTCTGTTTGAATAATTGGGAAAGAAAACTGGCAATTCAATGGCTTGATTAATGGACATTTCAGAGATCACTTTAGGCAGAAAGGACGGATTAGTTCTCAGAGATACTATCTCTACGAAAAATCAAGTATGGACTCTTAATGCATAGAGCTTGAAGCTCAGAAATACGTCTGGCAGAAGTAATGGGAACCAAAAACCACGTTTTCCATGACAAATACTTGAGGTCGCAAGAAGAGGCAGGTTCGAAAGGTGGAATTGTCAGAGCTTGTACAACTAATGATAAATCCACTAGTTGAATAGGTTCTCTAAAAGGTGGCTTCAGATGATTCACACCTTTTATGAAGGTCTTGCACAATTTGTGGGACATAAGAGAAGAATCTTGGACACCCTCATGAAAATTAGAAACTGCAGCTAGATGAACACTAATGGTAGAGGTCGATAGACCCGATTCAAAGAGGTTGGCCAGATAGTCTAGTATTATCGACACTGGTGCTGAGAAGGGATCTACTTGTTTATCTTTCAGCCAACAGGTAAATCTTTTCCACTTGCTCAGATAAGTAATTCTAGTGGAAGACTTAGGAGATGCAATGAGAATATCACGCATTGATAAAGAAAGATCTTTCTGCCTGGCAATCAAGGGAATTGGAGTAGCCAAGCCGTGAGCTTCAGGCTGTTCAAGTTGGGATGAATCAGGTTCTGTGCATGTGAGATCAACTCTGAGGTTGGATGGAGAATCCATGGTCGATCTAGTAGGTGAGGCCAAAGGAAAGGGAACCAAATCTGTCGAGGCCAATATGGTGCTATGAGGATCACATTGCTCTTCAACTGAAGGGCTTTCTTCAGAAACTGGGGAATGAGGGGAAAGTGTGGAAAAGCACAAAGAAGACCCGAGGGCCAATCGTGGCTTAGAGCATCCCTGGGTGACTGTCCCAGAGGGGGAATTTGGGCAAAGTAATTGCTGCATTTGTAGTTGGTCGGGGATGCAAAAAAGGTCGCAGCAAGGACGGCCCCAGGGTTGCTAGATCTCCGCCGATATCAAGGGATTCAGGGACCACTTGTGAGGTTGAAGAATGCACCTGCTGAGTCTGTCTGCTGTCACGTTGGAACTCCTGGGAATGTGCGTTGCTAGAAGAAAATGGTTGGTAGCCGTCGCCCATTACCATATCCTCATGGCCTCTCGACAAAGGGGGTAAGATTTGGTTCCACCTTGCTTGTTGATGTACCAGATCACCGCCATGTTGTCACTGAATTGCAATCGTCCTAGACAGCAGCAGGGGATAGAATGCATGCAATGCCAGAAGCACCGCCCTCAGCTCTATAACATTTATATGCAGATGGGCCTCCAGTTCGGACCAACTGCCTTGGACTGTCTGTCCATGACATTAGTCCCCCCACCCTATCAGGGAGGCGTTCGTGGTCACTGTGGCCTTGGGTTGCTGGGGGTAGAAAGGGTGAGACCATTGTGACAGACTGTGTGTCATCCACCAATTAAAATACTGTTTGCACCTGTGGGTTACTCGAATCTTGGCTGAAAGAGGATGCTGAAAAGGATACCACTGGGTGAGCAGTAGCCACTGAAGAAGCCTCATATGATACCTGGCCAGGGGGACAAGGGTGATGGAGGCTGCCATGGCACCCAACAGCTGTAGGACAGAGTGGGCTGTGGATTTCTCCCTTGAACGGATTGGAAGCAGTTGTTGCTTTATCCTTAAAATTCTGTGCTCTGGAATGGCAGCTCTGCAGTTCTTTGTGTCCAAGATAACTCCTATGAATTCTGTCGACTGAGAATGGATTTTTTTCCAGTTTATGGTTATGCCTAGCCTTTGTGCAGCGAGGAGATAGTATGCCAGGGCTTCTTCCAGTAGATGCCTGGTGGGGTGGAAATGAGCCAGTCGTCCAGGTATGGAAACACCTGGAATCCTTGAAGTCGCAAGTGAGCTGTGACGACTGCCATGCACTTTGTGAACACTCTGGGGGCTGTAGAGAGTCTGAAGGGCAGTACTCTGAACTGGTAGTGACTGGCTCCTGCACGGAAGCGCAGAAATCTTCTTGATGGCCTGTCCACTTTTATGTGGTAGTACGCATCTTGAAAATCTATCGAGCACATCCAATAGTCTTTTTCCAAAAGTGGGAGGATAGACTGTATTGTGACCATCCGGAATTTGTGTACTCTCACAAACTTGTTCAATACACTGAGATCCAAAATTGGTCTCCAGTCCCCGGTTTTCTTTGGCACCAAAAATAGTCTTGAGTAGAATCCGGATCCTAACTGGTCTGAAGGGACTATTTGGATGACTCTTTCTTAGCAGCTTTTCTATCTCTAATGCTGCTTCTTCCCTTTGACTGGGTGGAACATCGGGAAAGTTTGTTGAAGGGACGGGACAAAGATAAAAGTGGATATGATAATCTCTGGTTATAATCCTTTGTACCCAAGAATTGGTGGTGATGGTTAGCCAGTTAGGAGGGTACAAGGAGAAACGTCCCCCAACCACCTCAACAGGAAAGGAGTTGGGCCGCTCTTCAGGATCCCTGGTAAGACTGACCAGGGAAATAATCCCTGGAACCCTGGTTATGCAAACCCCCTCTGCTCTGAAAGGAGAGTCTTCCCTGAGAGTTTTCCCCTCTGCCTCTAGGGGAGAACTCGGCCTGTGTGTCATGGAAAGGACCCTGAGATTTCTTGAACCATTTCTTCCCACTCTTTTGGTTTCGGGAGAAAGCACGTTGAGGGGAAGAATAATGGACACCTATGGCAGAAAGGGTCTTACCGTCCTGTTCACATCTGGCCAGTGTGCTTTTAACTTTGGGTCCAAACAACGAGGAGGGCTCAATGGGAGCATTAAGAAAGGAAGCCTTAAAGGGTTCCGTATAGTTGCACAAGCGCATCCATGCGTGTCGTCTTAAGACCGCAACTGAACCCGCTGCTCTAGCTGCTCCTTCTGAAGCGTGAGATATCGGTCACATAGAGGAGTTAGATATTGACTCAATGGTAGCCAGCTGAGAGGCCACTGTCACGGACATCAGACACGGCACCAGCCAAGGTTTCAGAGAGCTCAGAAATCAAATCCCTTTGGAGCTTGGTAAAGTGTGCCATATAATTCAGGGACCAGATAGTAAAGATCGCTGAAGCAAAGGTGCGCTTCCCTATCCTGTCCAGGTCCCGGGACTCTTAGGCGGATGAACAGTCTGGCTTTCTTCTTCTGCCAGATCCTTTTTTGTTGAGGCCGCCACCACCAAAACATCCACAGGAAGACCTCTGGACCAATGGGGATCCAAAGCAGGAGACAACAAAATCTTATCTGGCCTCCGAGGAATAGCTTTGACGTTATCGGGAGCCTTCCAAGCGTACTGCACGATAAGCCGGGCAAGTTCATCGGCAGGTGGAGTAACCCAGGAGGTAGGGGGCCAAGCGCGAAAGGTCTGCAGGAACACAGATTCCTCAGAGGTCGGCTTAGAGGACTGCCAGTCACCTCTCTGTTTCAGGATTTCGAAGATATCACCAAAGGATGCCTCAGAGGGTGACCAGGGGGATCCTTCTCCCTCATCGAAATCTGTGTCTTCAGTGAGGAACTCCTCTGTGGAGTCCATGTGCTTCCTCTTACATGAACTTTTCCAGTCGACTTACTCAGCAGGAGAAGCTGGAGAAGACAGCGGAAAAGGGGATTCCTGTGGGAATATGTCCTGAGGCCCTTGCACCCGGTGTCCGCTAGGTGTGGCTTGTGAAACCAGTGTACCAGAGGAGGGCGGAGGTATAGACAGTCCAGTATCACCAGCAGCAGCTAAAGCCTTCTCCATCACTTGGAAGGCTGGTCAACCTGAAGAGGAGTGCATGTCTAGTACAGGGGTCACCCCTCACCTAAGCAGCTCAGCCTGGCAACCCAGAGTCCCTGGATGGCTGTGGAGCAGTAAACTATGCGCGTCACAATGGACATCCTGGGTCGTAGCAAAAATTTCCTGCCACAAAGGCAACTGCGGTTCCTTAGTGAGATCCATAAAGGGGACCGCAGAAGGGGAAGACTGTGCTATATCCATGGACTTCAAAGGCAGTGAAGGAAGGAGAATAAGAAGGGGTCTTTAGAGACGGGTGATCACCTCCCAAGGAAGGATAGTTCCTGAGGGGTGGGATACCTCTGGCCAAGAGCACCTGATCCACAAGACGCAACACATGTTCGGAAAGGCTTCTAGTGGACCTCACTGAGACTGAGGAGGAAACAGGCCTGTCCACAGAAGAGGCAAACTCTGTGCCCATCTCACCCATCCGCACCGAGGACAACGGTGCCAAGAGAGACTGGACTAAGTGTGTCTGCACCGAGGAAGTCATCAGTGCCAAGGTCATGGTCTGCACCGACACAGGGATTGGTGCCGTAGTGCTTGTCGGTACCGAAGCTGGAACAGACAAAACTGGAGTCAACAATTAAGGCGTCAGTTCAGAGGAAGATCTCGGAGCTGATGTGGTCAAGGTTTATGCTGATACAGTAAAAGTCTGAACAGAGGAGCCCCTCGGTGCCGATATAGTGAAGGTTGCAGGAGAAGACGGAGCCGACATCACTAATGGAGCCGAAGGCCTCGGGGCCGAATGTCTAGGCACCGAAAGCACTAGGGCTAGCTGAGTGAGTTCCGGAGCCGAAATTTTAGCCTTTTTAGGTTTTGGTTGGCAGGAGTCCCCAGCCGGGGACGAAGGCAAAGATTTAGCCTTGGTAGGAACATCCAAAATTTTCTTATGGGCTCTAGGAGGGGTTGAGGCCTCCGACCCAAAAATAGCCCCTGAAAAGGGAGATTTAAGAAGTCCCTTCAGTAACAGCTTCTTTTTCCATTCCAACAAGGTTGTATTTGAAAAGTTCTCACAAATAGTACAGGGTGGGACAACAGACAAGTGGGACGCCCCCAAACAATAAACGCCCAAAGAGTGTGCATCAGAAAGTACAGTTTTGTACCTACCATAAAAGTAGATGTCCGATAGATATGCAACTGCAGTCATAACATATGGGTTGTCCTGCCTCAGGCAGCCCTCGGTCGGCCGGATTCCAAAGTCTGGGTCCGGCGTCGGCTGGTGTCGCCTCCTCTCAGACGTCAGAACGGCTGGAGTATAAAGGCATCGGCCAACGCCATCTTCTTCAGTGTTTCTTGCCCCAGATGCCCTCCTAGGAAGGCTAAATTTGGTGAATGGATAAACAATTCCAGACATGCACAACAGTAATAAACAGATACACCATAGGAGATACCCCCAGCTAATAGGAATAGGGGTAGTGGACCCATAAAGAAGGTTGCAGAGGGGTAGGAGGGTGGGAAAATCCGACTGCAGTTGCATATCTATCGGACATCTACATTTATGGTAGGTACAAAACTGTACTATGTCCTTCAAGAATGCAACTGCAGTCATAACATATGGGTTGAATACCATAGCCAAGCTGGGGGTGGTTGGAACTAAGAAAGAGATGGTGTAGCTAAAATGCCCTGCAGGACTGCCGAAGCAAAGCCTGCTCGGGATCTGGAGTATAAAGGCAGGTTGTAGTGCTTGGTAAATGTATGCACGGAGCTCCATGTAGCAGCCTCTAGAATGTCCTTTGTAGCCACTCCTCTTAGGAAAGCTGTGGATGTGGCTATAGCTCTGGTGGAGTGTGGCCTAATATTGGCTGACACACCTTTTCCATGAAAAGAATAGCAAAATCTGATGCAGTGTCCAATCCATTTGGAAATTGTTTGTTTGGAGATTGCTTTTCCTTGTACTCCAGCAGCATAGGCCACAAACAGTTGGTCAGACTTTCTGGTGGCCTTAGTTCTGTCCAAGTAGTAGCGTACTTGTCTGTGTATGTCCAAAGTATGCAGCAGTGCTTCCCCCCTGTTTTGAGGATTGGGGAAGAAAGTAGGCAGGTGAATGGCTTGATTTAGAGACACCCTGGAAATTACTTTTGGCATGAATGAAGGATTGGTTCTTAGAGAGACTCTGTCCTGATGAAAAATGAGAAAAGGAGGTACTGCCATGAGTGCCTGTATCTCCGAGACTCTTCTTGCTGACGTAATTGCCAATAGGAAAACGGTTTTCCATGAGAGAAATTGCATTTCTGAAGTTGCTGCTGGTTCAAAGGGAGGAAGAGTTAATTTTTCCAAGACGAAATTGAGGTCCCATGCAGGTACTGGCGGTTTTCTGGGAGGTTTGATATTCTTTATCCCTCTTAGGAACTGTCTTAGCAAAGGATGTGAAAACACAGGTGGATCACAATTGTATTTTGCTGAGATTGCTGAGGCATGAATCTTTATGGAAGAATATGAGAGACCAGTATGAAACATTTCTGCCAAGTATTCCAATATCTGTGGTATACTCAATACTGTTGTATCCTGGCCCCTGTTAGCATTCCAGATGATGAATCTCTTCCACTTGGCTGAATAGGTTTTTCTGGTGGAAGGTCTGCGTGCTTCCAGTAAGATCTCTTGAACTTTTTTGGAAAGAGAGATATCAGAAGGAGTTATGGTAACCTCCAGGCTGTCAGATGTAATGTTTCCAGGTTTTGATGAACAGTCCTGTAATTGTGTTGCGTTAGAAGCAGAGGCCATAGAGGCAGAGGCCACGGTTTGGTCCGAGTTTTGCTCAACAACAATGGGTACCAGTGCTGCCTTGGCCAGTCTGGAGCTATCAAAATGCCTGTTGGTTGCTCTGCTTTGATCTTTAGTATCACCCTGGTCAGCAGTGGTAGAGGAGGGAATGCATAAATTGTTAGGGAATTCCAGCTGAAGGAGAGAGCATCTGTTTTCCAGGCTAGAGGATGGTGGGTCCTTGTACAGAACTTTTCCAGGTGATGATTCATGTGAGAAGCAAAGAGATCTATGTCCGGTCTTCCCCATGTCCTTATTTGTGAGAAAATGTGAGGATGCAGCATCCATTCGTGTGGATCCAAGAAATTTCTGCTCAGCTTGTCCGCCAGTACATTGTCCTTGCCTGGCACAAACTGGGATTGCAAATGTATCTTCAGACTTAGGGATTTTTCCCAGAGAATCACTGTTAGTCTGCAGAGGGGATAAGAATGAGTTCCTCCCTGCTTGTTTATATACCACATGACAGTGGTGTTGTCTGTCCTTATTAACAAATGTCCTTGTTGAAGTGATTTTTCGTAAGTCTCAATTGCATGCATCACTGCCAACATCTCGTTTTGGTTTATGTGCAGATGCCTTTCCCTTGGTGTCCAATGACCTTGAATGCATCTGCCCTCCATGTGCGCCCCCCATCCATGGTCTGAGGCGTCTGTTGTAATCATTTGACCTGCTTGAGGTTTGTTGAAAGACATGCCTTTGTTTAACTGACTTGCTTGAGCCCACCACAAAAATTCACTTTGTAGACATAGAATGAGTGGGATTACGTCCTCTAGGCTTTGGCTGTACTGGGACCATAAGCTTTTTAAATACCATTGCAGCTTTCTCATATGAAGTCTTGCCAAAGGTATCAGAAGAATGCAAGATGCCATGAACCCCAGGGCCTGCAGGATTTTCCTTGCAGTCAGCTGGGAGAGCTTTGCTAAGCCTTTGAAGTACTCTGGTAACTGCTGTTGTTTTTCCTCTGTGAGATAAGCCATTTGTGTTTTTGTGTCCAGTTTGGCTCCTAGGAAAATAATTTGTTGGGATGGCAGAAGTCTTGATTTCTGAATGTTGACTGTGTATCCCAAGGCCTGTAGTAATTGAATGACTTAGTCCAAGTTTGCTATCAAGGTTTGTTTGTTGTCTGCTTGTATGAGGCAGTCGTCCAGGTAGGGGTATATTTGAATCCCCTGGAGTCTGCAGTGTGCCACTACTGATGCCAGGCATTTCGTGAACACTCTGGGCGCAGTAGATAAGCCAAACGGCAATGCTGAGAATTGATAATGCTCTGTCCCTGCAATAAATCTGAGGTATCTTCTGCAGCTTTGTCTGATTGGGACATGCAGGTATGCCTCCTTGAGGTCCAGAGTGACCAGCCAAGACCCCTTGCCCAGCATGGGAAGGAGTTGCTGCAACGTCAGCATTTTGAACTTCGGCACAATGAGATAAGTATTTAGAGTAGACAAGTCCAGTATAAGCCTCCATTTGTTTTCATTTCTTGGAACAAGGAACAGTCTTGAATAAAATCCCTGGCCTTGTTCCATTGGAGGGACCTTTTCTATTGCTTTTATATTCAACAGCTTTGAAACTTGAATGAGTGCCTCTGCCCTTTGATGTAGTGGCAGGTTTGGCATGCCTTGTCTCATTGGTACAGTATGGACATGGAATCTGTAACCTTTGTCTATTAAATCCAGAATCCAGTTGTCCTTGGTTAAGATATGCCAGTTTTTTGAGAATAAGGATAATTTTCCGCCCAAAGGCACTTCTCTTTGAGCCTTTGTAGACGGTATGAAAGTCAAGTCATTGTGGTTGTCCTTGTGGTGCAGCTGGACTGCCTGCGCCACTTCTTTGATTTGGTGGTTGCCATTGGTGGCCCCTGTAGGAGCCTCGGTATTGGCCTCTACCTCGGGCACGCCTGTTTTTTCCCCTTTGAAACTTGTCAGTGTCTGGAAAGGACCAATTCTTTGAAGGCCAATTCCTGCTGAATCTGGGTGGCTGAACCTGGAGGAAATCTTTGACTGTCTGTACTGATTTAGCTATTTCCTCAATGGACTTCAACACATCTTGTGCATTAGCACCAAAAAGCTTCTGTTTTTTCCAAAGGTGCATCAAGTAACTTTACTTTAACATGGTCTGGCAGTGGCTGTTCTTTTAAGCAAGCATGTCTACGTATAACAGCCCCAGTCATAGCTGCCCTACATGAAGCTTCCAATGCATCATAACCACACTGAAGAAAATGATTGTTAACCTGCTGAGCGTTATGTACTAAATCCTGCAATGCCTTTCTATCAATAGGCTCAGGAGAGGCTAGCTTTTTCCTGTAAATCATCCAGTAAAAAATCCTGGTACTGAAACATATGAAAAAGGCAGTTAAGTGACCTCATGGCCAGGGTGGTAGAGGTATAAACTTTTTTACCCCATCTCTCCAGGGACCTAGCTTCCCTATCTGCTGGCAGAGGATTTTTGGCTGCAGAAGTAGCCACTCCCTTGGGGCCCTGTGAAATAGTTTCTAAATCCACAGAATGGGCCTTAAAGAGATGTTTGTGGGTGTCAGGGACCCTATAATATCGGTCTGGCTTGACAGGAGCAGGAGGGAGAGAATCAGGGTTAGCACTGGAGTCGGAGAAAACATCATTCAGGACATCCATAACTGGAGGGATAGCTAAAGGTCTGTGCTGGGGTAGCTTGAGGAAGGTACGTAGCCTTTTCCTGGAATCAGAGAATTCCTGACCCTGCCATTTAAAATGCTCCCTCATTGAGTGTAGGACTTCACCGAACGAAAAATCCTCTGGAGGAGAGACAGAGGGAATTGATTCCTCAGCATCAGAGTCCTCATAGGCCTGGAAGGATTCTTCTTGGGTATCTGAATGCTCAGAATCCCCAGAGACTTCATCTGAAGAGAGGTTGTCGGCCTGCTCAGTTCTGGGCCTTTTCTCTGCAGGCGGCTGAGAACCTCTGTCTGGATGAGGCTGAGACCCCCTGATAAGAGAAATAAGATCTGCAGCAAGAGACATGATCTGTTTATCAGAAGGGGCCTGGGCAGTAGGTTTAGGATGGGCCTTGGCCTTGCTGGCGGCCTTAGCACGTGCAAAGGCCTTGATGGACATGGATACCGAAGGCCTAGGTGCCCCACGTGCAGGAGTAACCTTGTCCACAGGAATGGTGTCGGGTAGATCCAGAACTTCGGTTTCTGGAGGAAAATCAACAACCGGCACTGGTGTAGACTCTGAGACCGAAGGACGTGTTAACGCTGTGTCGTTGGCCTGGAGCGGTTGAATTACCGCTTCCGAAGGGACCGAAGCACTCGCGGAGGGTTTAGGAGGAGTATCGGTGGAGGACACGGGCCGAGGATGTCGGTCCCGGTCCTTTCGTTTTTTGGTAGATTGAGTTGTCGGTTGTTCCGACGGCATGATATAAGCGAAAGATTCGCCGAAAAAGTCTTCGGCAAATTCTGCCCGGCGCCTGAGAGTGCGCTTATTAAAGCAAGCACAGGCAGCACAGGCCGAGACGTCGTGGTCTGGGCCCAGGCAAGGAAGGCAATAAGAATGGAAGTCCTTATGAGGTATTTGTTTACCACAAGACAAACAATTATTAACTTTCTCAATTTGTTCTGACATCGGCTGAGGCAAGAAAAAATGTTCCCCAACGGGGTACTTAGCTTTTAGATAACTTCGGTACTGAAAACACAGGAGCTGATCGACCGGCACTTGCGAACTGCTTCTGCTTCGGGCACCGCGCGGCAAGAAAGACTGAAGATGGTGTCGGCCGATGCCTTTATACTCCAGCTGTTCTGACGTCGGAGAGGAGGCGACACCAGCCGACGCCGGACCCAGACTTTGGAATCCGGTCGACCGAGGGCTGCCTGAGGCAGGACAACCCATATGTTATGACTGCAGTTGCATTCTTGAAGGACATGTAGGTAGTTTGTGTCCACAATCAGAACACTGCTTAAACCCCGGACTACTTTTCTGCCATGACAGCAAATTAATCAATAGAAAAAGGTACCAGCAAGGGTACAAAAGAATACCCGAAGGTATGACAAAAAAGAAAAAGGATTACCAACGATGGTAGAGAGAATATCTCGCGATAAAAAAGGTAAAGAAAAGAGCAGAAAAACCTGAAGAAAATATGTACACTAGATGCGATAAGGTAAGAGACAAAGAAATATAGACTTTCCTGACAGAAAAGTAATTGAAAAACTATTAAACAACAAATAACTGCACTTAGCTCAAGAGAAGTAGATTGACACGACCGAATGGCAAAACAGCAAATGAAATCTGAGGTAACAAGGAGAGGGGAATTGTGGGTAAGAGTTTAGCTCGAGAGTCTGAAGCTGACGCGAGCTTGGAAAACGGCCGGCTCTGTTCAGAGGTCGGAACAGATACCCATGCGTAAGGAATGGATGAGTATTAACAATATCAGATCACATTTTATGAACTAAAGTTGGAGAAAGCCAATGGAGAACTCGAATCAGCATAAATTAAGGTGTGTAGATAAAACACAAGACCCTCAGGACCAAACAGAATAACAAGAAATAATACAAATTATGACAAATACAGAAAGGGATATTAGAAGCCAGCAGCATTTTAAATCAAGACCGTGAAGGTTGGACAGGGACAAGCAAAACGTACAGTTGTGTACACTTACCATAAATGTAGAAGTTCGAGTGTATTCACTGTTGCAGTCATCACATTTGGCTTATCTGTTTACAGTAGCCCTCAGTCGGCCTTATTAAAGTCTTGGGTCCTGCGTCAGTTGCTGTCCCTTCTTCCATGATGTCAGGTCGTCAGGGGTATAAAACATGGAGCTGATGCCATTACATCCATTTTTCTTGTCCAAGATGTCAGGTGCCCCCCTAATAGTAAGCAATTAAATCTATAAATATACAAGATTATCCCTCCAACAAAAAAGCAAAAACACCGAAAAGCTTTTGAGCATAGTAAAGGAGAGTAGAGGTATAGCCAAAAAAAATAAGGGGGCTGGAGGAAGGGTGGAAGGGTAACCAGGACTGCAACAGTGAATACACTCTGAGATCTACATTTATGGTAAGTGTACACAACTGTACTATGATCTTCCTGTTTCACTGTTGCAGTCATCACATTTGGGTAGATTCCCAAAGCTAAGGATGGGAGGAGGAATTTAGATAGCATTAGGACCAGCTCTAAGGCCCTGCAAGAATGCAGTGGCCAAGCCAGCTCTGGATTTAGAGAAAATTGGCAAATGGTAACACGTGGTGAAAGTATGTATAGAACTCCAGGTAGCAGTCTCTAGGATGTCCCTGGTATGGACGCCTCTGAGAAAGGCTGCAGAGGTAGATGCAGCCCTGGTTGAGTGGGGTCTGATCCCCTGTGGGATAGGTTTGCCATGGTGTTTGTAACAGAAATTAATGCAATAGCCTATCCATTTGGAAATGGTTTGCTTTGAAATAGCCTTCCCCTCTGCCCCTGCAGCAACTGCCATCAGCAGTAGTTCAGATTTCCTTTGAGGTTTAGTCCCGTCCAAGTAGAATCTAAGTTGTCTGTGCACATCTAAGGAGTGCAGAATCCGTTCCCCTTTGTTCTGTGGATTAGGAAAGAAGGTTGGCAAATGAATGGGCTGATTAAGGGCCACACTGGATACCACCTTGAGCATGAAGGAGGGATTGGTCCTGAAGGACACCCTGTCTGCATGAAAAATGATGAAAGGCTCTACTGCCATACGGGCCTGTAATTCAGATACCCTTCTTGCGGAAGTGATTGCTAAAAGGAGAGCTGTTTTCCAAGAAAGGAATTTTAAGTCTGCAGTAGCAGCTGGCTCAAAAGGAGGAAGAGAGTTTCTCCAATACAAAGTTAAGGACCCAGGCTTGAGTTGGAGCTCTCCTGGGAGGTCGTAAATTTCTGGCCCCCTCTGAGGAACTGCTTGAGCAGTGGATGACAGAAGAGGGGAGGTTCTGTGTTATAATGAGCTGAAATGGCGGAGGCGTGAATTTTGATGGAGGACAAAGACATGCCCTTGTGAAGCATCTCAGTTAAGTATTGTAAAATCTGAGGTAAACTGGGCAGTGTTGTGCTCATCCCTTGAGATTGGTTCCAGGCACAGAATCTTTTCCATTTTTCAGTCTAAGATTTTCTAGTACTAGGCCTCCTTGCCTCTAAAATGATATCCATCACTGGTTTACTGAGGGATGGGTAAAGGAGAGATTAGGTAAGTAGCCAAGCTGCTAGGTTCAGTGTTTGAAGCTAAGGGTGTAGAATCTGGTTCTCCTGTTGATACAATAGGGTAGGAGTCAGAGACAGGTGCCATGGGGGCTAAGAGTGACACACTGCGCAAGAGGGGGTACCAGTGCTGGAGTGGCCAGACTGGTGCAATCAAAATAGTCCTTGGTTTGTCTTGTATGATCTCTAGTAGTACTCTGGAGAGCAGAAAAGGAAAGGTATAAACTGATAGGTTTTTCAGCTGAAGGACAGAGCATCCACTTTCCAAGCTTGTTTGTGGGGAGTCCATGTGCAAAATTTGTCCAATTGATAGTTCTGGGGGGGGGGGGGGGCAAACATGTCTATATCTGGGCTCCCCCATTTGCTTGTCAACATGTTGAAAATCCTTGGTTCCAGTTTGCACTCGTGTGGGTCCATGAGGTTTCTACTTAGCTCGTCTGCCAGTGTGTATTTAGTTTTCCAGGCAGGAATTGAGCTTGCAGATGCACTTGGTAGCTCAGGGCTGTGTTCCACAATGCCATGGCTAGACTGATGAGGGGGTAAAAATGTGTACCCCCCACTTGTTTATGTACCACTTAACAGTGGTGTTGTCCATCTTTACCATTAATTACCCTGGAAGAATGTGGTCCTTGAAGGCTGTCAGAGCATTCTGTACAGCTAACATTTCTTTTTGATTGATATGCAGGTGCATTTGACTTGGGTTCCATTTACCCTAAATGCACTTCCCTGTCAAATGATCCCCCCATGCATAGTCTGATGAGCCTGCTTTGAAGCGTAGGTATCTTCTGCAAGAGTCTTTGATTGGGATGTGCAGGTATGCTTCCTTTAGATCTACTGTTGCCAACCAGGCGTCCTTACATAGCATAGGGAGCAACGAAATCACCAAAAAAGTGTTTAGAGTAGACAGGTCCAGGATATGACGCCATGAATCGTCTGTTCTGGTACCAGGAAAAGTCTAGTAGAAACCTTGTCCCTTTTCCTCTTCTGGTACAAACTGAATAGCCCCCATGCTGGAGAGAGAAAGTACTTGCTTTTGGGCCTCTGCCCACCGACTTGGGGGTAGATCAGGCCACCCGCTTGGTGTTGGTAACGTGTGGAAGTGAAATCTGTATCCCTGTGACACTATTTAAAACCCATTTGTCCTGGTTAATGAGTTCCCAGTTCTTTGCATGAAAAGCAATCTCTCCCCCAAAGGGGCAGTCAGTTGAGAAGTGCTTGGAAGTTTTAAAAAGAAGTCACTGAGACAGTTTACCACAGGGGGGAGTTCTATTACTCCCAGATTTGGAAGTGGCACACTTAGTCCTCCGAGTAACCTGGGACTGAAGCCTGGGAGCTCTGCTGGATCTGGGTTTGGACTGAAGATCTGGAAGTGGTAGGAAAGTACCAATTCTTGGAAGGCCAATGCCTACTAAATCCTGGAGGCTGTACTTGTAAAAAATCTACCTTGTTGCCAAACAGGCTGTCCTGGTTTAAAGGGAGCATCCAGTAATTTCGCTTTAACATGATCTGGCAAGGATTGCTCCTTAAGCCAAGCATGCCTTCTAAGTACAGACACAGTTACAGCAGGCCTGCAAGATGCCTCTAGAGAATCAAAACCCATTGCAAAGTATGTTTTCCAACTTGTTCAGCTGAATGCAAAGCCATGGAGAGGATCATAATGGAACTCATAAATAAAGACATAGGGAACTTGCAGACTTTGGATCCATCCCAGTTTGGCTTTGTCAAAGGGAGATCATGCCTCTTAAACTTGGTTGACTTTTTCGAAACAGTCACCAAGGCCATTGATGAGGGCAAGGCAGTCCATACAGCTTACCTCGACCTGGCAAAGGCCTTCGACACAATACCCCACTCAGGTATCATCGAAAAACTCATCGGCTTAAATGTAAACCCATACATCACAAGATGGGTTGCAAACTGGCTAAGTGACAGAACCCACAGGGTCAGAGTTGCTGGCGCCATGTCAGACTCAAAGCCTGTCACAAGTGGTGTCCCACAGGGCTCAGTCCTGGGACCACTCTTGTTTGGCATCTACTTTTCTGAAGTACAAGCAAACACAGGAGGGTTATGGCTGACAAAGTTTGCAGATGACTGCAAACTGGGCGCCATAGTCGAAAACACATCTGACACAGATATCCTTAAGAAGGGCCTCACAGAAACGGATAACTGATGCCAGAGCCATGGCCTAAAGTTAAATGCCAAGAAATGCATAGTCATACCCTTCGGGAAAAACAAGGTTACCCCTAGCTACCATATAGGTGGCAATCCACTGAGCACAGAAGAAGTCATCAGGGATCTGGGGACCCAGGTTGACAGTAACCTTTCGTTTGACACTCATGTTGCCAAAGTAGTTAGGAAAACCTTCTACATTGCCCACCTGATCATGAAAGGATTCACATCTAGATCTAGGGAGGTCATCGTCCCCCTGTACTCATCACTCATTAGACCTATGATTGAGTACAATGCCCCATTCGGAAAGTATCTGACCAGACACCTGCAGCAGCTGGAAAGGCCCCAAAAGTTCCTCACCAAAAGGATAAAGGGTCTCAAAAATATGTCTTATGCTGCCAGACTGAAAGAACTCCAGCTCTATTCAGTCACATACCGCTTGCTCAGAGGTGACCTGTGCCTGACATATAAGGCCATGTCAAACCCAGATTTGATGAATATGCTTCACCTCAAAAAATCTAGATCCCTCAGAACCACAAGGGCAGGAGACTTAAACCTTGACATGGTTATTAATAGAACATGCTGGAGGGACAGATTCATCACCCAGAGACTCCCTATGCTGTGGAACAAAATCCCGGTACATGTGAGGCAGAGCACCTCGCTGGCCTTGTTCAAGAGGAATCTTGACCAATGGATGGGAGATTGCAGATATACCCCAGGGATTACTTCAGTGCCACTGCTTGACAAGAGGCACAGCAAAATAATAGGCATAGTTTTCTTCAAACTAAAGGGGTGGCGAAAGCCACATAACTATGGGCTAGGCTTAGAAATGCCCTTGGGCAGATAGCCTAGTATGAACCTATGAATGCAGTAAATCCTGTAAATCCTTATTTTCAGAACAATCAGGAATCAACATAATTTTCTGTTTAAGCAATCCAATAATATGCTGCTGATACTTTAACATAAGAAACTGGCAGTTTAAGGCCCTAATGGGCAAAGTTGCAGAAATGTATACCTTCTTACCCAATCTATCCAGCGCCCAGGTGTCTCTATCAGAGGGGGTAGGATTGTTGGCAGTTGTGACTTTACTGCACTGGGTCCCTGTAAAATGGTCTCCGCATAAGCAGTACAATTTTTACAAAGGAACTTGAGAGTCAGGGACCCTGTGTAATATCTATCAGGACTTTTGGGAGCAGGAGGTAGAGAGTCAGGGGCCAAGCTAGATTCCGTAAAGGCATCATCAATAATGTCTAGTACAGAAAGTATGGCTAAAGGCCTGTGCTGGGGCAGGAGTAAGAAATCCCTAAGCCTCTTTTTAGAATCAGAGAAATCCTGACTTTCCCAATGAAAATGCTCCCTGAGAGCATGCAAGGTTTCACCAAAAGAGAAATCCTCTTGGGGGGGGGGGGGAGCAAGCAGAGGGAATAGAGTCCTCAGCATCCGAATCTTCATAGGTAGATAAGGGTAAATTCTGGCCATAAGAGGAAACAGAAAATTGAGAATCCTGGTCAGAAGTATCACAAGCAAACTCAGTCCTAGGTCTCGGAGAGGGAAGACAGGCATCTCATGATTAAAGTAGTAAGGTCTTCAGCCAATCTTATAATTTTTTTTTTTTTTTTTTAAGGCATAGAGGCCTGACCATGTCGTCTGGGCATCAGTTTTCTAGGCATGGTTCGAGTTTTAGGCCTTGAAGAAGAAGACGGCGGTTTAATACCCAAGTCAGTAGGCCTGAATACACCCTCAGAAGCCGGTGCCTGCACAGCGGCTCCGGACCCATCCAAGGTACATACATCCACAGGTTCCACAGTTGAAGCATCTCGCGGCATACTGGACTCCGAATGGGTCTCAGTAGAGGCCTGTGAATCGGAGGTAGTGGGTATCAGGGGCTGTGAAAGCGCCTGAGTACCGGCAAACTAGCGACTGCCTTAGAAGAATCATCGTCGACAGCTTTAGACCTAGGTGGCCTGTCTCAGTCTTTGTATTTTTTCAGAATGCTGGTAGTCGTATGGCTTACCGAAAACATATCGGGATAATTGAACAGAGTACCAAAATATTTAGAAGAGAAAATATAAAGACGGCTAGCTCATGGTTTAAATAAGGCACAAAATTGACAGCGAGGTACATCGTGGTCAGGGCCTAGACAAGGAATACAGCACGAAAGAAAATCTTAATGAGGTATTTGCTTTCCACAAGTAATGCAATACCAAGGGGGTACTTAGCTTTTAGTTGAAGACTTCGGTTCTGAAACTCTAAAATGAAAATTTCAGGAGTTGGCCGACTGGCACTTGCGAACTGCTTCTGCTTCAGGCACCACATGGCAAAAAAGACTGATGTAATGGCGTCGGCTGCATGTTTTATACCCCAAGGGACAGCAACTGACGCAGGACGCAAGACTTTGTTAATAAGGCAGACTAAGGGCTACTGCAAGCAGTAACCCAAATGTGATGACTGCAACAGTGAAACACGAAGTACAGTTTTGTACCTACCATAAATGTAGATGTCCGATAGGTATGCATCTGCAGTCATAACATATGGGTTGTCCTGCCTCAGGCAGCCCTTCGGTCTGCCGATTGCAAAGTCTGGGTCTGGCCTCGGCTGATGTTGCACTTTCCCCGTCAGAGCTTCTGGGGTATAAAGGCATCAGCCGACGCCATTTTCCTCAGTGTTTCTTGCTCCAGATGCCAGGTGCCCTCTAGGAAGGCTAAATTTGGATAAATGTTGAAAGTTCCAAACAGTAGCAAACAATATATATATATATATATATATATATACATATATACAAACAAACAAATACACCATAATAGATTCCCCCAGCTAGCTGAAAGAGGGGTAAGCACCCTAGGAATACCACAGAGGAGAAGGAGGGTGGGTAATCCTGACTGCAGATGCATACCTATCTGAAATCTACATTTATGGTAGGTACAAAACTGTACTATGTCCTTCAAGGATGCATCTGCAGTCATAACATATAGGTAGAATACCATAGCCAAACTGGGGGAGGAGGTACTAAGATAAGGATGGTGTAGTTAAGATCCCCTGTAAAACTGCAGTTGCAAAGCCTGCTTGGGATCTGGAGTATAAGGGTAGATTGTAATGCTTGGCAAATGTATGCACGGAGCTCCAAGTAGCAGCTTCTAAAATGTCCTTGGTAGCCACCCCTCGTAGGAAAGCTGTAGTGGTGGCTGTGGCTCTTGTGGAATGAGGCCTGATATTTTCAGGAGCTGTCTTTCCATGAAAAGAGTAACAAAAGCGAACGCAGTTTCCTATCCATTTTGAAATTGTCTGTTTGGAAATTGCTTTTCCTTGCACCCCAGTTGCATATGCTACAAAAAGTTGGTCAGTTTTTCTGCTGGTTTTAGTTCTGTCCAGACAGTAGCGTAGTTGTCTGTGTACATCCAAGGTGTGCAATAGTTTTTCCCCTTTGTTCTGTGGGTTAGGGAAGAACGTAGGCAAATGAATAGCTTGGTTAAAGGATACCCTGGATACCACCTTTGGCATGAAAGTAGGATTGGTTCTCAGAGACACACTATCCTGGTGAAAAATAAGGAAAGGCTGCACTGCCATTAATGCCTGTAACTCAGATACTCTTCTTGCTGAAGTGATTGCCAGAAGGAAAGCAGTTTTCCAAGATAAGAACTGTAAGTCTGCTGATGCTGCTGGTTCAAAAGGAGGTAGTGTCAATTTTTCCAGCACAAAATTGAGATCCCATGCAGGCAGAGGGGGTCTCCTTGGAGGTTTTACATTTCTGATCCCTCAGATAGGAGGATCCATATTATATTCTGCTGAAATTGCTGAAGCATGAATCTTAATGGAAGAGTAGGACAGGCCATTGTGGAACAATTCTGCTAAGTATTCTAGGATGTGTGCTAGGTTTGCCACTGTGACATCTGTACCCTTTGATGTGCTCCAAATGAGGAATCTCTTCCATTTAGCTGAGTATGTCTTCCTTGTAGAGGGTCTGCGAGCCTCCAGGATGATGTCCTTGACCCTCTGAGATAAGACAGTTTGGTTTGGTTTTAAGCAATTTTCCAGGCAGTTAGCTGCAGTGTTTTCAAGTTTGGATGCAGGGTCTTGAAATTGTTCTGCGCTAGAAGAAGAGGCCATAGGGGTAGAGGCCATGAGTTCGCCCGAGACATGCTTCTCAGTAGCGGATACCAGTGCTGCCTTGGCCAGTCCGGAGCTATTAGTATCACCTTTGGCTGTTCCTCCCTGATCTTCAGTAGAACCTTGCACATCAATGGGAGAGGTGGAAATGCATACACTGTTAGGGCATTCCAGCTGAAAGAGAGAGTCCACCCTCCAGGCTTGTGGGTGGTATGTCCTTGAGTAGAATTTCTTCAGTTGGTGGTTGAGTGGGGAGGTAAACAGGTCTATCTCTGGCATTCCCCATTTCTTTGTAATGAGTTTGAAGATGTCTGGATGCAGCATCCATTCATGAGCATCCGTGGTAGTTCTGCTTAAGCTGTCTGCTAGTGAATTCTCTTTTCCTGGTACGAATTTGGCCTGCAGCTGGATATTGAGATTCAGGCCTACGTTCCACAGATCCATTGCCATCCGGCATAGAGGGTAGGAATGCGTGCCTCCCTGTTTATGTACCACATGACCGTGGTGTTGTCTGTCCTTATCAGCAGATGTCCTTGCTGGAGGAATGATTTGAATGCCTCGATTGCATGCTTCACTGCCAGCATCTCCTTTTGGTTTATGTGCAAGTTTAGCTGGTCTTGAGACCATAGGCCTTGGATACATTTGTCCTCCCATGTGTGCTCCCCATCCTAGGTCTGAGGCGTCCGTGGTGATGGACTGCCTTGGTTGTGGTTTGTTGAAAGGCAACCCTCTGTTGGACTGGCAGGCCTGAGCCCACCACAGGAATTCCTTTTGAAGGCATGGAATGATTGGTATCATGGTTTCTAGACTGTGCCTGTGTTGAGACCATGCATTCCTTAGGTACCATTGTAAATTCCTCATATGCAGCCTGGCATGCGGGATCAAGATTATGCAGGATGCCATGTAACCCAGGGCCTGCAGGACTTTCCTTGCAGTAAGCTGAGCTTGTCTTGTCAAAGTCATGAAGTAATCTGGAAGTTGCTTTTGTTTTTCTTCTGTGAGAAAAGCCATCTGAGTTAGTGTCCAGATCCGCACCCAAAAAGGTTATCCTTTGGGATGGCACTAGTCTTGACTTTTGGATGTTGACTGTGTATCCCAAGGCCTGTAACAGGTGTATGACATAGGCCAAATCCTTTACCAATTTTGTCTTGTTGTCCGCTTGTATTAGGCAGTCATCCAGGTATGAGTAGATTTGAATTCCCTGAAGCCTGCAATGTGCAATTACTGATGCCAGGCATTTCGTGAATACTCTGGGCGCAGTAGATAAGACAAAGGGCAATGCTGAGAATTGATAATGCTCTGATCCTGCAAGAAATCTGAGGTGTCTTCTGCAATATGGTTGGATAGGGACGTGCAGGTATGCCTCCTTGAGATCTAGAGTCACCAGCCAAGACTCCTTGCCCAACATGGGAAGAAGTTGCTGTAGGGTCAGCATTTTGAATTTTGGCACAATGAGATATGTGTTCAGTGCGGACAAGTCGAGAATAGGCCTCCATTGGTTTTCTTTTCTTGGTACAAGGAATAGTCTGGAGTAAAATCCTTGGCTTTGTTCCATAGATGGTACCCTTTCTATCGCTTTCATCTGAAGTAAATTGTTGATTTGTCTTAAAGCCTCTGGCTTCTGGTTTGGTGGAAGGTTTGGCATTCCGCTCCTTTTTGGTAAAGTGTGGAAGTGAAACCTGTATCCTTTGTCTATTGTTTGCAATGTCCATGTGTCCTTTGTAATGCAATGCCAGTTTTTTGAGAATAAAGCCAGCTTTCTGCCCAAGGGTGCTTCCAGTTGTTCCCTGGTAGGCGGAATCAGAGTCAAGTCATTGTGTCTGTCCTGTGGAAGTGGTTGTAGTTGCAGCTGTGGCACTACTCCTCTGGTTGGCAGGCTGCCACTGATGACCCCTGTAGGCACCCTTTGATTGACCTCTGCCTCTTGGGCATCTATTCCTGCCCCTCTGTGCTCTGGAGGTGTCTGGAAAGGACCAATTCTTTGAAGGCCAGTTTCTGCTGAACCTCGGAGGTTGAACCTGCAGAAAATCCTTTACTGTTTGCACAGATTTTGCTTTTTCTTCCACTTTCTTTAGAATCTCCTGTGCAGGGGAGCCAAATAAACTTTGTTTCTCCATTGGAGCATCTAGGAGTTTAGCCTTGACATGTTCTGGCAAGGATTGCTCTTTTAGCCAGGCATGCCTACGAATTACTGCCCCAGTCATAGCTGATCTAAATAAAGCCTCCAGTGCATCATAGCCACATTTTAAGAAATGATTACTGACCTGCTGAGAGTTGTGTACCAAATCCTGAAGGGATTTACGGTCTAAAGGTTCAGAAGAAAGCTTTTTATTCAGCTGATCTAACAAATATTCTTGGTACTGTATCATATGGAATTGACAGTTTAATGCCCTGGCAGAAAGAGTAGCAGATGTATAGACCTTTTTACGCCATCTCTCTAATGCTTTTGACTCTCTTTCAGAGGGTAGGGGATTTTTGGCGGTGGCAGCTGCAATACCTTTTGGGCCCTGAGAAATAGTTTCTGGGTCTGCAGCATGTGCTTTATTCAGGTGGAAGTGAGAATCCGGGACCCTGTAATATCTGTCAGGTTTGGCAGGGGCCGGGGGAAGAGAATCAGGGGCAGAACTGACATCATTGTACACATCATCAATTACAGTTAGCACAGGTGGTATTGGCTAAGGGCCTATGCTGGGGCAAATGTAAAAATGTCCTTAATCTTTTTCCAGAATCAGTAAAATCCTGACCCTGCCATTGAAAGTGTTCCCTCATTGAGTGCAAAGTCTCCCCAAAGGAAAATTCTTCAGGAGGGGAGGCCGAAGGAATAGAGTCTTCTGCATCTGAATCCTCATAAGGCGAATAGGCCCCTTCCTGATGGTCTGACAAATCAGAGCCATCCGAGGAGTAATCAGAGGACAGAGGTTCGGAGGGTTCAGTCCTAGGCCTTTTGTCAGGTGGAGGTTGGGAGGCCCTGTGTGGGTGAGGTTGGGAACCCCTAATCAAGGATATAAGGTCCTCAGCAAGACTGAGAATCTGAGAACTTGAGGAAGGCCTCTGAGAAGTAGATTTGGCAGGTAAAGCTTTTGAAATTTTGGCAGCTTTAGCCCTGGAGAAGGCCTTAATAGACATAGAAGCAGGGGGCCTAGCTGCCCCATGTGCAGGTGTAGAAATGTCCAAAGGAATGGTGTCGGACAATTCTTGTGCGCTAGCTTCGGTAGGGATTTCTGAAGCCGACTCAGCCGGGGCCTCTCTGGCCTCGGTTGTCGGAGGTATGATTACGGTAGAAGTAAGAACCGAGGACTCTGTTTCAGCCGAAACCGAGACACTCGCGGTAGGCCTAACCGTGGTTTCAGCCGAAACCACGGGCCGCGAGTGTCTGTCATGTTCCCTGCGTTTTTTGGCCATATGCGTAGTCAGAGTCTCCGACGGCATTTTATATGCAAAAGCGGATCTGAAAAACTCTTCTGCAAACTCCGACCGACGTCTAAGAGTCCGTCGGTTGAAGGAGGCACAGGCTAAACAAGCTGATACGTCGTGGTCTGGGCCTAAGCAAGGAAGGCAGTAAGAATGGAAATCCTTATGAGGTATTTGTTTCCCACAAGTTAAACAATTATTTACTTTGTCTGACATCGGCTGAGGCAAGAAAGAGTCCCCAACGGGGTACTTAGCTTTTTTCGAAGTCTTCGGTAGCTGAAATCTCTGGATCTGACCGACCGGCACTTGCGAACAGCTTCTGCTTCGGGCACCGCGCGGCAAGAAAGACAGAGGAAAATGGCATCGGCAGATGCCTTTATACCCCAGAAGCTCTGACGTCGGGGAAAGTGCGACATCAGCCGAGGCCAGACCCAGACTTTGGAATCCGGCCGACCGAAGGGCTGCCTGAGGCAGGACAACCCATATGTTATGACTGCAGATGCATCCTTGAAGGACATCATCTAGTACTATTGAAAATGAACATTTAACCTAAATGCAAAAAAAGGAACAAAGTACAGTTGTGTACCTACCATAAATGTAGATGTTTGAGTGTATTCACTGTTGCAGTCATTACCACTTGGGTTATCCTGCTGGCAGGCTGAATTTCAAAGTCCTGGTCTGGCGTCGGTTGCTGTCGCCTCTTCCCTGACGTCAGTGCGCCAGGGGTATAAAAGATGCAGCTGACGCCATTTTCTTCAGTTTTTCTTGCCCCAGATGTCAGGTGCCCCCAAAAGGGTAGGCCAAAAAACATTGCATATAAAAGCATGCACTAAAATAAACAATACCTTCATCTGCAAGCAAATACACCACATAGGTTGTATGGAATAAAGAAGTACAGATAAGTCTCGGCAAAGAAAGGGGGATGGTGGGTGGGTAACCTGGACTGCAACAGTGAATACACTCCAACATCTACATTTATGGTATGTACACAACTGTACTATGTCCATAGTGTTTCACTGTTGCAGTCATTATACTTGGGTTGAATCCCAAAGCTGAGGTTGGGCGGCTGGGTCTAAATAGAATTAGGAGTGGCTATAAGGCCCTGCAGAACTGCAGTGGCAAAGCCTGCTCTGGATTTAGAGTAAAGAAGCAAGTGGTAGTGCTTAGTAAAAGTGTGCGCTGAAGTCCAAGTTGCAGCCTCCAAAATATCCTTGGTTGGTACTCCTCTGAGGAAGGCTGCTGAGGTGGCTGCTGCCCTGGTAGAATATGGTCTAATGCCCTTAGGCACTGATTTGCCATGTTGAGAATAGCAGAAACGAATGCAGTGTCCTATCCATTTTGAAATAGTCTGCTTTGAGATAGCCTTTCCTTGTGATCCTGCGGCATATGTCACTAAAAGTTGCTCAGTCTTTCTGAAAGCTTTAGTTTTGTCCAAGTAGAAGCGTAGCTATCTATGTCCAAAGACTGTAGAAGTCTTACCCCTTTATTCTGTGGGTTTGGGTAAAAAGTAGGCAAATTAATGGTTTGGTTAAGAGCCACACTGGGCACTACCTTAGGCATAAATGTTGGGTTTGTCCTTAGAGAAAAGTACAGTTTTGTATCTACCATAAATGTAGATGTTCGAGGATCCACATTGCTGCAGTCCTAACTATTGGGTAGTCCGCTGTCCAGTCGGCCCGAATACCAAAGTATATGGCTGACGTCGGTCAGGGCGCATTAGACTGACGTCAGTACGTCAGGGTACTAATGCGCATGACCGACGTCATATCCTCAAGTCTTTTCTTGCCCCAGATGTCAGAAGACCCTGAAAAGATAAGGCCAAAACCAAGAACTCCAAAAATACCTGCACCAAAAATATGTACAATATATACAAAATTACCAGAATAGAACCTCACCTACACAACCACCCCTAAACACAGAGGGGAAGGAGGGAGGGTAAATTGGACTGCAGCAATGTGGATCCTCGAACATCTACATTTATGGTAGGTACAAAACTGTACTATGTTCTTCATTCCACATTGCTGCAGTCCTAACTATTGGGTAGAATCCCAAAGCAGAGGTAAGGGAGGCTGGCAAATCATAAGGAAGCAGGAACTGACAACATGCCTTGCAAAATAGCTGTGGCAAAACCAGCCCTAGACTTAGAGTAGAGAGGAAGGTGATAATGCTTAGAGAAAGTATGCACTGAACTCCAAGTAGCTGCCTCCAAAATATCCTTAGTTGCCACCCCTTAGAAATGCTGTTGAAGTGGCAGTAGCCCTAGTGGAATGAGGCCTAATCCCAGCTGGAATCTCCTTGCCATGATGGGAATAACAAAATGCAATGCAAAACCCAATCCACCTAGAAATAGTTTGTTTTGACACAGGCTTGCCCTGAACCCAAAGCAAAAGAAACAAACAACTGCTGAGACTGCCTAAAATCCTTAGTCCTGCTCAAATAATAACGCAATTGCCTGTGTACATCTAAAGTGTGCAAAATCTTTTCCCCTTTATTTTGGGGATCTGCATAAAAAGTAGGCAAATGAATAGTTTGGTTTAAAGCCACACTAGAAACCACCTTAGGCATAAAGGAAGGATTAGTACGTAAAGATACCCTATCCTTATGAAAAATCAAAAAGCTCTACCGCCATAAGGGCCTGCAACTCAGAAACCCTTCTTGCAGAAGTAATGGCCAACAAAAAAGCAGTCTTCCATGACAAGTATTTCAATTCAGCAGTAGCCATGAGGCTCAAAAGGTTGTAGAGTAAGTTTCTCCAACACAAAATTGAGATCCCAAGCAGGAGTAGGAGCTCTCGTGGGGGTCTTATATTCTTTGCCCCTCTAAGAAATTGCTTGAACAAAGGATGCGAAAACAATGGTGGGTCACAATCATAGTGAGCTGAAATTGCTGCAGCATGAATCTTAATGGAAGAGAAAGACAAACCTTTGTCCAATAACTCAGTAAGATATTGAAGAGCCACACTCAAATTAGGCTCAGAAATCTCCAAATTGTTTGCTGCACTCCAAAATAAAAATCTCTTCCATTTTTCTGCGTACACTTTCCTTGTACTAGGTCTTCTGGCTTCCATAATCACATTTAAAACTTGTTGAGGAAGTTGAGACCTGCTGTCTTTCAAAACAGAATATGCCAGGCTGTTAGATGAAGAGAGTGAAGCTTGACATTGAGCAGGTGACCGTCCCTCTGAGACAACAGGTGTGGAATCAAGGGTAAAGGCCATGGAGGCTTCCTTACCAGACTCCTCAGTAATGGGTACCAGTGCTGCGAGGCCAATCTGGAGCTATTAAAATCATCCTTGGCTTGTCTTGTCTGACCTTTAGAAGTACCTTTGGGAGAAGAGGCAGAGGTGGAAAAGCATACACATGAAGATTTTTCCAACTGAAAGAAAGAGCATCCACTTTCCAAGCTGTGTGATGAAACCTCTTTGTGCAAAACTTTGGCAGCTGGTGGTTTAGTGGAGAAGCGAACAGATCTATGTCTGGAGTTCCCCATGACACTGTCAATTTCTGAAATACATGAAGATCCAGTTTCCACTCGTGGGGATCCATGATTTGTCTGCTTAACACATCTGCTAAGGAGTTCTGTGCTCCAGGCAGAAACCTTGCCTGAAGAGTTAGTTGCAAGCTGAGCACAGTCTCCCATAAAATCATTGCTTGCCTGCACAATGGGTAAGAATGTGTTCCCCCTTGTTTGTTGATGTACCACATGACAGTTGTGTTGTCTGTTAGAATCAACACCTGCCCTGGAAGAAGTAACTCCTTGAAAGCCATTAATGCAAACTGGACTGCTAACATCTCTTTCATGTTGATATGTAGATGCTGTAGTCTGGCAGGCCACTTGTCTTGTATCCACTTTCCATTTAGATGAGCTCCCAAGCAATGTCTGAGGCATCTGTCGTTAGAATCTGACTCGCCTCTGGCCGGGTCACAGAGAGTCCCTTGTTTAGGTGACATTCCTGAGCCCACCACAAAAATTCCTTTTGAATGCAAGGTATTATTTGAATGACAGTGTCCAAATCCTGGCAGTGCTGTGTCCATACATTTTTGAGATACCATTGCAGCTTCCTGATATGCAGTTTGGCATTGGGAAGCACCAGAATACAAGATGCCATGAACCCTAAGGCTTGAAGGACTGTCCTTGCAGTCAGCCCGGACTGAAGAGATAGTTGATGGAAGTAACTGGAAAGATTCTTTTGTTTGTCCGGGGTTAAAAAGGCCATCTGGGCTGCTGTATTCAGTCTCACACCCAGAAAGCACATGTCTTGAGAGGGTACTAGACTGGACTTTATTTCGTTCACAGAATACCCTAGGCATCTTAGCACTGCTATGACATAATCCAAATGCTGTAGAAGGTCTTCCTTTCCTTGAGCTAGAATCAGGAAGTCGTCCAAGTAAGGATAGATTTGAATTCCTTTTAGCCTGAAGTAAGCTATCACTGGAGCCAGAACCTTTGTGAATACTCTGGGCGCAGTGGATAAGCCAAAGGGCAATGCAGAGAACTGATAATGAGAATTTCCAGCTCGAAAGCAGATACTTCCTGCAACTTAGTCTTATAGGCACATGAAGGTAAGCTTCCTTGAGATCTAAAGTTACCATCCAGTGATCTTTGCCCAGCAGAGGTAAAAGCTGTTGTAACGTCAACATTTTGAACTTGGGAATGTCCAGATAAGTGTTGAGGATCGATAAATCCAAAATTGGTCTCCACGTGTTCCCCTTCTTCGGTACTAGGAACAGGCGAGAATAAAATCCTAGGCCCCTTTCTGGCACAGGAACTGGCTGAATGGCCCCTATTTGGAGCAACAGAGAAATTTGCTTGTGAGCCTCTTTTCTTTGTAGAGGAGGAATGTCTGGCATGCCTTTGAAAGGAGGCAAGGTATGGAAATAAAACCTGTAACCGTGGTGAATGATATCCAGAACCCATCTGTCTTGGGTAATTAAATCCCAATTTTCTTTGAAAAGAGACAGCCTTCCTCCCAAAGGTGCTGCCAGGCGAGAATGTACTGGCAGCTGAAAAGGCAGGTCATTGGGTCTGCTTACGAAAGGACTGACCCCTGCCCTCACCAGAAGTCTGAGCAGGGGAACTCCCTGGCCTAGGCCTAAAAGAACCTTGAGCTCTGCCCCTACCACGTCTAGACCTACCCCTAGACTGGGAATCATTAGCAGGATAAGTCCATCCCTTAGTAGGCCAATTTCTACTAAACTTGGAGGCTGCACCTGCAAAAATCCTTAACAGTTTGCATAGACTTAGCCTTGTCCTCCATTTTCTTTAAAACTGCTTCCACAGGCGAACCAAACAACACATCAGACTGCAAAGGAGCATCCAAAATCCTTGTTTTAACATGCTCAGCTAAATTCTGATCTCTCAACCAGGCATGCCTACGAAGAACAGAACCAGTGGCAGCCACCCTCGAGGAGGCCTGCACAGCATCAAAACCACACTGCAAGGAATGTTTACCCACCTGTTCAGACACATGAACTAAATCCTGCAACTCTTTACACTCAATACCTTCTGCCAGAGCATCCACCTTAGATTTCAATTGTGAAAGGAGGTAATTCTGATACTTTAACATGTGAAACTGACAATTCAACGCCCTCATGGCTAAAGTGGAAGAAGTATACACTTTCTTTCCCCATCTATCCAAAGCCCTTGCCTCTTTATCAGGAGGAACAGGATTTTTAACAACAGAGGCCTTCACACCTTTAGGCCCCTGAGAGACAGTTTCGGGTCTGCCCTAGGACTCTTAAAAGGATACTTATGACCTTCAGGCACCCTATAGTACCTATCCGGTTTAACTGGGGCAGGAGGCAAAGAATCAGGATTCAGGGAAGCCTCTGCCAAAACATCTTCCACCACATTCAGAACAGGAGGTATAGCTAAAGGCCTATGCTGGGGTAAAAACAAGAATTCCCTAAGCCTCTTCCTGGAATCAGAGAAATCTTGACCTTCCCATTTAAAATGCTCCCTCATGGAATGCAGAGTCTCTGAAAATGAAAAATCCTCAGGAGGAGAAGCCGAAGGAGTAGAATCATCCACATCAGAATCAGAATAAGGAGGATACTCCTGCAAGTCTTCAGCCGAAGACTCAGAAGCCTCCGAACATTGCTCAAAACTCTCATACTCAGGTTCCACCCTAGGCCTCTTATCAGGAGGGGGCATAGAACCTCTAATCATAGTAATCAAATCCTCTGCCATTTTAAGCATATGTTTCTTAGGCAAAGACCCTGAAGTACTAGGAGAAACCCCCACTGAAGCTAAACTTGGCCTGCCTCTCAAAGAAGCCTTGGAAACAGAAGGGGAGGCTCTAACCACCTTAGGAAGAGAGGGAAGAACAGCCACCTGAGAAGCCCCCTCAGCCTGGCCTACTTCCTGAGAGGATACATCCTGTAACAGTAAAGTCTCTCCCTGAGACTCCAAAGAAACACCTGGCAGAACCTCCGGCTCCACTGAGCCTTCTAAAGAACCGACGTCTGGGACTGTCGGTTCTTCCACTCTAGGCTTCGCTGCTTTGTCCTTGCGCTTTTTGGCCGAAGCGTCGGAGCATCTGGCGGCATTTTAATATTACAAAGCTTACCAGAAACTAACCTGGCACAGTCTAACCTTCTCTTAATAGTGCGTTTGTTAAATCTAGCACAAGAGCGGCATCCAACAACGTCGTGCTCAGGCCCTAAACAAGGTATACACAAAGTATGGTAATCCCTATGAGGTATCTGTTTCCCACAAGAAATACAGTTATTCACTTTTTCTGACATCCGGTTAAATACTGAGGCAAGAAAAAACCAAAATATTCCCCAACGGGGTACTTAGCCAACTTTGATTCGGTCTGAAACTCTGACTTCAGAAACTTTCAGAACGCCAACCTGCACTCGCAAAAATGCTTCTGCATCGGACCATGCGGCAAAAAAGACTGAGGATATGACGTCGGTCATGCGCATTAGTACCCTGACGTACTGACGTCAGTCTAATGCGCCCTGACCGACGTCAGCCATATACTTTGGTATTCGGGCCGACTGGACAGCGGACTACCCAATAGTTAGGACTGCAGCAATGTGGAATGAAGAACATCCCTGTCCGGATGGAAGATAATAAAAGGATCCACTGCCATTAATGCCTGTAACTCAGACTCTTCTTGCTGAAGTTATTGCGAGGAGCAAAGCTGTTTTCCATAAGAATTTTATCTCAGCTGTATTGGCTGGCTCAAAAGGAGGTAGTGTGAGTTTTTCCAAGACGAAATTGAGGTCCCATGCAGGTATTGGTGATCTCCTTGGAGGTCTTATGTTTTTGGACCCCCTGAGGTACACTGCCTAAGCAATGGATGTGAAAAAATAGGTGGGTCCGTATTGTAATGAGCTGAAATGGCAGAGGCATGGATCTTAATTGATGAGAAGGATAGGCCTTTGTCCAGCATCTCAGTTAGATATTGCAAAATCTGTGGAATATTTGGAACAAGCGTGTCAATTCCTTGTGCCTGGTTCCAAGCACAGAACCTCTTCCATTTTTCTGCACAAGATTTTCTGGTGCTGGGCCTCCTGGCCTCCAAAATAACATCCATAACCGCTTTAGAGAGAGGTGTATTCTCAATGGTTACACTATCCGCCACGCAGCTAGATTTAGGGTTCTGAGTTGGCTGTGCAGGATCTGATTGTTTTCTTGGGTCAGTAAATGAGGAATTTGAAGCAATGTCCAGGCTGGGCCTTGAGACAAGCTCCTTAGGATTGGGTACCAGTGCTGGCGTGGCCAATCCGGGACAATCAGTATCATTTGTGGCTTCACTTGTCTGACATTTAGGAGTACCTTGGGGAGGAGAGGCAGTGGAGGAAAGGCATATATTGTAAGGTTGTTCCAGCTGAATGACAAAGCATCCACTTTCCAAGCTTGTTTGTGATAAGTCCTTGTGCAGAATCGCTGAAGTTGGCAGTTGAGAGTGGAGGCAAAAAGATCTATGTCTGGGCATCCCCATTTCCTTGTTTTCATGTTGAAGATTTGTGGATCTAGTTTCCACTCGTGAGGATCCATGAGGTTTCGGCTTAGTTCGTCTGCCAGAGCATTTGTTTTTCCTGGCAGGAATTGCACTTGCAGGTGTACTTGGTAAGTCAATGCTGTGTTCCATAAAGTCATGGCTTGTCTGCAGAGGGTGTAGGAATGTGTGCCCCCCTGCTTGTTTATGTACCACATGACTGTGGTTTTGTCCATCTTTATCAGCAGCTGTCCTGGATGAAGTAGGTCTTTGAAGACTGTCAGGGCATTTTGTACAGCTAGCATCTCTTTTTGATTGATGTGAAGATGCCTTTGGCTTGCGGGCCATGTGCCCTGAATACATTTTCCTGCCATATGGGCCCCCCAGGCATAATCTGATGCATCTGCTGTTAGTGTTTGCCTGGCTGTGGGTAAAGTGAATGGCTGTCCCTTGTTGTGGTGACAGGCCTGTGCCCACCATCGAAACTCCTGTTTCAGACAGGGAATGAGTGAAATTAATGATTCCAGGCTGTGGCAATGTTGAGTCCAAACACTTTTTAGATACCACTGTAGTTTCCTCATATGCAATCTTGCATATGGAATTAGCAGAATGCAGGATGCCATGTAGCCCAGAGCCTGCAGAATTTTTCTTGCAGATAACTGGGTCTTTGTTGCCATGCTTTCGAAGTAAGAAGTCAGTTGCCTTCGTTTGTCTGGCGTGAGATAAGCCATCTGAGCAGTTGTATTTAAGCTTGCACCCAGGAATATTATCTCTTGAGAGGGTACTAGTTTTGATTTCTTTTCATTTACTGTGTACCCTAGGCAAATTAGTAATCTTTTTACAAACGCCAGATGCTTTAGACTGTCTTTGGTCTCTGCTTGAATAAGGCAGTCGTCCAAGTAGGGATATATTTGAATTCCTCTGTCTGCAAAATGCAATTACTGGTGCCAGGCATTTTGTGAAGAACCTGGGTGCAGTAGATAAGCCAAAGGGCAGTGCAGAGAATTGGTAGTGCATTGAGCCAGCTATGAATCTGAGGTATCTTCTGCAAGATTGTCAGATTGGGACATGCAGGTATGCCTCTTTAAGGTCCAAAGTTACAAGCCAAGCCTTCTTGCCCAGCATGGGCAGAAGCTGCTGCAGAGTCAACATTTTGAATTTCGGAACGTCCAGAAAAGTATTTAGAATTAACAGGTCCAGAATTGGTCTCCATGCTTTGCCCTTTCTTAGTACTAAGAAAAGTCTTGGGTAAAATCCTTGTCCCTGCTCTTGTTGTGGCACTGGGTGAATAGCCCTCACGTCCATGAGAGATGAAACTTGTTTTTGTGCCTCTGCCCATTGACTGTGTGGCAGGTCTGGCATACCTTTTGCCTTTGGGAGGGTGTGAAAGTGGAACCTGTAGCCCTGAGAAACTATTTAAGACCCATTTGTCCTGGGTGATCATGTGCCAATTTTGTGAAAAAAGTGCTAGCTTTCCCCCAAGGGTGCTGCCAAAAGACTAACGTTTGGCATTGGCGAAGGGAAGTCATTGGGACTGTTTCCTATATGGCTGTGATTTGTGTTCTCCGCTTTTGGAGGTAGAAGCATCCCATTGTTTGGGCCCGTATGAGCCCTGGGGCAGTTGTCTGCCTCTAGGGCATCTGTATCTGCCTCTTTGTGGCCTGTCTGACATGGGAAAGGACCAATTCTTAGAAGCCCAGTTCCTGCTAAATCTGGGTGGCTGTACCTGTAAGAAATCCTTTACTGTCTGCATAGATTTAGCTTTATCCTCCATTTTCTTCAACACCTCTTCTGCCTTAACACCAAAGTATCATGCTGTAATGGAGCATCCAATAATTTTGCTTTAACATGAACAGGCAGAGTCTGTTCCTTTAACCAAGCATGCCTTCTAATGACAGAACCTATTACAGCGGCCCTGCAAGAGGCCTCCAGTGAATCATAACCACATTGCAAAGTATGTTTTCCCACTTGTTCAGCTGCATGCAATAAATCCTGCATTTCCTTGTTCTCAGAACATTCAGAATGTCAACATTTTCTGTTTTAGCAGAGACATTAAGTATTGCTGATATTTAAGCATATGAAACTGACAATTTAAAGCCCTTACAGCCAAGGTAGCAGAAGTGTAAACTTTTTTCCTCCATCTGTCCAGTGCCCTTGAATCTCTATCTGAGGGGAGAGGGTTTTTTGCAGTAGCGGCCTTGATCCCTTTGGGACCCTGAGAAATAGTTTCTGGGTCAGCAGCAGGGTTTTCATTTAGAAATTTATGAGAATCTGGAACCCTGTAGTATCTGTCTGGCTTAACAGGTGCAGGAGGTAAAGAATCGGGAGACAGGCCGGACTCTAAAAATACATCTACAATGTCTACAACAGGTGGAATAGCAAGAGGTCTGTGCTGAGGTAGTAAAAGAAAGTCTCCGAGCCTTTTCTTAGAATCTGAGTAATCTTGGCTCTCCCAGTGGAAATGCTCCCTCATGGTATGAAGGGTTTCCCCAAAGGAGAAATCCTCAGGAGGAGAAGCTAAAGGAATAGATTCTTCAGCATCAGAATCCTCATAGGGAGGAATAGAGTATCCCTGTTCTGAAGAGGAATCAGAGGAAATGGAAACCTGATCAGAGGAATCATATTCAGTGTCTTACCTAGGCCTCTTATCAGGAGGGGGATGGGAACCCCTGATCAAAGTAATTAGATCTTCGGCCATTTTGAACATCTGTTTCTTAGGCATGGTAGTCTGTCCTGGAGAATGCTGCTGGTTTCCTTGTCTTTAAAACTGTTTTAGCCTTTGTCTTGGATGCTGAAGTTGGCTTGATATAAAGCTGTGTAGGTCTGAAAACACCCTCAGAACCTGATGCCTGCTCAGCGGTTCCGGACCCATCTGAGGGATTAGTTTCCGAAGGCCCAATACCTTGAATATCCAGAGGCCTAGTTGTCTCCACGTGGGAGTCGGAGGCGGCCTGTGGCTCTAAGGTAGTGGGTGTCAGGGGCTGCGAAAGTGCCTCACTGTGAATCGGCGACTGGCCTAGAAGAGGCTTCGTCGTCGGTTTTGGACCTCGGATGCCTGCCCTTCTCTTTTTCCTTGTGCTTTTTATGAACTCCGGTCGTCGGCTGTTCCGACGGCATTATATAGTTAAACCTTCGGCCAAAGTAATGAAAAGCAAAATCATACAGACGCTTAATAGTGCATTGGTTAAATCTAGCACAAAACCGACAACTAGCAACGTCGTGGTCAGGGCCTAGGCAAGGAATACAGTAAGAATGAAAATTCTTATGAGGTATTTGCTTCCCACAAGAAATACAATTGTTAACTTTTTCTGACATCAGTCTGGAGCAAGAAAAAAGTTTCCCCAATGGGGTACTTGGCTTTAATGAAGACTTTGGATCTGAAATTCAATTTCAAAAATCTCAAGAGTCGGCCGACCGGCACTTGCGAACTGCTTTTGCTTCGGGCACCGCGCAGCAAGAAAGACTGAAGAAAATGGGGTTGGCTGCATCTTTTATACCCCTGGCGCACTGTCAGGGAAGAAGCGACAGCAACAGACGCCGGACCAGGACTTTGGAATTCATGCCGACTGCGGGTAGCCTGCCAGCAGGATAACCCAAGTGTAATGACTGCAACAGTGAAACATGATGAACATCTAGCCTTTTAAAAAAAGTGGATTGCCAAAATGCCAGTTAAATAGCTCCCTGTTTCTGTGGCACAAGGTGAAACCTCAGAGTTTAAAAGGATGACAATTAATGCAGGGTTCCAACCCAGTTTAGATACTTTGCGGTAAGTGATTGACAAAATGGGTAAAGTCTTCACATCACAGCTACATGGTACAGGGCTTGAATCTGACCTCTGGTTGTTGGCTAGGCTTGTAAGTCTACAGACTGATCGCCTAGTTTCTACTATAAACCTATGAACTTACGAACCATTCAAGTAGATGGAAATACCTCTAAACCCAAGACCACCACATATAAAACCTTAAAAGTGGAGCAGAAATTGTGGGTGATGCCAACCTATATAAAACATTAAAAAGTGGGGCAAATGTAGTCAATTTTTTTACTAAGTAAAGCTACAAAAAGTACAGTTGTGTACACTTAACATAAATGTAGATGTTTGAGTGTATTTACTGTTGCAGTCATAACATTTGGGTTATTTGCTTGCAGTAGCTCTCAGTCGGCCTGATTATCAAAGTCTTGGGTCCTGCGTCGGTTGCTGTCTCATCTTCCATGACGTCAGGTAGTCAGGGGTATAAAGTATGCAGCCGACGCCATTACATCAGTTTTTCTTGCCCCAGATGTCAGGTGCCCCCATAATGGGAAGCAACTATATAGTACAGTTTTGTACCTACCATAAATGTAGATGTCCGATAGGAATGCATCTGCAGTCCTTACAAATGGGTTGTCCTGTCGTCAGGCAGCCCTTCGGTCGGCCGGATTCCAAAGTCTGGGTCTGGCTTCGGCTGGTGTCGCACTTCACCCGACGTCATCGCTGCAGTTACTCGGGTATAAAGGCATCAGCCGACGCCATTTTCCTCAGTGTTTCTTGCCCCAGATGCCAGGTGCCCTCTAGGAAGGCTAAATTTGGATAAATGCCAATGATTCCAAATATTAGAGAGCAAACAAAAAATAAGCATGTAGGTACATATATACAAACAAATACACCATAATAGATTCCCCCAGCTAGCTATAAGAGGGGCAAATACCCTAGGAGTACCACAGAGGGGAAGGAGGGTGGGTAATCCTGACTGCAGATGCATTCCTATCGGACATCTACATTTATGGTAGGTACAAAACTGTACTGTCCTTCAAGGACGCATCTGCAGTCCTTACAAATGGGTAGAATACCATAGCCAAACTGGGGGAGGAGGAAAGATAGAATTATGGTGTAGTTAAGATCCCTTGCAAAACAGCAGTGGCAAAACCTGCTCGGGATCTAGAGTATAAAGGTAAATTATAATGCTTGGCAAATGTATGCACTGAGCTCCAAGTAGCAGCCTCTAAAATGTCTTTGGTAGCCACTCCTTGTAGAAAAGCTGTGGTAGTGGCTGTAGCTCTTTTAGAGTGAGGCCTGATGTTTTCTGGAGTTTTCTTTCCATGGTAGGAGTAACAGAATCTAATGCAATTTCCTATCCACTTAGATATTGTCTGTTTTGAAATTGCTTTCCCTTCCATTCCTGCTGCATATGCTACCAGTAGCTGGTCAGTTTTTCTATTGCTCTTGGTCCTGTCCAGGTAGTAGCGCAATTGTCTGTGTACATCCAAGGTATGCAACAATCTTTCTCCCCTGTTCTGCGGATTGGGGAAGAATGTAGGTAGGTGGATAGCCTGATTTAAAGATACTCTGGAGACCACCTTAGGCATAAAAGTAGGATTTGTTCTCATGGACACTATCTTGATGGAAGATCAGAAAGGGCTGTACTGCCATTAATGCCTGTAGCTCAGAAACCCTTCTTGCTGAAGTGATTGCCAGCAGGAAAGCAGTTTTCCATGATAAGTATTGCAATTCTGCTGTTGCTGCTGGTTCGAAAGGAGGAAGTGTCAATTTTTCTAGCACAAAGTTCAAGTCTCATGCAGGTAATGGTGGCTTCCTAGGAGGTTTTACATTTTTAATTCCTCTCAAACTGCCGTAGCAGAGGATGTGAGAAGACTGGAGGATCCAAGTCGTATTCTGCTGAAATAGCTGATGCATGAATCTTAATGGAAGAGTAGGACAGGCCTTTGTGGAATAGCTCTGCCAAGTATTCCAGGATGTTGGCTATGTTTACCAGTGACACATCTTCCCCTTTGGTAGTACTCCAAATGAGATATCTTTTTCATTTTGCTGAATAGGTTTTCCTTGTTGAAGGTCTGCGAGCTTCCAAGATAATGTCCTTAACCCTTTGAGATAAATTTGGGTTAATTTGTCTTATGCAATGTTCCAGGCAGTCAGCTGCAGAGTTTTCAGGTTTGGATGCAGGGTGTTGTAGTTGTTCTGAGTTAACAGCAAGGGAACTAGGGGTAAAGGCCATATCTGTTCCCGAGACATGCTCCTCAGTAATGGGTACCAATGTTGCCTTGGCCAATCTGGAGCTATCAGAATGATCCTTAGACGGTCCTCTTTGATCTTCAATAGCACCTTGTGCATCAAAGGAAGTGGTGGGAATGCATATGCTGTCAGTTTTTCCCAACTGAAGGATAGGGAGTCCACCTTCCATGCCAGTGGATGGTACGTCCTGGTGCAGAATTTCTTTAATTGGCGATTGTGTGGGGATGCAAATAAGTCTATTTCTGGGAGACCCCATTTTCTTGTAATGGTTTTGAAGATGTCCGGATGCAGCATCCATTCGTGGGCATCCGTGGTAGTCCTGCTTAATATGTCTGCTAGAGTGTTTTCTTTTCCTGGTACAAAGATTGCTTGTAACTGAATGTTGTAACTCAGGGCCACATTCCAGAGGTCCAGGGCCATCCGGCATAGAGGGTACGAATGTGTGCCTCCCTGCTTGTTGATGTACCACATAACTGTGGTGTTGTCTGTCCTTATCATCAATTGGCCTTGTCGAAGAAATGGTTTGAAAGTCTGAATTGCCAGTTTTACTGCCAGCATTTCTTTTAGGTTTATGTGTAGGTGCAGCTGTTCTTGAGTCCATAAACCTTGTATGCATTTGTCCATCATGTGGGCCCCCCAACCGAGGTCTGAAGCGTCCGTTGTGATGGTTTGGCTTGGTTGAGTGCTGTGGAAGGGCAATCCTTCATTTGATTGACAGGCCTGAGCCCACCATAGGAATTCTTGCTTCAGGCATGGAATTATTGGAATTTGAGTTTCTAGGCTGTGCTTGTGCTGAGACCATAAATTCCTTAGGTACCACTGTAGCTTTCTCATATGCAGTCTGGCATGTGGGACCAATATTATGCAGGATGCCATGAAGCCCAATGCTTGTAGGACTTTTCTTGTTGTTAGATGGTTTTGCTTTGTTAATGCCAAGAAGTAGAGAGGGAGTTGCTCCTGTTTTTCTACTGTTAGGAATGCCATTTGTTTGGATGTGTCCAGCTCCGCACCCAAGAAGGTTATCTTTTGGGATGGTATCAGCCTTGACTTTTTTATATTGACTGTATATCCCAGGGCTTGTAGAAGGTAAATGACTCTTTTCAAGTCTTCTGCTAGCTTGTTTTTGTTGTCCGCTTGTATCAGGCAATCGTCCAGGTAAGGGTAGATTTGGATTCCCTGAAGCCTGCAATGAGCGATTACTGATGCCAGGCATTTCGTGAACACTCTGGGCGCAGTAGATAAGCCAAAGGGCAATGCTGAGAATTGATAATGCTCTGATCCTGCAAGAAATCTGAGGTATCTTCTGCAATTTGGTCGTATGGGGACGTGCAGGTATGCCTCCTTGAGATCTAGAGTTACCAGCCAAGACTCCTTGCCCAGCATGGGAAGAAGCTGCTGTAGGGTCAGCATTTTGAATTTTGGAACAATGAGGAATGTGTTTAAGGCGGACAGATCGAGAATAGGTCTCCATTTGCTTTCTTTCCTTGGTACTAGGAAGAGTCTGGAGTAAAAGCCCTTTCCTTGCTCCATATATGGTACCTTTTCTACAGCTCTCATCTTTAATTGATTTACTTGTTTTAGAGCTTCTGCCTTTTGATTTGGAGGTAGGTTTGGCATTCCTCTCTTTCCTGGTAGAGTATGGAAATGAAACCGTAACCTTGGTCTATTGTCTGCAAAATCCACTTGTCTCTTGTGATGTAATGCCAGTTCTTTGAAAATAAAGCTAGCTTCCCGCCTAAGGGTGCTTCTAGTTGTTCCCTGGTAGGCGGTGCCAGAGCCAAGTCACTGTGATTGTCCTGTAGTAGTGGTGGTGGCTGTGTCTGTGCCTCGCTGGTTGTTACCCTGCCACTGGCGTCCCCTGTAGGCACCCCTGGATTGGCTTCTGCCTCTTGAACGCCTATTCCTGCCTCTCTGTGCTTTAGAGGAGTCTGGAAAGGACCAATTCTTGGAGGGCCAATTCCTGCTAAACCTTGGAGGTTGGACCTGTAAGAAATCTTTCACTGTTTGGACAGATTTTGCCTTCTCCTCCATCTTCTTCAGCACCTGTTGTGCAGGAGAGCCAAACAAATTGATCTTGTCCATGGGAGCATCTAACAGTTTTGATTTGACATGGTCCAGTAAGGCCTGCTCTTTTAACCATGCATGCCTTCTGATAACTGTGCCAGTCATGGCTGATCTAAAGGAAGCCTCCAGTGCATCATAGCCGCATTTTAGAGAATGGTTACTAACTTGCTGAATGTTATGTACCATTTCCTGAACATATTTCTTGTCTAAAGGTTCATCAGAGGACAGTTTTTTGGTTAACTGGTCTAGCATAAATTCTTGATACTGGATCATATGAAATTGACAGTTCAAGGCCCTAGCTGACAGAGTAGCAGAAGTGTAAACTTTTTTACCCCATCTCTCTACGGACCTTGATTCCCTTTCAGAGGGGAGGGGTTTTTTGGCAGAGGTAGTTGCTACAGCCTTAGGCCCCTGGGAGACAGTCTCGGGATCTGCAAAAGGAGCCTTGTATAAATGGTGATGTGTGTCCGGGACCCTGTAGAACCTATCGGGCTTAGCAGGGGCCGGAGGTAATGAATCAGGAGCAGTACAAGCATCATTAAATGCATCATCTACAACAGAAAGAACTGGAGGAATAGCTAAAGGCCTATGTTGTGGTAAATGCAAAAAGGTTCTAAGCCTTTTTCTGGAGTCTGAAAAATCTTGGCCCTGCCACTGAAATTGTTCCCTCATAGCATGCAAGGTTTCCCCAAAGGAAAATTCCTCAGGCGGAGAGGCAGAAGGGATGGACTCTTCAGCATCAGAGTCTTCATAAGGGGAAAAAGGAGCCTCTGGAGGGTCTGTATTATCTGAATCAGAGGAATCATCTGTGGAAACTGGCTCAGGGGGCTCTGCTCTAGGCCTCTTCTCTGGAGGTGGGTGAGAGGCCCTGTCTGGGTGAGGTTGGGATCCCCGGATTAAAGAAATGAGATCCTCTGCAAGACTAAGCATTTGGGAACTGGAGCTAGGCTTGTGAGAGGGGGGTCTTAACAGGCACAGATTTAGTAGCTTTAGCTGCTTTAGCCCTGGCAAAGGCCTTAATAGACATGGCTGCAGGAGGCCTAGCAGCTCCACGTGCAGGGGTTGAAATATCCAAGGGAATAGTGTCAGATAATTCCTGAGAAACCACAAATGCAGGTTGGATTTCAGAAGCCGATTCCACCAGGTTGGAAGAGGCCTCGGTAGAAGGTAAGTTTTCGGCTGAAGGAAGAACCGCTTGCTCGGTTTCAGCCAAAACCGAGACACTCGCGGTTGGCTTAACCGCGGTTTCGGCTGAAACCGCGGACCGCGAGTGTCGGTCCTTTTCCTTGCGTTTTTTGGAAATTTGTGAAGTCGGAGGATCCGACGGCATAATATAAGCAAAATCAGAGCCGAAAAACTGCTCAGCAAATTCCGACCGACGTCTAAGCGTCCGTCGGTTAAAAGAAGCACAGGCTAGACAAGCTGCTACGTCGTGGTCTGGGCCTAAACAAGGTAAGCAGTAAGTGTGGAAATCTTTATGAGGTATTTGTTTCCCACAAGTTAAACAGTTATTCACTTTTTCTGACATCGGCTGAGGCAAGAAAGAGTCCCCAACGGGGTACTTAGCTTTTTAGAAGTCTTCGTAGTAGAAGAAGTATTCGGTAGTAGTAATCTCTGGTTCTGACAGACCGGCACTTGCGAACAGCTTCTGCTTCGGGCGCCACGCGGCAAGAAAGACTGAGGAAAATGGCGTCGGCTGATGCCTTTATACCAGAGTAACTGCAGCGATGACATCGGGTGAAGTGCGACACCAGCCGAAGCCAGACCCAGACTTTGGAATCCGGCCGACCGAAGGGCTGCCTGACGACAGGACAACCCATTTGTAAGGACTGCAGATGCATCCTTGAAGGACATATACAAGGTTACACCTCCAACAAAAAAGCAAATACACCAAAAAGCTTTAAGCATAGTAAGCAAGAATAGAGGTATAGCCAATAGAAGTCAGGGGGCAGGAGGGAGGGTAACCAGGACTGCAACAGTGAATACACTCATACATCTACATTTATGTTAAGTGTACACAACTGTACTATGTTCTTCGTGTTTCACTGTTGTAGTCATCACATTTGGGTAGATTCCCAAAGCTTAGGATGGGAGGAGGAAATTAGATGTCATTAGGACTAGCTACAAGGCCCTGCAAGACTGCAGTGGCAAAGCCAGGCTCTGGATTTCAAGAAAACTGGCAAATGGTAATGCTTGGAGAAGGTATGTACAGAACTTCAGGTAGCAGCTTCTAGGATGTCCCTGGTAGGGACATCTCTGAGAAAGGCTGTAGAGGTAGATGCAGCCCTGGTTGAATGTGTTCTAATCCCCTGTGGGGTAGGTTTCCCACGGTGCTTATAGCAGAAATGAATGCAATGGCCTATCCACTTAGAAATGATTTGCTTTGAAATGGCCTTTTCCCCTGTGCCCCTGCAGCAAATGCAACCAGCAGTTCAGATTTCCTGAGAGGTTTAGACCTGTCCAAATAAAGTCTGAGTTCTCTGTGCACATCTAAGAAGTGCAGTATTCATTCCCCTTTCTTCTGTGGATTAAAACAGAAAGTTGGCAAATGAATGGACTCATTAAGGGGCATACTGGATTCCACCTTGGGCATGAAGAAGGGATTGGTCCTGAGGGACACCCTGTCCACATGAAAAATGATGAAAGGCTCCACTGTCATGAGGGTCTGTAATTCAGACACCCTTCTTGCTGAAGTAATGGCTAAAAAGGAAGGCTGTTTTTCAAGAAAGGAATTTCAACTCTGCATTTGCAGCTGGCGCAAAAGGAAGTAGAGTGAGTTTTTCCAATACAAAGTTAAGGTCCCAGGCTGGAGTAGGGGCTCTCCTGGGTGGTCGTACATTTTTGGCCCCTCTGAGGAACTGCTTCAGCAGTGGATGAGAGAAGAGGGGTGGTTCTGTGTTGTAATGAGCTGAAACAGCTGAGGCATGAACTTTGATGGAAAAAAAGGAGAAGGCCTTGTGAAGCATCTCAGTTAAGTATTTAAGAATCTGAGGTAAGCTGGGCGCTGCTGTGCCCATCCCCCAAGTTTGGTTCCAGGAACAGAATCTTTTCCATTTTTCAGCATAGGATTTTCTAGTACTAGGCCTCCTTGCCTCCAGAATGACATTCAACACTTGCATACTGAGGGATAGTAACAGAGATCGGGTAAGCCAGGCTGCCAGGTTCAGGGTTTGAGAAGCTGTGGGTGCAGAATCTGGCCCTCCTGCTGGGACAGCAGGGCTGGGGTCTAAGGCAGGTGCCATGGTGCCAGCAGTGACACACTGCGCAAAAGGGGGTACCAGTGTTGGTGTGGTCAGTCTGGTGTAATCAGTATCGTCCTTGGTTTGTCCTGTTTGATCTTTAGTAGTACCTTGGAGAGGAGAGGGGGAAAGGCATAAACTGATAGGTTTTTCCAGGTGAAGGACAGGGCTTCCACTTTCCAAGCTTGTTTGTGGGGAGTCCTTGTGCAGAACTTTTCCAATTGGTAGTTATGGGGGAGGCAAACAGGTCTATCTGGGTTACCCCATTTGTTTCTCAACATGTTGACTATCTTTGGTTCCAGTTTCCCCTCATGTGGGTCCGTGAGATTTCTGCTTAGTTCATCTGCCAGTGTATTTAGCTTTCCTGGCAGGAACTGAGCCTGTAGGTGCACTTGGTAGCTCAAGACCGTTTTCCACAGAACCATGGCTAGTCTGCAAAGAGTATACGAGTGGCTTTCCCCCTGCTTTTTTATGTACTACTTAACAGTGGTGTTGTCCGTCTTTACCATTAATTGCCCTGGAAGAATGCGGTCCTTGAAGGCTGTCAAGAGTATTCTGTACAGCTAAAATTTCTTTTTGATAGATATGCAGGTGCATTTGACTGGGGTTCCATTTGCCCTGAATGCACTTCCCTGCCAAGTGAGTCCCCCCCATGCATAGTCTGATGCTTCTGTTAGGGTTTGTGCGGCAGGGGGTACAGTGAAAGGCAGTCCCTTTAATTTGTGGCAGGCCTCTGCCCACCCAAGGAACTCTATCTGTAGACAAGGTATGATAGGAATCATTGCTTCTAGATCCTGAGAATGTTGACACTATAGGCTTTTTAGATACCATTGTAGTTTACTCATATGCAGTCTTACATATGGAATTAGGAGAATGCAAGAGGCCATGAACCCCAGGGCTTGTAGTATTCTCCTTGCAGATAGCCGGGTCTTTGTGGCCAGTAGTTTGAAGTAGGCTGTCAATGAACTTGTTTCTCTGGTGTGAGGAAAGCCATCTGGGAAGATGTGTTCAAGCTTGCTCCCAGGAACATTTGTTGGCAGGGTACAAGATGCAATTTATTTTCGTTTATGGTGTACTTCAGAAAAGTTAGCAATTTCTGTACAAACACCAGATGATTCAATAATATGTCCTGGCTTTCTGCCTGAATTAGATAATTGTCCAGGTAATGACATATTTGGATATTTCTTTGCCTGCAAAATGCAATAACTGGAGCTAGGCACTTTGTGAATACCCTGGACACAGCAGAATAGACAAAGGGCAGTGCAGAGAACTGATGGTGCATGTAGCCTGCTTTGAACGCGTGGGCATCTTCGGCAAGATTCCCTTATTGGGATGTGCAGGTAGGCTTCCTTTAAAATCTAGTGTTGCCAACCAGGCATCCTTGCCTAGCATAGGAAGCAGCTGGTGAAGAGTTAGCATCTTGAATTTTGGGATCACCAAAAATGTGTTTAGGATAGAGAGGTCCAGGATAGGATGCCAGGAGTTGTCTTTTCTGGGCACCAGGAAAATAGAAACCTTGCCCTCTTTCGTCTTGTGGAACAGATTGAATAGCCCTGATGCTTAAGAGAGAGAATTTGCTTTTGAGCCTCTGCCCACTGATTTGGGGGTAGATCTGGCCAACCGTTTGGGGTTGGTAAGGAGTGAAAGTGGAATCTGTATCCTTGGGGACACTATATTTAAAACCCATTTGTCCTGGGTAATGAGTTTCCAATTTTTTGCCTGCCAGGCAATCTTTCCCCCTAAAGGAACAGTCAGTTGTGCAGGGCTTGGAAGATTTAAAGTTAAGTCATTGAGACAGTTTACCATGGGGGGGGGGGTTTACCACTCCCTGCTTTGGAAGTGGGAACCCCCCACTGCTTAGTCCTGTGGGTACCTTGGGACTGAAGCCTATGTGTTCTGCTGGTTCTGGGTTTGGACTGAGAAGGCATGGAAGAGGCAGGAAAGGACCAATTTTTAGAGGGCCAATGCCTACTAAATCTGGGAGACTGTACTTGCAGGAAATAGTAAACAGTTTGCATAGATTTAGCTTTTTCCTCGATCTTTTTAAGTACTACTACTGTTTTGTTGCCAAACAGGCAGTCTTGGTTTAAGGGAGCATCCAGCAATTTAGCTTTAACATGATCTGGCAAAGATTGCTCCTTAAGCCATGCATGCCTTCCAAGTACAGACCCCGTTGACAGCAGCCCTTCAAGATGCCTCTAAGGAATCAAAAAGTACAGTTTTGTACCTACCATAAATGTAGATGTCCGATAGGAATGCATCTGCAGTCTTCACAAATGGGTTGTCCTGTCGTCAGGCAGCCCTTCGGTCGGCCGGATTCCAAAGTCTGGGTCTGGCTTCGGCTGGTGTCGCACTTCACCCGAAGTCATTGCGGCAGTTCTTCGGGTATAAAGGCATCAGCCGACGCCATTTTCCTCAGGCGAAGGGCTGCCTGACGACAGGACAACCCATTTGTGAAGACTGCAGATGCATCCTTGAAGGACATCCACATTGCAAAGTATCTTTTCCAATTTGTTCAGCAGAATGCATTAAATCCTATAAATCTTTACTTTCAGCAGAGTCAGGAATCATCTCATTTTCTGTTTAAGCAATCCAATAATATGCTGCTGATACTTTAACATATGAAACTGGCAGATTAAAGCCCTAATGCCCAAGGTTGCAGAAGTGCATACCTTCTTACCCCATCTATCCAGCACCCTGGAATCTCTATCAGAGGGGGTAGGATTTTTGGCAGTAGTAGCCTTAATGCCTTTGGGTCCCTGTGAAATGGTCTCAGGATCCGCAGTAAGATTTTTACAGACAAACTTGTGAGAGTCAGGAACCTTTAATATCTATACATCAGGTTTTCTGGGAGCGGGAGGTAAAGAGTCAGGGGACAAGCTAGATTCCGAAAAGGCATCAACAATGTCCAGTACAGGGGGGATAGCTAAAGGCCTGTGTTGGGGCAGGAGTAAGAAATCCCTAAGCCTCTTTTTAGAGTCAGAGTAATCCTGGCTTTCCCAGCAAAAATGCTCCCTAAGAGTATGCAAGGTTTCACCAAAAGAGAAATCTTCTGGAGGGGAAGCAGAGGAAACAGAGTCCTCTGGATCAGAATCCTCACAGGTAGATAAGGGTAAATCCTGGTCATCAGAGAAAACAGAAATTTCAGAGTCCTGATCAGAAGAATCATAAGCAAACTCAGTCCTAGGTCTCTTAGAGGGGGAAGGGTGGCTTCCCCTGATTAGAGTAATAAGGACTTCAGCCATTCTTATTTGTTTTCTAGGCATAGAGGCCTGACATGCGGTCTGGGCGTCAGTTTTCTAGGCATGGATTGACTTTTAGGCCTTGAAGAAGAAGATGGGGTCTGTTTAATATGCAAGTTAGTAGGCCTGAATACACCCTCAGAAGCCGGTGCTTGCACAGCGGCTCCAGACCCATCCAAGGTAGACACATCCGCAGGTTCCACAGTTGAAGCATCTTGCGGCATATCTTACTCCGAATGGTTCACAGTAGAGGCCTGCGAATCGAAAGTAGCGGGTTATCAGGGGCTGTGAAAGCACCTCACTGAGTACCGACGAACTGGCGACTAGCTTAGGAGAAGCGTCATCGACAGCTTTGGACCTATGCGGACTGTCTTTATCTTTGTGTTTTTTCAGAATGTCGGTAGTCAGGTGGCTTACCGAAGCCATATTTGGATAAACGAACAGAGTACCAAAATATTTAGAAGCGTTAGACGACAAACAGTTTGTTGTTTAAATAAGGCAAAAAAACGACAGCGAGTTAAGTCGTGGTCAGGGCCTAAGCAAGGAATGCAGTAAGAATGAAAATCTTTGAGGTATTAGCTTTCCACAAGAAATATAATTATTAACTTTTACTGACATTAGTTTAGAGCAAGAAAAAGTTTCCCCAATGGGGTACTTGGCTTAGTTGAAGACTTCGGTTCTGAAACTCGAAAACTAAAATTTCAGGAGTCGGCCAAACGGCACTTGCGAACTGCTTCTGCTTTGGGCACCGCACGGCAAGAAAGACTGATGTAATGGTGTCGGCTGCATGCTTTATACCCCTGACTACCGGACGTCATGGAAGATGAGACAGCAACAGATGCTGGACCCAAGACTTTGATAATCAGGCAGACTGAGGGCTACTGCAAGCAGATAACCCAAATGTGATGACAGTAACAGTGAATCACGAAGAACATCTGGACCACTCCTCGATAGCTACTGGGCCATCCATTTTCTCCAACCACTGGCTCTCAAGCTATAACTGATTTCATGTTTTATCAGTGAATAAGCATATAAATAAAGCCTGTTTGAAGTACTACTTTCAGGAAAACAGCATCTATAATTTTAAAAGCTTAAAAAGGTTAGTAAAGCTCATTTCCACATTACTGCTACTCTTGTGCTCCCCCTCCCAATTAAAATGTTACTTTTACCATGATTACCAATACGTCAGCAGTTAATTTCATCCCATGACTGCTGTATCAACAACTTTAGCTTCAAACTTTATCATGGCAGCTGTGTTTACATTTTCACCCAACCAGTAAATCTATTAAGTGTTCTATAGTTTCTAACATAGAAACATTTCCATCTCTGACTGCTTTCCAGCAATTCCTGTCTGCCCTAAGGTGATTCTTCTGAGATGAGCAACACTGATGCAGTAGGCAATCTACTTTACAACTTTCTGCCCTTTACTTGAGCTAGTGAAGACAGTGCCCTGTAGTGGAGTATTCATACAATATTTAATCATTACTACACAGCCCTTTCTCAGGAAATTTTACAGAGTTAACAGCGCTTCCCACTACCCTCAGTTCATCACAACCAAAGGACTGGACATTGCATGCCTGAATTTATATATTCGCACACATCTACCTTCTGACTTTTGTACTGCAGATCACTGTCCGCCATATAGAGCTGCTCTATTTTCTTGCAAGCTCAAAGACCCTACATCATTCTGAAACTGCACTTGTTTGCAGCACAAGAGGTTGCAAAGTCTCTTAAGGTAGGCACACTTCAAAACTAATTTCTTGAGCACTTTGATGCTCTTATTCATGATTCCATTCCCAGACTCTGCTGTAACAATTATCCAAGTACTTATTTTAGGCAGTTAATGTACAAACTATGCAAAATATGCATCTTGTGTGCTTAGCATTTGGACAAATGCTTTAACTTTCTGCATCACATTTCAAACTTACTGACATTCAAATATGACCGATATACTTTAGAAGTCACTCCTTACATTTACTCATATTTAAGATGGTAATCAAAGACCAACAATCTCCCCAAAAAAGCTCCACTGTATACAACACATGTTGTTGTCTTTCGGCTTTTCCCGGTTAGGGGTCGCCACAACGGAACTCTGGTCCGCTAATAATTAGCAGTAGATTTTTACAGTGCCGAGTTGCCAGCTCGACCCCCAACCTTCAACGAAGGACGCCCATTCTACGCATGTCTTTTGGAACGCCACTCGACCCGCGGGGAGGACATGCAAACTCCACACAGAAGGCACTCCCCGCACTCCAGCCGAGAATCGAACGGGAGAACCTCTTGCTGGGAGGCAACAACGCTACCACTGGACCACCGCGGCTGTCTACTGTATACAACACATACAAGACTAATTTATAAATCCACTGAGCAAGTCAGATGTACTGTATTAACAAAACTAAAACAATACCTGACAAATACAGCTGTTTTAGGAAATTATTAGAAATGGAGAAGTTTGAATGCATTCAATGTTGGAAGTCCCAAATTTTTTGATTCCTGTGAACAGTTACTCAAACTGCTGGTCAGGACTTCCAAAACTCTACTTGCAATCCCACCCACCACTAAAAGATAATCTTTGGTGTCCACTGTTGAAACATGCTTCATTTCTGAAAAGGACAACAGGCTCTTTATCATCTTTGTTGAGGATGTCACTGGCCAGGACTTCCTAGGCACACTTCCTTAAAGGGACCCAAAATGTGAAATACACATCAGCCCAGGCTACCTGTGGACATCCAGGTCACAGATAGCAGGCAGGTCCTTTTTCACATCACAATCTCAGGCTCTCCCTGAAAGATGCGTCGCTTTGGCTCAGGAGCGTTTTTAAGCCTTGGTAAGCCTGCAACAAATTGCAGACCTTTCTGGTTAAAAAAAAGGAAAAAAAAAAAAAAAGAAAAAGAGGAAGCATTCTTCTGAAAAGGCAGAGAGAGAGAGAGAGAGATAGACACACACACACACACACTGACTCCTCTGACGGTTAAGGCTCCAAAGGTCAAGGCTTGAAAGCCATAGACAAACTGCTGGCTCAGAGGAGAGAAGAGGAGGAAATCTTTCACAACTCTGCCCAGCATGAAGTGAAGACACCACCTACACCCATCTTCTTGGAAAATAAACAATTTGTCTGCCAGATAAAAGGGGCTTCATTAGGTTCCACTGACTTGTGAGGGAGAAAGACAAAGAAGCACTGGGAGAAGGTCTAGTAACACCATGGATTTCATTAGCTTTTCAGATCCAGTTATATATTCTTCTAATCTATTCCATCACTGATAACGGAAGACTTGAAAGTAACAAATATGTCACCCTGCTCAGAGAAATGATTTCTAAAGCACTTGACGCATTGAGTGTGCTTGTAGTGTGTGTGTGTGTGTGTGTGTGTGTGTGTGTGTGTGTGTGTGGGGTAGAATTTAGACCTACATTTGTAGTTTTCAAAACTCCTTACTTTTCCTGCCCCATGCTGAAAAGTAAAAACTCAAAACATGCTAGGTAACTCAAATTAACAGCAAAAGGACAGAACAGTGCTAAAAACTCCCTGAAACTTAAACTGTAAAAATACACATTATTAAATTATAATTGGAGAAAAAAAACAAAAGCACAGCAGTCAACTTTTACAACAGATGTTTTTACCCAAAAAAAAAACAAAAATAGTGCAAGGACAAGGCAAAGACAGTATGGAGTAAAGTAAAAAAAACTGAAATTCTAACGAACATAGAGCACCATCGGGCAGCGCCGGTTAAACTATTTCTGGCTCTGTAAAGTCTGCTCTTCAATTTTTCCCTTAGAACTTCTCTACTTGCAATCTAAACAGTCTATTCTCTATCTCAAAAGCTCAGCACTTGCTCCCAAAGCATTTTTATATAGGTAAAGTACTTGTATACTTAAACAAAGTACTACATTAGCCTAGAATCCCCTTGAGTACCCATTTCCCTATAGGTCCCTTCTGACTCAGTTACACAGCAAACTTTTTCACTTTTTCTAGCATGTCGAAGGGTCAGTTGCTAGCGTCCTCTCCTGTTCAGCTGGTGAATCTGGGCATCTTGAGGCAATGTTACAATTGCCTCATGTACACAGACAACCCACTCCTTCTCCCACAAAACACAAATACATGTGAGAGATGCAACTATATAGCCAAACTGGAGGCTGAGCTCTCTCAACTCAGGACTGGCAAGAACCAGACAGGAGGAGAAGGAAAGCACGCACACCACAAACCCAGTTTCACATAGAACTATCACAACTGCAAAACAAACACAAACACACAGAGACATACTCGGAGGCACTGATCAAAAATCTACCAAAACTACAGAGGCCTCCAAAGCAGACACCCAAGCAACTGCCACCTCAAGACATAAGTCATGCAACACATAGTTCTCAAAGTCAGTGTGCTAAACAGTCACAGCCCTTAAGGCCAAACACAATGCCAGACACACTTGTTATAGGTGACTCCATAGTCAAACACACTGACGTCCCACTCACCAGACTGAACAAGGAAAAGATCACAGTAAGCTGACTGTCAGGCGCTAGAATCCGCCACATAACACAAGCACTCGGGTCACTCCACAGCAAGTACAAGTATGACTCAGTCATTGTCCATGCCGGTGTGAACGACCTGAGACGTACCTCCCTGGACTACATGAAAAGAGACATAGAGGAGCTCTCAGATTATGTAGCCCAGGCGGGTATGACCCAGACCCTGAGCAGTATCCTACCCTCACCAAGAATGATGCCACAATACAGAGACAAAATGATCAGCTTTAATAATTGGCTTAATTACTGGTGTCATTCTAAGGGGATCCAATGTCTGTCTGCCTGGGATGACATGCTTGACAAGCCACGCTGCTTCAAGGGATGGCTTGCACCTGTCACCCTGGGCTTCGGATATTGGCAAAGGCTCTTGCCACCCCATAGTGCCTTTTTTAGGCAAGGCTCAAATGATAAACCTACCACCCTAGAAAACAAAAATGGAGAAAAACTAAGGGTAATACTGCTCAATGCCAGAAGTCTAAACCTCAAGATGCACGCCCTCGAAGCCCTCCTCAGTATGGAGTACATCGATGTCTGTGCTGTGACTGAAACCTGGTTCAAGGCTCCTGAGAGCACCCCAGCACTATCAGGTTATACCTCATATCATGCGTTCCGGCCCCAAAATCCGGACCGAACCACAAAAGGAGGGGGAGTATCCATATTCATAAAGGATACCCACACCTCCAGGTTAGTGGCAACGCACGAAGCATCGGAGACCATCCAGGTGCAATTAACCATAGGTAAAACTGCCCTACAGTTTGTAGCATGCTACAGACCACCCTCTCAAACTCAGGAAACCCACACAGCCTTCCTGAAGACACTGGAGAGTATGAATGTCTCTCCAAACACCATCATATTGGGTGACTTCAACTACCCAAACATCGACTGGGAACATTACTCAAGCCCCAACACCCTAGCCCAAAGGTTCCTGGAGTTCATAAACTCAAATGCTATGGAACAACTAGTCACCATTCCCACAAGAGGAGAAAATATACTAGACCTGATCATCACAAACATGGGGACAAAATGCTCCACACCGAAGTATATCCCTCATTGGTGAGATCAGACCATAAATTAATCTCACTGGCGATCCACATCCGCCCCAACCCCAGCAAAAAAGACCACAGTGAAGAACTTCTCAAAAGCAAACTTCACACTTCTTAAGACTGGAGTGGTATCCTTCAAGGCCCCCGAGCCAGTGGAAACCACAACCCACGCTGCTGAAACCCTTACAAATGCCTTCTACGAGCACCTCCAGGAATGTATGGATCAAGCAAACCCTAATAAAATCAAGACCCTTTCCACCAAAGGCAGGCGCCCAGTCTGGTGGACCCCAGCCATAAACAAACTCTACAACAAGAGGAGAAAGCTACTACATGACAGAGCAAAATCCCTAAAAGGGAAGGCATCTCTGATCACTACTAGCAAAACACTACGATCACTCATAAAATCATCCAAGGCCAACTTTGAGAGAAAAATCGCTAATGACACAAAAGACAATCATAAGGCCTTCTTTAGCTATGTTAGAAACCTGGGTGGAAACTCCCAGATATGCTCAGAATTAGTCCAAAATAATACAAAAATCACTGAACCCACAGACATTGCCAACATACTGGCAGACAGGTTCAGTGCAAATTTCTCCCCAAAGGAGAAATATCTATCCCACCAGAGTCTAGCCTCCCAAACATCTCAGATGCCCAAGTGAGAGCTGCTCTCTCTAAAGCAAAAAACACAGCATCAATGGGACCGGACGGTGTCCCCGGCTGTGTGCTACGAACTCAATGAGGAACTAAACCCACACATAAGGCTGCTGTTTAATCTTAGCCTTACTACAGGATACGTGCCAAAGAATGGCGTACGGCAACTGTGGTCCCACTCCACAAAGGCAGTGCTTCTACGGACCCTGGAAATTACCGCCCCATAAGCTTGACAAGCCTTGTCTGCAAAGCTATGGAGAGGATCATAATGGAACTCATAAATAAAGACATTGGGGACCTACAGACACTGGATCCTACCCAATTTGGCTTTGTCAAGGGCAGATCCTGCCTCTTGAACTTGGTCGACTTTTTCGAAACAGTCACTAAGGCTATTGATGAGGGTAAGGCAGTTCACACAGCCTACCTTGACCTAGCAAAAGCGTTCGACAATACCCCACTCGGGCATCATAGAAAAGCTCACCAGCTCAGATGTAAACCCATATGTCACAAGATGGGTTGCAAACTGGCTCAAGGACAGAACCCACAGGGTTAGAGTTGCTGGTGCCATGTCAGACTCTAAGCCGGTCACGAGCGGTGTCCCACAGGGCTCAGTCCTGGGTCCCCTCTTGTTCGGCATTTATTTTTCTGAAGTGCAGGCAAACACTGGGGGATTGTGGCTGACAAAATTTGCAGATGACTGCAAACTGGGCACCATAATTGACACTCCATCAAACACAGACATCCTCCAGAGAGGTCTCATAGAAATGGATAACTGGTGCCAGAGCCATGGCCTTAAACTAAATGCCAAAAAATGTATTGTCATACCCTTTGGGAAAAACAAGGTAACCCCTAATTACCACATAGGTGGTAATCCATTAAACACGGAAGACGTTATCAGGGACCTGGGGACCCAAGTTGACAGTAGCCTCTCTTTTGACACTCACATTGCCAAAGTGGTTAGGAAGACCTTCTACATTGCCCACCTGATCATGAAGGGATTCACATCCAGATCAGGAGAGGTCATTGTGCCCCTGTACTCTTCACTTATCAGACCAATGATTGAGTACAACGCCCCATTCGGAATGTACCTTACCAGACACCTGCAGCAGTTGGAAAGACCCCAAAAGTTCCTCACCAAAAGGATAAAGGGGCTCAAACATATGTCATACGCTGCTCGACTGAAGAAACTCCAGCTCTATTCAGTCGCATACCGTCTGCTCAGAGGTGATCTGTGCCTGACATACAAGGCCATGTCCAACCCGGAATTAATGGACATGCTCCACCTCAAAAAATCCAAATCCACCAGAGCCACGAGAGCAAGAGACTTAAACCTCAACACGGATATAAATAGGACGTGCTGGAGGGACAGATTCATCACCCAGAGACTCCCTACACTATGGAACAGAATCCCAGTCCATGTGAGGCAGAGCCCCTCACTGACTCTGTTCAAGAGAAATCTTGACGAGTGGATGGGAGATCATAGGTTTACCCCGGGAATCATCTCTGTGTCACTGCTGGACAGAGGCACAGCAAACTAATGGGTATAGTATTCTCATCCTAAGGGGTGGTGAAAGCCACACACACTCTGGCTAGGCTTATAAATGCCCTAGGGCAGATAGCCTAGTATGAACCTATGAACCATTGCACACAAACCACAGAATTTTTAACTAGTAGCCTGGGGCTAAATACTATCAATGATGCAAATGTGTGTGACAAAAAACATGGTCCTAATACCCTGGGAATTTTCTACTACTGGGTTGGTCTCATTCCTCTAGGTAAAACACACTAAAGTACAGTTTTGTACCTACCATAAATGCAGATGTTCGAGTGTATACCCTGCTGCAGTCATCACACTTGGGTTATCCTGTCGTTAGGCGGTCCCACAGTCGGCCGGAATTCCAAAGTCTTGGTCCGGCGTCAGTTGCTGTCGCTTCTTCCCTGACGTCAGTGTGCCAGGGTTATATATATTGCATCCAACGCCATTTTCTTTAGTTTTTCTTGCCCCAGATGTCAGGTGCCCCCAAAAAGGTGGTCAGTAATTAGTACCAAATTAAGCAATTTTTGCACAAACACAAAATCCCTCCAGCTATAAGCAAATACATCAGGAAGGTGTTGTAGAGATTTAGCCAGTTAGATCAGAGGGGATGGAGGGAGGGTAACCTGGACTGCAGCAGGGTGTACACTCGAACATCTACATTTATGGTAGGTACAAAACTGTACTGTGTTCGTGTTACCCTGCTGCAGTCTTCACACTTGAGCAGAATCCCAAAGCTAAGGATGGGTGGAGGAGTCAGAGGGTTAGAGGAGGCTAGAAGGCCCTGCAGAACTGCAGTGGGGAAGCCAGCTCTAGTCTTAGAGTAAAGTGGTAAGTGATGGTGTTTGGTAAAGGTGTGTACTGAACTCCAAGTTGCAGCTTCCAAAATCTCCTTGGTTGGAACCCCCCTGAGGAAGGCTGTAGATGTAGCTGTTGCCCTGGTAGAGTGGGGCCTAATGGTAGCAGGAACTGGTTTTCCATGACGGGTATAGCAAAAACGAATGCAATGTCCTAACCATTTGGAAATAGTTTGTTTTGATATAACCTTGCCTTGTGAAGCTGTAGCATAGGATACAAAGAGCTGGTCAGATTTTCTGAAAACCTTAGTTTTATCCAAGTAGTAATGAAGTTGCCTGTGAATGTCCAAGGAATGCAGGAGTCTTTCTCCTTTGTTCTGTGGATTTGGGAAGAAGGTGGGTAAGTGGATAGTTTGATTTAAAGCCACACTGGAAACCACCTTAGGCACGAAGGAAGGATTAGTTCGTAGAGAAACTCTGTCTTGATGGAAAATGAGGAAAGGTTCCACTGCCATTAGTGCCCGCAGCTCTGAGACTCTTCTAGCCAAAGTTATTGCTAGCAGCAGGGCAGTATTCCATGATAGAAACTGAAGATCTGCAGAGAAAGCTGGTTCAAAGGGAGGCAGCGTAAGTTTTTCCAGAACAAAATTGAGGTCCCATATTGGTGTAAGTGCTCTCCTGGGGGGCCTAATGTTTTTTGCCCCTCTGAGGAACTGCCTTAGAAGTGGATGTGAAAATAAGGGTGGATCCGTGTTGTAGTGGGCTGAAATAGCTGATGCATGGATTTTAATGAAAGAAAAAGAAAGTCCTTTGTGCAACATCTCAGTTAAATACTGTAGAATCTGAGGCATGTGAGGCTGAAGTGTGTTTTGGCCTTTAGCTTGGTTCCAGGCGCAAAACCTTTTCCATTTGTCGAGTAGGCCTTCCTGGTGCTGGGCCTCCTAGCTTCCAAAATAACATCCATAACTGCTTGGGAAAGAGGAGCTGGCTGGATGCTTAGGTGATCTGCCATGCAGCCGGACTTAAGGTTTTGAGCTGGCTGTGAAGAATCTGATTGTTTTGCTGTGTGAGCAGATGGGCAATTTGTGGTAAAATCCAAGGTGGGCCCTGGGCCATATTCCTCAACAGTGGGTACCAGTGCTGGCGTGGCCAGTCTGGGGCTATGAATATCAGTCGTGGTCTCTCCTTTCTGACTTTCAGAAGCACCTTTGTGAGGAGAGGCAATGGAGGGAAGGCATATACTGTCAGGTTTTTCCAACTGAATGAGAGTGCGTCCACTTTCCAAGCTTGATGGTGAAGTATCCTTGTACAACATTTTGTTAGCTGATAGTTTTGAGGACTGGCAAACAGGTCTATGTCTGGAAGGCCCCATTTTTGAATTATCATTGCAAATACTTGTGGATCCAGTTACCACTCGTGGTGATCCATGATGTTTCTGCTGAGGTAGTCTGCCAATGTGTTCTTTTTTCCTAGCAAGTATTGAGCCTGTAACTGAACTTGGTAGGCCAGAGCAGTTTTCCTCAAGGTCATTGCTTGCCTGCATAGAGGGTAGGAGTGTGTACCCCCTTGTTTGTTTATGTACCACATTACTGTGGTGTTGTCCGTCCTTATTGCAAGTTGACCTGGATGTAATAGATTCTTGAAGGCTGTCAGAGCATTCTGTACAGCTAGCATCTCTTTTTGATTGATGTGCAGATTCCTTTGATCTGCAGTCCATACGCCTTAAACGCACTGTCCTGCCATGTGTGGCCCCCAGGCGTAGTCCGATGCATCTGTTGTCATAGTTTGCCTGGCTGGGGGCAAGGTGAAAGGCTGACCCTTGTTGAGGTGACATGCCTGTGACCACCACAGAAACTCCTGTTGTAGGCAGGGAATAAGAGATAGTGTCCAAGCTGTGGCTGTGTTGAGACCATACGCTTTTTAGGTACCACTGTAATTTCCTCATATGCAGCTTTGCAAATGGTATTAGTAGTACGCAAGATGCCATGAAGCCAAAGGCCTGCAGAATTTTTCTTGCAGATAGTTGGGTCTTTGTTGCCATTGTTTTGAAATACTGAGTCAGTTGTAATCGTTTGTCTGGTGTCAGATAAGCCTTCTGGGCCGTTGTATTCAAGCTGGCACCCAGGAATGACATATTTTGAGAGGGCACTAGTTTTGATTTCTTTTCGTTTACTGTGTACCCCAGGCAACTTAGAAGATGTTTTACAAAAGCCAGATGTTGTAAGAGAATGCCCTTGCTTTCTTCTTGGATGAGGCAGTCATCCAGGTATGGGTATATTTGAATTCCTCTGTCTGCAGTATGCAATTACTGGTGCCAGGCATTTTGTTAAGACCCTGGGCGCAGTAGATAAGCCAAAGGGCAGTGCAGAGAATTGGTAATGGGTTGAACCTGCAATGAAACGGAGGTATCTTCTGCAACTTTGTCTGATAGGGACATGCAGGTATGCCTCCTTGAGGTCCAACGTTACTAGCCATGCTTTCTTGCCCAACATGGGAAGAAGCTGCTGTAGTGTTAGCATCTTGAATTTGGGTACTTGTAAGAAGGTGTTTAGAACTGAAAGGTCCAGAATTGGTGTCCAGGTATTGTCCTTTCTGGGAACTAGAAAAAGTCTTGAGTAAAATCCTTGGCCTTGCTCTCGTGTAGGTACCAGTTGAATGGCTCTCAGGTCTATGAGAGCTGTAATTTGTTTTTGTGCCTCTGCCCATTGATTTTGTGGCAAGTTTGGCATTCCTCTTTTCATTGGCAAGGTGTGAAAATGGAATCTGTATCCTCGTGAAATTATGTCTAGGACCCATTTGTCCTTTGTGACAATGTGCCAGTTGTCTGAAAAAAAGTGCGTGTTTTCCTCCCAAGGGGGCTGCCAAGAGTGTTGCTTGGCCAGATGAGGTGCAAGTCATTGAGTTTGCCTTCTGGTAGTTTGGGACCTATCTTCTCCTCCCTTCTGTGTTGCAGTGCCCCATTCTCGAGGTTTGTATTGGGCTTGTGGTTGTCCTCTGCCTCTTGGACATCTGTATTTACCCCTCTGTGGTCTGTCAGTAGCTGGAAAGGACCAATTTTTTGTTGGCCAATTTCTGCTGAAACGAAGGGGCTGTACCTGTAGAAAATCTTTGACTGTCTGCATAGATTTTGCCTTATCCTCCATTTTCTTTAAGACTTGTTCTGCTTTAACTCCAAAAAGAACATCCTGCTGTAAGGGAGCATCTAGAAGCTTTACTTTAACATGATCAGGGAGAGTTTGTTCCTTTAACCAAACATGCCTACGTACAACAAACCAAGTGACAGCTGCTCTGCAGGAAGCCTCCAAAGAGTCAAACCCACATAGTAAAGTATGTTTGCCCACCTGTTCAGTTGCATGCAACAAATCCTGCATTTCTTTCAATTCAGACTGTTGAGGGAGTGTGCTCATTTTTTGTTTTAACTGAGACATTAGAAATTGCTGATATTTTACCATGTGAAATTGGCAATTTAGTGCCCTCATAGCTAGAGTTGCTGAGGTGTAAACCTTTTTCCCCCACCTGTCTAGTGCTCTGGAGTCCCTTTTCAGAGGGTACAGGATTTTTGCCATAGAAGCCTTAGCCCCTTTGGGGCCCTGGGAGATGGTCTCTGGATCAGCAACAGGGGAATTTGTGGGAATCAGGCACTCTATAGTATCTGTCCGGTTTGGCTGGAGCAGGTGGCACAGAATCTGGGTTCAAACTGGATTCTAAGTAAACATCATCCACAATGTCTAAAGCTGGGAGGATGGCAAGTGGTCTGTGCTGGGGGAGTAAAAGAAACTCTTTGAGCCTTTTTAGTCAGAGTAGTCCTGAGCTTCCCAGTGAAAATGTTCCCTTGGTGTGTAAAGTTTCCCCAAAGGAGTAGTCTTCAGGAGGAGAAGCTGAGGGAATAGAATCCTCAGCATCAGAATCTTCATAAGGGGAGGAGGAGTAATCTTGGTCCTCAGAGGAGTCTGAGGAAATAGACACTTGATCAGAGGAGGCATAATCTTCCTCTTGTCTAGGCCTTTTGTCGGGTGGGGGTTGGGAACCCCTGATTAAAGAGATCAAATCTTCAGCCATTTTGAGCATGTTTCTTAGGCATGGGGCCTTGAACTGGAGACTGAAGTGTAGTCTTTTTAGGTTTAATAGGAGTCTTAAGCTTAGGATACGTTTTTATGGTGAGCGTAGTCTGTCTGAGAACGCCTTCAGAAACCGAAGGTGTTTCTGCAGCACCGACATCTCTTTCTGCAGTGTTGTCGGTAGGGGCTAAACAAAATGGCTGCGTTGGCCTAGCACTCTCCGCCAAAGGCTCCGAAGCAGTCTCGGGTTCCAGATCTGCGGTAGTCGGGGGCTGCGTCGGAGCCTCGCTGAAGACCGGTGAACCGGAGACCGGCCCAGCCGAGGCCTCTGAGTCTGGCTTGGGTCTAGGCTGCCCTGTCCTTATCCTTGCATTTTTTGTGCACGCCGGTAGTCGGTTGCTCAGACTGCATTGTGTAGTTAAATTTTCTACCGAAGTAGTGTTGTGCGAAATCAAAGTGTCTTTTTATAATACGCTTATTAAACCTAGCACAAAAACGACAACCAGTGACGTCGTGGTCTGGGCCTAGGCAAGGTATGCAGTAAGAATGAAAATCCTTATGAGGTATTTGCTTCCCACAAGAAATACAATTGTTAACTTTTTCTTACATCAGTCTGAGGCAAGAAAAGTTTCCCCAACGGGGTACTTAGCTTTATTGAAGACTTCAGATCTGAAATTTGACTTCGAAAATCTCAGGTGTCGGCCAACCCGCACATGCGAACTGCTTCTGCTTTGGGCACCGCGCGGCAAGAAAGACTGGAGAAAATGGCATTGGATGGAATATATATATACCCCTGGTGCACTGACATCAGGGAAGAAGCGACAGCAACCGACGCCGGACCAAGACTTTGGAATTCCGGCCGACTGCAGGACCGCCTGACGACAGGATAACACAAGTGTGATGACTGCAGCAGGGTAACACGATGAACATCTCCAAATTCCAGATCAGAAGATTCTAACTACAGCCCTTCACATTTTTTAACCAATTATTTCTACTCAAGCTGGCATATAAACAAGATCCATTGCTTTTGTATGGTACCATGCAAGACATCCAGGCTGCACAGCCTGTCTGCGACAAACAGAAGGACCAACAAAGATACAAATCTCTCCAAGAAAAGTATTTATATTTTATAATCAAATATATTTTATATAAAACTTTATAGCCAAAAACATTTTCCATAAATTACTGAAGCTTGAAAAGTACAGTTGTGTACAATTACCATAAATGTAAATGTTTTAGTGTATTCACTGTTGCAGTTATCACACTTGGGATTTTGGCGTCGGATGAATACCAGAGTGTTGGGATTTCTGGGTCGGATGCTGTCACTTCTTCCATGACGTCAGGGGTATAAAAAGTACAGTTGTGTACTTACCATAAATGTAGATGTTAGAGTGTATTCACTGTTGCAGTCATTACAATTGGGTTATCCTGCTGGCAGGCTACCCGCAGTAGGCCTGAATTCCAAAGTCTAGGTCTGGCGTCGGCTGCTGTCACCTCCTCCCTGATGTCAGTGTGCCAGGGGTATAAAATATGCAGCAGACGCCATTTTCTTCAGTTTTTCTTGCCCCAGATGTCAGGTGCCCCCAAAAGGGCAGGCTAAAAATACGTCAATAAAGCATGCATGCACCAAGGTACATTTTCCTTCATCTACAAGCAAATACACCACATAGGTTGTATAGAATAGAAAAGTATAGATAAGTTGCAGCAAAGATAAGGGGGATGGTGGAAGGGTAACCTGGACTGCAACAGTGAATACACTCTAACATCGACATTAATGATAAGTACACAACTGTACTATGTTCGTGTTTCACTGTTGCAGTCATTACAATTGGGTTGAACCCCAAAGCTAAGATTGGGACGCTGGAGCTAAATAGCATTAGGAGCGGCTATGAGGTCCTGCAGAACTGCAGTGGCAAAGCCTGCCCTGGAGTTAGAGTAGAGTGGTAAGTGATAGTGCTTTGTAAAAGTGTGCACTGAACTCCAGGTTGCAGCCTCTAAAATGTCTTTGGTTGATACTCCTCTGAGGAAGGCTGCTGAAGTGGCTGCTGCTCTGGCTGAATGTGGCCTAATGCCCCTAGGCACTAATGTGCCATATTGTGAATAGCAGAAACTAATGCAGTGGCCTATCCACTTTGAAATAGTCTGCTTTGAGATCGCCATTCCTTGTGATCCTGCAGCATATGCCACTAGTACTTGCTCAGTCTTTCTTAAAGCTTTGGTTCTGTCCAAGTAGAAGTGCAGCTGTCTGTGTATGTCCAAAGAATGCAGAAGTCTCTCACCCTTATGTGGATTTGGGTAAAAGGTAGGCAAATGAATAGTTTGGTTAAGGGCCACACTGGACACTACCTTAGGTATAAATGTCGGGTTTGTCCTCAGAGAAACCCTATTTGGATGGAAAATGATAAAAGGTTCCACAGCTACGAGTGCCTGTAGCTCTGAGACTCGTCTTGCAGAGGTTATTGCTAGGAGCAGAGCTGTTTTCCATGATAAAAATTTTATATCAGCTGTAGCGGCTGGATCAAAAGGAGGCAGGGTGAGTTTTTCCAAGACATAATTGAGGTCCCATGCAGGTATTGGTGATCTCCTTGGAGGCCTTCAGTTTTTGGCTCCTCTGAGGTACTGCCTTAATAAAGGATGAGAAAAAATAGGTGGCTCTGTATTGTAATGAGCTGAAATGGCAGAGGCATGAACCTTAATTGATGAAAAGGATAGGCATTTGTCCAGCATCTCAGTTAAATATTGCAAAATCTGAGGAATATTTGGTACAGTCGTGTCAATCCCTTGTGCCTGGTTCCAAGCACAGAATCTCCTCCATTTTTCAGCATAAGATTTTCTGGTACTAGGCCTCCTGGATTCCAAAATAACATCCATCACTGCTTTAGAGAGAGGTGCATTTTGAATGACTACATTATCTGTCATGCTGCCAGATTTAAGGTCTTGAGGTGGCTGTGCAGGATCCGATTATGTTGGGACAGTAAGTGAGGAATTTGAGGTAATGTCCAGGCTGGGTCTTGAGACAGGTTCCTTAGAACTGGGTACCAGTGCTGGTGGGGCCAGTCTGGGGCAATTATTATCATTTTTGGCTTCTCTTGTCTGACTTTTAAGAGTACCTTGGGGAGGAGAGGCAGTGGAGGAAAGGCATATACTGTTAAGTTTTTCCAGCTGAAAGATAGAGCATCCACTTTCCATGCTTGCTTGTGATAAGTCCTTGTGCAGAATCTCTGCAGTTGGCAGTTGTGAGGGGAGGCAAATAGATCTATGTCCGGGCATCCCCATTTCCTTATGTTGAAGACTTGCGGATCCAATTTCCACTCGTGGGGATCCATGAGGTTTCTGCTTAGTTCGCCTGCCAGAGTATTTATCTTTCCTGGCAGGAATTGTGCCTGCAAACGTACTTGGTAAGTCAATGCGGTGTCCCACAAATTCATGGTTAGTCTGCATAGGGGGTAGGAATGTGTGCCCCCTTGCTTGTTTATGTACCACATGACTGTAGTATTGTCTGTCTATCAGTAGTTGTCCCAGATGAAGTAGATCCTTGAAGGCTGTCAGGGCATTTTGAACAGCTAGCATCTTTTTGGTTGATATGTAGATGCTTGTTTTTTATTATCATTATTCATTCATTATTATTTTTCAAAAATGATTTTAGTTAGGTCTTTATATTTATGGTCTTTTTAGATCTTGTTCAAAAAGTAACATTCATATATGTATGATTTAGCATTATTATGTTTTATGGCTGTGTATCTAACAGGTAATGATTTAACTATCCCGCGTTTTTGGTCCTAGTGACTATTTAAATGGTTTATACTGTGCACTGATTTCTTCTGATGAAGTTTCTCATTTGATAAACGAAAAGCGCTTAAAGTGATTTATCATGTGGATTATAATTAAATGAAGTTTGTGGACTCTACTGCGGTTTGGAACTTGTTTTTTTGTTTTACTTGATATGTAGATGCATTTGGCTTGCGGACCATGTGCCCTGAATACATCTTCCTGCCATGTGGGCCCCCCAAGCGTAACCTGATGCATCTGTTAACATCTGCCTGGCTGTGGTTAAAGCGAATGGCTGCCCCTTGTGGTGACAGGCCTTTGCCCACCATTGAAACTCCTGTTGCAGGCAGGGAACGAGGGTAATTATTGTTTCCAGGCTGTGACAATGTTGAGTCCAAACACTTTTTAGATACCATTGAAGTTTCCTCATATGCAATCTTGCATATGGAATTAGCAGAATGCAGGATGCCATGAAGCCCAAAGCCTGCAGAATTTTTCTTGCAGTTAACTGGGTCTTTATTGCCAACACTTTGAAATAAGTAGTCAGTTGCCTTTGTCTGGCGTGAGATAAGCCATCTGGGCAGTTGTACTTAAGCTTGCACCCAGGAATATTATCTCTTGAGAGGGTACTAGTTTTGATTTCTTTTCGTTTATTGTGTACCCTAGGCATGTTAGTAATCTTTTTACAAATGCCAGATGCTGTAGTAGAATGTCCTTGTTCTCTGCTTGAATAAGGCAGTCGTCCAAGTAAGGATATATTTGTATTCCTCTGTCTGCAAAATGCAATTACTGGAGCCAGGCATTCTGTGAAGACCATGGACCCAGTAGATAAGCCAAAGGGCAGTGCAGAGAATTGGTAGCGCATTGAGCCAGCTATGTATCTGAGGTATCTTTTGCATGATTGTCTGATTGGGACATGCAGGTATGCCTCTTTTAGGTCTAAAGTCACAAGCCAAGCCTTCTTGCCCAGCATGGGCAGAAGCTGCTGCAGAGTCAACATTTTGAATCTTGGAATATCCAGATGTGTTTAGAATAGACTGGTCCAGTATTGGTCTCCAGGCTTTGTCCTTTCTGGGTACTAAGAACAGTCTTGAGTAAAATCCTTGTCCCTGCTCCTGCTGTGGTACTTGCTGAATGGCTCTCATGTCCATGAGGGATGACACTTGCTTTTGAGCCTCTGCCCATTGATTTTTTGGCAGGTCTGGCAAACCGTTTGCTCTTGGCAGTGTGTGAAGGTGAAACCTGTAGCCCTGTGACACTATATCCAAGACCCATTTTCCTGGGTTATTACATGCCAATTCTGAGAAAAAAGTGCTAGTTTTCCCCCAAAGGTGCTGTCAGAAGATAAGTGCTTGTCGCAGGCAGGGGGAAGTCATTGGGACTGTTTCCTGTATGGCTGTGATTTGTCTTCTCCGCTTTTGGATGTAGAAGTACCCCATTGTTTAGACCTGTATGAGCCTTGGGGCTGGGATCTGCCTCTAGGGCGTCTGTATCTGCCTCTGTGGCCTGACACTGGAAAGGCCCAATTTTTAGGCCAGTGCCTGCTAAATCTTGGAGGCTGTACCTGTAAGAAATCCTTGACTGTTAGAATAGGATTTAGCTTTGTCCTCCATTTTCTTCAACACCTCTTCTGCTTTAACACCAAACAAGGTATCATGCTGTAATGGAGCATCTAATAATTTTGCTTTAACATGATCAGGCAGATTCTGTTCTTTTAACCAAGCATGCCTCCTAATGACAGGACCCGTAACAGCGGCCCTGCAGGAGGCCTCCAGAGAATCAAAACCACATTGCAAAGTATGCTTTCCCACTTGTTCAGCCGCATGCAATAAATCCTGCATTTCTTTGTTTTCTGCACATTCAGAATTTATCAACATTTTCTGTTTAAGCAGTGACATAATATATTGCTGATATTTAAGCATATGAAACTGACAATTTAAAGCCCTTCTAGCCAAGGTAGCAGAAGTGTAAATCTTTTTTCCCCATCTGTCCAGTGCCATAGAATCCCTGTCAGAGGGGGTAGGGTTTTATGCAGTGGAAGTCTTGACCCCTTTGGGAAACAGAGATAGTTTCTGGGTCAGAAGCAGGGTTCTTAAAGACATTTATGTGAATCGGGAACCCTGTAGTATCGGTCTGGCTTAACAGGAGTTGGAGGTAAAGAATCAGGAGTCAGAATGGACTCTGAAAATACATAATCTACAATGTCTAACACAAGTGGAATAGCAAGGGGCCTGTGCTGAGGTAGTAAAAGAAAGTCTCTAAGCCTTTTCTTAGATTCTGAATAATCTTGGCTCTCCCAGTGGAAATTGCTCCCTCATGATATGCAGTTTCCCCAAAAGAATAATCCTCAGGAGGAGAGGCTGAAGGGATAGATTCTTCAGCATCAGAATCCTCATAGGGAGGAAGAGAGTATTCCTGATCAGAAGAGGAATCAGAAGAAATGGAAACCTGATCTGAAGATTCATACTCTGTCTCTTGCCTAGGCCTCTTATTAGGAGGGGGATGGGAACCCCTGATCAAAGTAATTAAGTCTTCGGCCATTTTGAGCATCTGTTTTTAAGGCATGGAGGCCTGTCCATGGGGCTGTTGTACTCGTTTCTTTGTCTTTAGAGATACTTCAGTCTTTGCCTTTGAAGCTGAAGCAGTTTTAACATATAACTGTGTAGGCCTGAAAAGACCCACAGAAGCCAATGTCTGAGGGAACAGTTTCCGAGGTTCCAATACCTTGAGTTTCCAGCGGCCTAGTCGGCTCCACATGGGAGTCTGAAGCGGCCTGCGGCTCTAAAGTAGCGGGCGTCAGGGGCTGCAAAAGCACCTCACTGAGAACCACCGACTGGCTTAGAAGAAGCCTCGCAGTCAGTTTTGGACCTCGGATGCCTATCCTTTTCTTTTTCTTTGTGTTTCTTTTGAACTGCGGTAGTCGAACGGCTATCAGACGACATCTTGTAATTAAATCTTCTGCCAAAATAGTGAAATGAAAAATCGTACCGATGCTTAATAGTGCGTTGGTTAAATCTAGCACAAAACCAACAATTAGCAACATCATGATCAGGGCCTAGGCAAGGAATACAGTAAGAATGGAAGTCCTTATGATGTATTTGCTTCCCACAAGAAATACAACAATTAACTTTTTCTGACATCGGTCTGGAGCAAGAAAAAAGTTTCCCCAACGGGGTACTTGGCTATTAATGAAGACTCTGAAATTCGAACATGAAAATCTCAGGAGTCGGCCGACCGGCACTTGCGAACTGCTTTTGCTTCGGGCACCGCGCAGCAAGAAAGACTGAAGAAAATGGCGTCGGCTGCATCTTTTATACCCCTGGCGCACTGACGTCAGGGAGGAGGCGACAGCAACCGATGCCGGACCTAGACTTTGGAATTCAGGCTGACTGCGGGTAGCCTGCCAGCAGGATAACCCAATTGTAATGACTGCAACAGTGAAACATGATGAACATCAGGCAGCCAACGCCACTACATCAGTTTTTCTTGCCCCAGACGTCAGGAGCTCCCCAAATAGGAAGCTAGTGTATGGTGTGGACCACCACCAGTAAAAAGTAAATACCCCTCCCATAAAAAATGGCCATATAGAGGATAGGTAGAAAGGATAGAGAAAAACAGGGGGCTGGAGGGAGGAAATCCAGGACTGCAACAGTGAATACACTCCAATATCTACATTTATGGTAAGTTTACACAAAAAGTACAGTTTTGTACCTACCATAAATGTAGATGTCCGATAGGTATGCATCTGCAGTCATCACATATGGGTTGTCCTGCCTCAGGCAGCCCTTCGGACGGCCGGATTTCAAAGTCCGGGTCCGGAGTTGGCTGATGTCGCACTTTCCCCGACGTCAGAGCGCCTGGGGTATAAAAGCATCAGCCGACGCCATCTTCCTCAGTTTGCCTTGCCCCAGATGCCAGGTGCCCTCTAAGGAAGGCTAAATTTGGAGAGATGCATTTAAGAATCCAAACATGCACAATAATATAAAAACAAGTACACCATAATAGATCACCCCAGCTAGCTATAAGAGGGGTAAGTACCCAAGAAATACCACAGAAGGGAAGGAGGGAGGGTAAACCTGACTGCAGATGCATACCTATCGGACATCTACATTTATGGTAGGTACAAAACTGTACTATGTCCTTCAAGGATGCATCTGCAGTCATCACATATGGGTAGAATACCATAGCCAATCTGGGGGTGGAGGAACTATGTAAAGGATGGTGTAGCTATAATGCCCTGCAGGACTGCCGTAGCAAAGCCTGCTCTGGATCTGGAATATAAAGGTAAATTGTAATGCTTGGCAAATGTATGCACGGAGCTCCATGTAGCAGCTTCTAAAATGTCCTTGGTAGCCACCCCTCTTAAGAAAGCTGTGGAGGTGGCTGTGGCTCTCGTGGAATGAGGTCTAATGTTAGCTGGCACAGTTTTTCCATGAAAGGAGTAACAAAAACGAATGCAATTCCCTATCCATTTTGAAACTGTTTGGAAATTACTTTTCCTTGTGTACCAGCAGCATATCCTACCAACAGCTGGTCAGTTTTTCTGTAACCTTTAGTTCTGCCAAGTAGTAGCGCAACTGTCTGTGTATGTCCAGGGTGTGCAGAAGTTTCTCCCCTTTGTTTTGTGGATTTGGAAAGAAGGTAGGCAAGTGAATAGCTTGATTTAATGAAACCCTAGATACCACCTTTGGCATAAATGTAGGATTGGTTCTCAATGAAACTCTGTCCTGATGAAAAATAGGAAATGGCTGTACTGCCATAAGGGCCTGTAACTCAGATACTCTTCTTGCTGAGGTTATGGCCAGAAGGAAAGCAGTCTTCCAAGACAGGAACTGTAGTTCTGCAGATGCTGCTGGTTCAAAGGGAGGCAGTGTTAGTTTTTCCAACACGACGTTAAGGTCCCAAGTAGGTAGAGGTGGTTTCCTTGGAGGATTGATGTTTTTGATTCCTCTTAGAAACTGTCTTAGGAGGGGATGAGAGAAGACAGGTGGATCAGTATTGTACTCTGCTGAAATTGCTGAAGCATGAATTTTAATGGAAGAGTAAGACAGACCATTGTGGAACATTTCTGCCAAGTATTCCAGGACATGTGCCATGTTCATCACTGTTGCATCTAGGCCCTTTGTGGTGTTCCAAATGTGAAATCTTTTCCATTTTGCTGAATATGCCTTTCTTGTGGAAGGCCGGCGAGCTTCCATAATAATATCTTTCACTCTCTGGGATAGCTTGTCCTGAGGAGTCGTCAAGGTATTTTCCAGGCTGTTAGTTGCAAGGTTTTCAGGTTGGAATGCAGAGTTTTGTAATTGTGCTGTGTCAGTAGAAGTGGCCATAGAGGAAGAGGCCATGGTTTTGTGCGTGACATGCTCTTTAACAGTGGGTACCAGTGCTGTCTTGGCCAGTCTGGAGCTATCAGAATCACTTTTGGCTGCTCTGTCCTGATCTTCAGTAAAACCTTGGTTATTAATGGGAGAGGTGGAAATGCATACACTGTTAGAGTTCTCCAGCTGAAAGAGAGGGTGTCCACTTTCCATGCTGAAGGGTGGTATGTCCTTCAGCAGAATTTCTTCAGTTGATGATTGTGGGGTGAGGCAAAAAGATCTAAGTCCGGCCTCCCCCATGATTGTGTTATCTGTAGGAAGATGTCTGGGTGCAGCATCCATTCGTGTGAATCCATGATATTTCTGCTTAAGCTGTCCGCCAGTATATTGTCTTTCCCTGGCACAAACTGGGATTGTAGCTGTATATTGAGTTTCAAGGAAAGTTCCCATAGATTCATTGCCAGCCTGCAAAGAGGATAGGAATGGGTGCCTCCTTGCTTGTTTATTTACCACATAACCGTGGTGTTGTCTGTCCTTATTAGCAGATGGCCATGATGCAGAAAGGGTTTGAAGGCTTCGACTGCATGTATCACTGCCAGCATTTCCTTTTGGTTTATGTGCATGCGTAGCTCTTTTTGTGACCATAGACCTTGAATGCATCTGCCCTCCATGTGCGCTCCCCATCCGTGGTCTGAAGCATCTGTTGTAATGGTTTGGCTGGCTATTGGTTTGCTGAAAGGCAGACCCCTGTTTGACTGGCTTGCTTGAACCCACCACAGAAATTCCTTTTGAAGGCATGGAATGAGTGGAATCAAAGTTTCCAGGCTGTGACTGTGCTGAGTCCATAAACTCCTTAGGTACCATTGTAGTTTCCTCATATGTTGTCTTGTTTGCGGAATCAGAAGGATGCAAGAAGCCATGTAACCCAGGGCCTGCAGGATTTTCCTTGCAGTCAGCTGGGTTTGTCTTGTCAGATTTTTGAAGTAATCTGGTAGTTGACTTTGTTTTTCTTCTGTGAGGAAGGCCATTTGGGTGGTTGTATCTAGATCTGCACCCAGAAAGGTTATTCTTTGGGATGGAACAAGTCTTGATTTGTGAAAGTTGACTGTATATCCCAAGGCCTGAAGTAGGTGGATGGCATAATTCAAGTGTTTTACCAAAGTTTGTTGGCTGTCCGCTTGTATAAGGCAGTCGTCCAGATATGGGTACATTTGAATCCCCAGAAGTCTGCAGTGTGCAATTACTGATGCCAGGCATTTCGTGAATACTCTGGGCGCAGTAGATAAGCCAAAGGGCAATGCTGAGAACTGATAATGCTCTGACCCTGCAAGAAATCTGAGGTGTCTTCTGCAACTTTGTCTGATAGGGACATGCAGGTATGCCTCCTTGAGGTCTAGAGTTACAAGTCAAGACCCCTTGCCCAGCATGGGAAGGAGCTGCTGTAGAGTCAGCATTTTGAACTTTGGCACAATGAGATAAGTATTCAGTGCGGACAAGTCGAGAATAGGCCTCCATTGTTTTTCTTTTCTTGGAACAAGGAATAGTCTGGAATAAAATTCTTGGCCTTGCTCTGAGAGGAACCTTTTCTATAGCTTTCATTTGCATTAAGCTGGAAATTTATTTCAAAGCCTCTGCCCTTTGATTCGGTGGCAGGTCTGGCATGCCCTTTCTTTTTGGTAATGTGTGGAAATGAAACCTGTATCCTTTGTCTATTATTTGTAGTGTCCATTTGTCCCTTGTAATATTGTGCCAATTTTCTGAGAATAAAGAAAGCTTTCCGTCCAAAGGTGCTTCCAATTGAGCCCTGGTTGGCGGTGTCAAAGTAAAGTCATTGAGCCTGTCCTTGTGCAGCAGTTGAAGGTCCTGCATTACCTCTCTGGTTGGGAGGCTGCCATTGACGCCCTCTGTAGGAGCCTCTAGCTTGCCCTCTACCTCTGGCACGCCTGTTCTTGCCTCTCTGAAACCTCTCTGCGTCTGGAAAGGACCAATTCTTGGAAGGCCAATTCCTGCTGAATCTTGGTGGTTGTACCTGGAGAAAATCTTTGACTGTTTGTACGGATTTTGCCTTTTCTTCAAATTTCTTTAGGACCTCCTGAGCCGTGGAGCCAAATAACTTTTGCTTTTCCAGAGGAGCATCCAGCAGCTTTGCTTTAACATGGTCTGGCAGAGATTGTTCCTTCAGCCAAGCATGCCTACGTATAACTGCGCCAGTCATAGCTGACCTACATGAAGCTTCCAATGTATCATAACCACATTGCAAGAAATGGTTGCTAACCTGTTGTGAGTTATGTACCAGATCCTGAAGTGACTTGCGGTCTAGGGGGTCAGGTGAAGACAGTTTTTTATGCAATTCATCTAACAAATACTCTTGGTACTGTATCATATGAAATTGACAATTTAATGCCCTCATAGAAAGAGTAGCAGAAGTATACACTTTTTTACCCCATCTCTCTAAAGCACTGAGTCCGGGACCCTGTAGTACCCATCGGGTTTGGCAGGAGCCGGAGGGAGAGAATCAGGGGTTGTGCTAGAGTCAGAGTACACATCATCAATGACATTCAAAACAGGAGGAATAGCTAAAGGTCTATGCTGAGGCAAATGTAAAAAGGTCCTTAATCTTTTCCTGAAATCATAGAATTCCTGGCCCTGCCATTGGAAATGCTCTCTCATGGTGTGTAGTGTCTCCCCAAAGGAAAACTCTTCAGGAGGGGAGGCCGAGGGAATAGATTCCTCTGCATCAGAATCCTCGTAGGCCAAAAAAGCCTCCTCCTGGTGGTCCGAGAGAGTAGAGCCATCAGAGGCCTCATCTGAGGAGTGGGGATCAGAGGGCTCAACCCTGGGTCTTTTGTCTGGAGGAGGTTGAGAGCCCCTGTCCAGATGAGGTTGAGAGCCCCTAATTAAGGAGCTAAGATCCTCTGCTAAGCTTAGAATCTGTGAACCAGTAGAGGGTCCCTGAGGGATAACCTTGGGAGGCAAAGCTTTTGAGAGTTTAGCAACTTTATACCTGGAGAATGCCTTAATGGACATGGATGCAGGAGGCCTGGCTGCACCATGTGCTGGTGTAGATTTGTCTAAAGGAATGGTGTCGGAAGGTTCCAGGACACCAGTTTCTGCTGGAAATTCAATAACCGACTCAGCCGGGGCCTCTGGGACCAAGGTAGTCGGTTGCGCGGTTTCGGTAATTGGAAGTACCAAGGACTCTGTTTCAGCCGAGACGGAGACACTCGCGGTAGGCCTGACCGTGGTTTCAGCCGAAACCGCAGCCCGAGTGTGTCAGTCCTTGTCCTTCCGTTTCTTAACTAAATGAGAAGTCGGAGTCTCCGACGGCATCTTATACGAAAAACTAGCCCCAAAAAATTCCTCTGCAAACTCCGCCCGATGTCTAAGAGTGCGTCGGTTGAAGGAAGCACAGGCTGAACAGGCAGAGACATCGTGGTCTGGGCCTAGGCAGGGGAGGCAGTAAGAGTGGAAATCCTTATGAGGTATTTGTTTCCCACAAGTTAAACAATTATGAACTTTATCTGACATCAGCTGAGGCAAGAAAGTGTCCCCAACGGGGTACTTAGCTTTTTGAAGTCTTCGGTAGCTGAATTACAGGAGCTGGCCGACCGGCACTTGCGAACTGCTTCTGCTTCGGGCACCACGCGGCAAGAAAGACTGGGGAAGATGGCGTAGGCTGATGCTTTTATACCCCAGGCGCTCTGACGTCGGGGAAAGTGCGACATCAGCAGACGCCAGACCCAGACTTTGGAATCCGGCCGACCAAAGGGCTGCCTGAGGCAGGACAACCCATATGTGATGACTGCAGATGCATCCTTGAAGGACATCTGTACTATGTTCTTCATGTTTCACTGTTGCAGTCATCACACACAGGTTGATTACCAAACAGGAGGCATTTAAGAGGAGTTACGGCTGGCTAGCAGGCCTTGTAACACTGCTGTAGCAAATCCAGCTCTGGATTCAGAAAAAAAAGTTAAGTGGCAATCCTTGGTGAAGGTGTGTACAGAACTCCAGGTTGCAGCTTCCAGAATGTTCCTGGTAGGGACTCCCCTGAGAAATGCTGTAGAGGTGGAAATAGCCCTAGTGGAACGTGTTCTGATCCCCTGTGGGGTAAGTTTTCCATTGTGCTTATAGCAGAAATAGATGCAGTGTGCTATCCATTTGGACATGGTTTGCTTTGAAATGGCCTTGCCCTCTGCCCCTGTAGCAAAGCTGACTAGCAGTTGGTCAGATTTTCTAAAAGGTTTAGTCCTGTCAAGATAGACCCTGAGCTGTCTGTGCACATTCAAGGAGTGGAGGAACGTCTCCCCTTTTTAGGATTAGGGAAGAAGGTCGGCAAATGGATGGGTTGGTTTAGAGCCACACTGGAGACCACCTTTGACAAAGGATAGGTTAGTCCTGAGGGAAACCTTGTCAGCATTGAAAATAATGAAGGGTTCCACAGCCATGAGTGCCGGTAACTCAGACACGCTTCTAGCTGAGATTATGGCTGAAAGCAAGGATGTTTTTCAAGAAAGGAATTTTAACTCTGCTGAAGCTGCAGGTTCAAAAGGGGGGGGGGGGTGAGCTTGTCCAGTACAAAGTTAAGGTCCCAGGCAGGGATGGGCCCTCTCCTAGGGGCCTTAAGTTGTTTGGCCCCCTTAGAAACTGTTTGATGAGAGGGTGAGAGAATAGAGGTGGCGCAGTATTATGAGCTGAGATGGCATAGGCATGAATCTTAATGGAGGAGAAGGATAGGCCTCTGAGGAGTAGCTCTGCTAGGTAATAAAGGATTTGAAGTAAAGAGGGCACAGTTGTGTCCTTTCCTTGAGACCGACTCCAAGAGCAATAGCTTTTCCACTTTTCAGCATAGGATTTTCTAGTACTAGGCATTCTGGCTTCAAGAATGACATCCAGCACCTGCTTGTTGAGGGTTGCTGGTGGAGTATTCAGGGGATAAGCCAGGCTGCAAGGTTTAGGGTTTGCAGCTGGGATTGCAAAATCTGTCTCTCCTGCTGAGACAGCAGGGAAGGTGTCTGATGAAGGTGCAAGGGTGGCACTATTGCCAGACTGCGTATGAGTGGGTACCAGTGCTGGCTTGGCCAATCTGGGGCATAAGAATTGCCCTTGGGCTGTCTGATCTTGAGTAGTACCTTTGAGAGGTGGGGCAGAGGGGGAAGGCATAAATTGAGAGGTTTTCCCATACGAAGGCTAAGGCATCCACCTTCCAGGCCCTGCTGTGAGGGTTCCTGGTGCAAAATTTGCTCAGCTGGGGGTTCTCGGGGGAGGCAAAGAGGTCCACCCTCTGGTGTCCCCCACCTCTGGATTAGAAGGTTGAAAGTGTTGGGCTCCAATTTCCACTTGCGTGGGTCCAGGAAATTTCTGCTCAAGTACTCTGCCAGTGAATTCTGTTTGCCTGGCAGGAACTGAGCTTGCAGATGCAGTTGAATGCTCAAGGCTGTGTTCCACAGGGCCATGGCTAACATGCAGAGAGGGTAAGAATGGGTTCCCCCCCTGCTTGTCTATGTACCACATAACTGTGGTGTCTGTTTTTATCAGCAGCTGCCCTGGAAGGATTAGGTATTTGAAGGCTGTCAGAGCATACTGTATAGCTAACATCTCTTTTTGATTGATGTGCAGGAGAATTTGTCCAGGGCTTCACTTTCCCTGAATGCATTTGCCTGTCATGTGCAACCCCCCCATGTATAGTCTGATGAGTCTGCCATCAGGGTTTGGGCGGCGAGGAGTTGAGTGAAAGGCAGTCCCTTGTCGTGGTTGCATGCTTCTGCCCACCAAAGGAACTCTGCCCCTAGACAAGGAATGATCAGAATGTGTCTCCAGGTCCTGAGAATGCTAGCACCAAAGACTTAAGTACCACTGAAGTTTCCTCATATGCAGTCTTGCATATGGAATTAGCAGAATGCATGAGGCCATGAACCCTAGGCTTTGCAGTATTTTCCTTGCAGACAGCTGGGTTTTGGTGACCATGTGTTTGAAGTAGTTGTACAAACAGATCTGTTTTTTCTGGAGTGAGAAAGGCCATCTGGGAAGTTGTGTTCAAGCTTGTTCCCAGAATACAATTTTTTGACTGGACACCAGTTGTGATTTATTTTCGTTGATGCTGTACCCCAATGAAGACAGGAGTCTTTTTACAAATACCAGGTGTTGAAGTAGTAATTCTTGACTGTCCGCCCGAATCAGGAAATCATCCAAGTATGGGAAAATTTGGATATTTCTCTTCCTGCAGTATGCAATGGCTGGAGCCAGGCACTTTGTGAATACTCTGGGCGTGGTAGATAAGCCAAAGGGAAGTGCAGAGAACTGACCATGCATAGAGCCTGCCCTGAAGCAGAGATATCTCCTGCAAGACTCCCTTATAGGGACAGGCTTCTTTTAAGTCTAGCGTGACTAGCCAGGCATCCTTGGCTAGCATACGGAGAAGCTGCTGCAGGATTAACATTCTGAATTTTGGGACCACCAGAAAGGTGTTGAGAATTGATAGATCCAGGATTGGGCACAAAGAGCCCTCTTTTCTGGGCACCAAGAACAGTCTGGAGTAGAAACTCTGTCCCCTTTGTTCTACTGGAACAGGTTGGATGGCCCGGATATTGAGCAGGGAGTGTACTTGCTTTTGATCCTCTGTCTACTGGCTTGGAGGAAGGTCTGGAAACCTGCTTGGGGTTGGGCAGGAAATGGAAGCAGAATCTGTACCCCTGGGATACAATGTTTAGAACCCATCGGTCCTGAGTAATGGACATCCAGTTTTTGGCATGCAGTGCAAGTTTTCTTCCTAGGGGCACAAGTAGATGGGCAAGGCTGGGAAGCATAATTGACAAGTCATTGTGAAATTTTACAATAAGGGGGTGGCTTGCACTCCCTGTTTTTGAGATCGGAGCACTCCATTGTTTAGATCTCTGCATATCCAGAGACTGTAGTCTTGGTGGTCTGGTTCCCCAGGGTTTGGACTGAGAAGGCCTGGAAGGGGCTGGAAAGGACCAGTTTTTTTGTAGGCCAATGCCTACTGAAGCTAGGTGGCTGCACTTGATAGAATTTTTTTAACAGTTTGCACAGATTTAGCTTTTTCTTCCAGCTTTTTAAGAAACTCTTCTGCTCTGGTGCAAAAACAGCCCTGATTTAAAGGAGCGTCTAGTAATTTTGATTTGACATGGTCTGGCAATGTTTGTTCCTTCAGCCAAGTATGCCTTCTCAGTACAGATCCAGTGACTGTAGCCATGAAAATGCTTTGAGGGCATCAAAGCCACACTGCATAGTATGCTTACTAACTTGGTTTGCAGAATGCATTAACTCTTGTAAATCTTTATTTTCTGCACAATCTGGAAGTACCACCATTTTTTTTAAATTTGTTCCATAACATGTTGCTGTTACTTCAACATATGAAACTGGCAGTTCAACGCCCTGATGGCAAGAGTTGCATTAGTATATACCTTCTTACCCCATCTGTCTAAAGCTCTGGAATCCCTGTCTGAAGGAGTGGGGTTTTTGTCTGTAGTAGCCTTAATACCTTTAGGCCCCTGGGAAATGGTATCTGGATCCGCAGTAGGATTCTTAAAGAGAAATTTGTGATAATCAGGTACTCTGTAATACCCATCAGGTTTTCTAGGGGCCGGTGGTAAAGTGTCTGGAGTAAGACTGGATTCCATAAAGACATCATCTACAACATCCAGGACAGGGGGTATAGCTAGGGGCCTGTGCTGAGGCAACTATAAAAATTCTCTGTCTCTTTTTGGACTGAGGATAATCCTGGCATTCCCGGCGGAAATGCTCCCTTAAAGTATGCAAGGTTTCAGCAACAGCAAAATCCTCTGGAGGGGAGGCAGAGGGAATGGATTCCTCTGCATCTGAATCTTCAAAGATAGATACCCTGGTAATCGGAACGGTCAGAGCCATCAGACTCCTAGTCTGTAGAATCAGATAGAAACTCCATTCTTGGTCTCTTAGCAGGGGAAGGCTGGCTTCCCCTAATTAGGGTGACAAGGTCTTCAGCCATTCTAAGCATTTGTTTTGGAGGCATGGGAGCTTCAGCATGCCCTTTTGTCGTTGTTTTATAGGTGTAGTGCGTACTCTGGGCCTGAGAAACTCAGTAGTTTTAGCTAAAAAATGAAGTTGTAGGTTTAATACTAATATCGGTTAGGTCGGAATACACCCTCAGAAGCCGGTGCCTGCAAAGCGGCTTCTGACCCATCCAAGGTAGAGACATCTGCAGGTTCCATAGTCGAAGAAGCATCTCGCGGCATACCAGACTCAGAATAGGTCTCAGCAGAGGCCTGCAAATCGGTAGAAGCGGGCATCAGGGGTTGCAAAAGCACCTCACTGAGTACTGGCGGTCTGGCGACTAGCTTAACATAAGTGTCGTCTGCAGTTTTTGACCTATGCGGTCTGTCTTCATCTTTGCACTTTTTCGGAAGGTCGATAGTCGAATGGCTTACCAATGCCATTTCAGAATACGGAGAATGAGAGCAAAAGAATTTAGCGACAAAAATAGCCAGACGAATGGTTCGGGCGTTAAACGAGGCACAAAAATGACAGCGAGGGACGTTGCGGTCTGGGCCTAAACAGGTGATGCAGTAAAAATGAAAATCACTGTGAGGTATTTGCTTTCCACAGGCAAAACAACTGTTAACTTTTTCCGACATCGGTTAGAGCAAGAAAAAAAGAATCCCCTATGGGGTACTTAGCTTTAGAAGACTTCAGGTTTGAAACTCAAAAAAACGAAAATTTCAGGTAGCGGCCGACTGGCACTTGCGAACTGCTCCTGCTTCGGGCTCCTCCTTGGCAAGTAAGACTGATGTAATGGCATCAGCTGCCTGTTTTATACCCCTGACTACCTGATGTCATGGAAGAGGTGACAACATCAGACGAAGAAATCCCAAGACTCTGGTATTCAGGCAGATTGAGGGCTACCTGCAGGCAGATAAACCAAGTGTGATGACTGCAACAGTGAAACACGAAGCACATGTGCTATTTAATCAAAGCAAACACTAAATGGGCATACTCCAAATTCAAAACACTACGGAGTCTTTTAACCCACAGTACACATCTGCATTTTGTTTATCACACAATGCTTACCCTGTTTTCATCATAAATAATCTGGACTATGCTACGGTGCTTCTGTTCCACAGGGGGTGGTGAGACTGGCTTCTCAGGCTCTAATGGCTTAGCTGCTTCTTCCTCAAGTTGTTGCTAAGAGAAAAAAAAACAGAAAATAGTAAAAGTAATTTTCCAAAACACTCACTGATCAGAAAAGCACATCAAAAGAAGGGATACAATTAGCTTCATTTAATGGTTTACAATGTTTCAGATTTAACAATCTAAAAGATTACTGTTGTAGATATCCCCACCCACCCACAGAGCGCAGTAACAAAAATTCACCTCTAAATAGCTGCCAAGAACAAAGTATAATAGGTCTTGAAACACAGAAGTGAACTGAAACAAATCTGTAAAACTAAGTTCAGCAAAATAGCTTTCACAAAAGTCTACAGTTCAGCAAATATTTATTTATATTTGGTAACCGGGTAGTGTTCATCTGGGCTATAAACAAGCCTGTTTTCAGCAGAGACCTGGGGAGAAAAGCTCCCAAAAAAAAATAAGTATACAATATTATACTAAGATATGATAGTTACAGTATGAAATACAACTATGACAGTTTGCATAATAACAAAATACAGTGTCAAACAGGTTTATATAAGATGAAGTCACATCAAACCAGTAAAGTCAATGAACGTCAACAGTAGAAATAAAATCAAAAACAATATTTAGTTACATAGATGGAAAAAAATAAGTGGGTGGGAAAGTGTGGTTGCTTAGCCAGGGGTAGTAACAGGGGCATAGCCAGTGACAAAATAATTTGTAAATTGCTTTAAAGCTATGGGTACAGCTAGCAAATGCTGGGAAAGGGAATTCCAAGTTTTGGCTATGGAGACACTGTACAGAGAGTCATCCCAAGTATTGTGGGATGTGATGACTGAGTAAGTTTTTATCAGCAGATCTGTGGGACAGAAGGTTGGAATAGGGTTGTACGAGGTTAAATAAAGCTGGCCAAAGGTGGGATTATGAATAAAGTACAGTTTTGTACCTACCATAAATGTAGATGTTAGAGTGTTCACACTGTTGCAGTCATTACACTTGGGTTATCCTGCCGTCAGGCGGTCCCGCAGTCGGCCTGAGTTCCAAAGTCTTGGTCCGGCGTCGGTTGCTGTCGCCTCTTCCCTGACGTCAGTGCACCAGAGGTATACAAGATGCATCAGACGTCATTTTCTTCAGTTTTTTTTGCCCCAGATGTCAGGTGCTCCCAAGTAGGTTGGCAATACATATTGCTAATAAAAAAATATACAGTAAAAGCAATACCTTCAGTTACCAGCAAATGCACCCCAAAGGTTGTATAGGATAGAAAGGTATAGATAAGTCCAGCTAGTTCAGAGGGGATGTAGGGAGGGTAACCTGGACTGCAGCAGTGTGAACACTCTAACATCTACATTTATGGTAGGTACAAAACTGTACTATGTTCATCGTGTTACACTGCTGCAGTCATTATACTTGGGTAGAATCCCAAAGCTGAGGTTGGGTGGCTGGGTCTATAAAAAGTTAGGATTGGCTATGAGGCCCTGCAGAACTGCAGTGGCAAATCATGCTCTGGATTTAGAGTAAAGAGGCAGGTGGTAATGCTTGGTAAAGGTGTGCACTGAACTCCAAGTTGCAGCCTCCAAAATTTCCTTGGTAGGTACTCCTCTGAGAAAGGCTGTTGAAGTGGCTGTTGCCCTGGTGGAATGTGGCCTAATGTTATTTGGGACTGATTTTCCATGCTGTGTGTAGCAGTACCGAATACAGTGTCCTATCCATTTGGATATAGTCTGCTTGGAGATAGCCTTGCCCTGTGATCCTGCAGCATATGCTACAAACAGATGCTCAGTTTTCCTGAAAGTCTTTGTTTTGTCCAAGTAGAAGCGCAGCTGCCTGTGTATGTCCAAAGAATGCAGAAGTTTCTCTCCTTTATTCTGGGGGTTTGGATAAAAAATTGGCAAATGGATGGTTTGGTTAAGAGCCACACTAGATACCACCTTTGGCATAAAGGTAGGGTTTGCCCTTAAAGAAACCCTGTCCTGATGAAAAATTATAAAATGTTCCATTGCCATTAATGCCTGTAGCTCCGAGACTCTTCGTGCTGAAGTTACTGCCAGGAGCAGAGCTGTTTTCCATGATAAAAATTTTAGATCGGCTGTGTTGGCTGGCTCAAAAGGTGGTAGGGTCAGTTTTTCCAAATTGAAATTGAGGTCCCAAGTTGGTGATCTCCAGGGTGGTCTTATGTTTTTAGCCCCTCTGAGGTACTGCTTTAGCAAGGGATGAGAGAATAAAGGAGGATCCGTGTTGTAATGTGCTGAAATGGCAGAGGCGTGGATCTTAATTGATGATAACGATAAGCCTCTGTCTAGCATCTCAGTTAAGTATTGTAAAATCTGAGGAATGTTTGGACAAGAGGGTCAAGGCACAGAATCTCTTTCATTTTTCTGCGTAAGCTTTCCTGGTGCTAGGCCTCCTGGCCTCCAAAATGACATCCATAACAGCTTTAGAGAGAGGTGTTGCCTGTTTGACTAATGTATCTGCCATGCAGCCAGGTTTAGTGTTTTGAGCTGACCATGCAGGATATAGAAGTTATGTCCTTACCATAACGTTCCATGTGGAGTGTTCATCTCGCCTTTGTTCTTACACATGGGTTCGGAGCCGATCCTCGGCTCCGTGTCGGCCGCTTGCAAGCTCTGCATCGAGAAGAAGCTTGAGACAATCTAATACCCACAATCCCCCTCTGCCTTTACCTCAGATCTAGTTTGCAAGCAAACTAGTAGTCAGAGAGAGCACACTCATGCTTACATCACATATGCACAGAACTAAGAGTCTATATATATATATATATATATATATATATATATATATATATATATATATATATATATATATATATATATATATATATAGACACACACACATATATATACATGTCAACTATATACACAACAACTGCAAAGCAGAAGCAGAATGCCCCAGGCCAGGCACCAAAACTGAACGCTCTTCCTAAGGGCGGAGGGTGGGAATGTAAGAACAAAGGCAGATGAACACTCCACATGGAACGTTATGGTAAGGACATAACTTCTATATGTGATAGTGTTCAATCTCCCCGCTTGTTCTTACACATGGGTAGCGTCCCTAGCTCCTTGTTCCTGAGGAACTCACGGAAGGACGTTCTTGAGCACAGTGGAACCAAAGGTTGCCCTGTCCCTAGAAACCTTGTCTACCTTATAATGAGAAATGAATGTATGTGGCTTAGACCAGGTAGCAGCCGCACAAATAGCGTCTAGTGGTAGGCGGGCTGCATGAGCCAGGGATGTAGACACTGACCTTGTGGAATGTCCTTTGGGTTTGTGCAAAAGAGTTTGATTTGAAGAAACATAGACATAGATGATACAATCCGTTAACCACTTAGAAAGAGTTCTCTTGGTAACCGCTACTCCTTTCCTATTATCAGCAAAGGCTACAAAAAGTTGATCAGTTTTTCTGTGATCTTTTGTTCTATCCAAGTAAAACCTTAGCTGTCTGTGAACATCTAATTTGTGCAACATATACTCCATTTTGTTGGAGTGATTCTTGAAGAAGGTGGGTAATTCAATGGACTGATTAATATTATTAATAGAACAAACTTTAGGAAGGAAGGATGAATTAGTTCAAGAGAAACTCTGTCAGAGTGAAAGATCAAATATGGGTGCTTAATGGAGAGAGCTTGAAGTTCAGATACTAGCCTAGCGGATGTAATGGCTACCAAAAGAGAGTCTTCCAAGACAAAAATTTCAATGGGCAAGAGGAGGCTGGTTCAAAGGGGCAACATTAATTTAGATAACAATAAATTTAGACTCCAAGGTGACGAGGAGATCTAATTGGTGGTCTAATATGAAAAGCTCCTTTTAAAAAGGCTTTACAAAGTCTGTGGGCCATAACAGGAGCCCCACATTCTTCCACATGGAAATTAGAAATGGCAGCCAACTGAACTCTTAATGTGGCAGGAGAAGCACCCTGATGGAACAAGTCTGTTAAAAACTCTAATATTTTATTCAAAGGAGCTATAAAGGATCCAATTGCTGTGTATTCTACCAGAATACAAATCGCTTCCATTTACTAGAATATGTTTTAGTAGTGGAAGCTTTATGAGAAGCCACTAATATATTCTGAACTGCAGGCGAAAGAAGATCAGACCTGGCTAAGTTGGGAATTGGAGCAACCAAGCTGCTAGATGGAGGGACAAGAGCGCGGGATGGGGAGCCCCTGACGAGTGAGTCAATAGATCTGGCTCTGGGTCCAGGATCCAGGGTCCCCGAATGCAGTGTGTCATCAGGAAGGGGAACCAAATTTGACGAGGCCAGAATGGGGCAATGAGGATTATTGTCCTGTGTAGGTTTCTGGCTTTCTGGAGAAACTTTGATATCAGAGGGAAGGGAGGAAATGCGTACAGGAGTCCCGGGGGCCAATCGTGAATCAGTGCCCCTGGGGACTTCCCCTGAGGGGGTAATAGGGCAAAGTAGCTCCTGCATTTGGCGCTCATTGGAGACACAAACAGATCGCAGGACGGCTGGCCCCACGCATGAAAAATCTTTTCGCAACTGACTGTTTTAGGGACCACTGCGGTAACAGAATTGCTCTGCTCAGCCTGTTGGCTATGACGCTGGATGACCCCGGATGTGCGCTATCAGAAAGCGACCGTGGACTCCGCCCATTGCCAGATTCTCATGGCCTCTCTGCATAGCTGATAGGACTTGGTTCCCCCTTGCTTGTTTATGTACCAGACTACCGACATGTTGTCTGTCTGAACTGCAATAGTTCCCAGAGGAAGAAGGGGAGCAAAGTGTTGCAACGCTAGAAACACTGCCCTCAACTCTAGAACATTGATGTGCAGATTTTACTCTAAATTGGTCCATTCGCCTTGGACTGTCTGTCCCTGAAAGATGCCCCCCCACCCTATCAGGGACGCGTCCGTGGTCACCGTAACTGTAGGCGTGGGTAGCACAAATGGTCTCCCCTTGGAAAGGTTGCACGTTTGGAGCCACCAGTTTAGGTGTGTTTTGCATGTGTTCGTTATGAGAATCTCGTGTGTTAGAGGTAGTTGTTGGAACGACCATTGCGCAAACAGTAGCCATTGTAGGACTCATGTGCAGTCTTCCCAAGGGTATTGCTATAAGAGAAGCAGACATGAGTCCCAAAACCTTCAGTACCAGTTTTGCTGGGGATTTTCTGGACAAGAGAAGAAGACGTATGTGAGTCTGAAGTGAAAGTATTCTTTCTGGAGGAAGTCTTAGAATTAACCGATGTGTATCTAATTCCGCTCCTATGAATAAGATACTTTGTGATGGCTGTAGTAAGGATTTTCCGAAGTTTACGGAAATTCCTAGGTGAATACACAGTTGAAGAGTATAGTCTCTGGCCTGTACTAGTTGACGCTGGGTGGTGGCAGATAGGAGCCAGTCGTCCAGATACGGAAACACCTGGAATCCTTGGCGTCTCAAGTGAGACGCTACCACTGCCATGCATTTGGTGAAGACCCTGGGGGCTGAGGTCAGACCAAAGGGCAGGGCTCGAAATTGAAAGTGACTGGCACCCAGCTGGAAGCGCAAATGATCTCTGGATGCCCTGGCCATTTTGATGTGGTAGTATGCATCCTTCAGATCTATAGAGCACATCCAGTCGTCCTTCTGTAAGAATGGAAGGATCGATTGAAGCGTGACCATTCGAACTTTTCTTTCTTGACGAAGGTATTGAGGTCGCTTAGGTCCAGAATGGGCCTCCAGTCCCCTGTTTTCTTTGGAACTAAAAGAACCTTGAGTAAGTCCCGAATCCTTGCTGGTCCGCTGGGACTGGTTGGATGACTCTTTTTTTTAGCAGCTTTGAAATTTCTATAGCTGCTGGCTCTCGCAGATGGGGGGTACATCTGGGAGTCTTTTCTTTGGAATGGGATGGGATAGAAAGGGTATATTGTAACCTCTGGTAACCACGCTTTTACCCACTTGTCTGTAGTTATGTTTTGCCAGGCCTGAGGGTATAAAGCGACCCCACTGCCTCCAGAGCAGGACAGTCGGGCCTCCTCTCAGGAGTGCTGGAAAGGTTTACCAGGGAGTGCATCCCTGTCACCTTGATTCTGCGGACCCCTCTGCCGCCAGGGCGTCTTCCACCTCTGCCCCCTCCTCTGCCTCTAGAAGGCATCACCCTGTGTGCCTGGGAAAGATCCTTGGGGTTTTCAAACCACATTTTTCCACCACGCTGCCCTTTGGGGTACGGTCTGGTTGGGGTGGAAAACGGACTCAGACAGCAGACAGAGTCTTTCCCTCCTGCTCACACCGGTAAGGGTCTCCTTTACTTTGGGGCCAAAGAGAGTGGCACCGTCAAATGGGCTAGTAAAGGAAGACTTGAAGGCTTCCCAAATGAACATAAGCGCATCCAGGATTGTCTGCGAAGAGCAATCGCTGAAGTTGCTGCCCTACTCGAACCTTCGCTGCGTAAGAGATCAGCCTCATGGACGAAGTTCACAATGGATGTAAGGGTATTAAGTTGCGCTGTCACTTTCTCTGAGACAGCAGCATCTGTAGTACCCTGGAGGGTATCTCCCAACTCTTTGACTAGATCCTCTGTAGTCATGTAAAGTGGGTCAAATAGTTCAGGGATCGCATGGAAAAAGCCGCTGAACTAAAAATGCGCTTCCCATACCTGTCCATAGTCCTAGAATCTTTATTAGGGGATGGACAGATGAGGAAGATTCCGACATCTCCTTTTCATGGCGCTGCCACCACCATAGCGCCCACTGGGACTCCTTTTGTTAAGTAAGTCTTGTCCTGGGGTGCAGTGATATACTTATTGGGTTTCCTTGGGACTGGTTCCACTGTGTCAGGAGCCTCCACGCCTTCGAGCAATAAGTTCCATTAATTCGTCAAGGGCGGAGTGACCCAGGAGGAAGAAGGGCGAGCACAATGCCTTCAGCAAGACTGACTCATCCTCAGAAAGGGGAGGGACTGCCAGTCACCTCTGTTTCAGGATCTCCAATATGTCAGAAAAAGAGACATCTTCTGAAGGTGACTTAGGGACCCTTCTGACTCATCTAAGTCAGTATCGGATGTCAAGGATTCTTGTGGAGAATCCAAGTGTCTCCTCTTACACAATCTTTTCCTAGGGACTTCTTCATGGGGAGCATCCAAGAAGCCTCCAGGAAGAGGGGCACCTCCAGGGGTGGCTGAGACACCGGTGCGCGACGCTTGGATGTGGCCGTGGGTGCAGAGGAGGATAACGGCCCTTTGTGGGGAGGAGAGGTTGCTTCTACTGATGTGGTTGTCTGGGTAGACAACACCTTCCTCATCAGATCGAAAGCCCCCGGGGCCCGAGTCGAAGAATCTCCCGGTTCCGAAGAAATGGGAAGAATCCCCGAAACAGGCATCGACCCCGAGGACGAAGCCGAATCGATCCGCGCCGAGGCCCCGAGGGGAAGGGTCGGAACCGAAACGTCGGTTCGACTCTCGGTCCCGGAACCAAGGACAGATCGTCGGCTCCGAGACTCCGGTACCGGGTCCGACGGAGTTGAGGTGATAGGAACAGACCGAGAGAAGGACGGTTCTGGACCCGAGGGCTCCACAATCAGAAGATCGACCTCTTCCGGCTCCAAAGACTCGATAGGTCTCAGAGGAGGAATGGATGGAGACAATGGGAGGCCTTCAAGTTTCAACACCAACTGGGTGGAAACTGAAATAAGTTTGGATAGGGCCGAATGCTCCAATAACTTCTGCACCACACGATCCACATCGACATCGGAGAGCTTAGAAGAACGGGTCGAAGGAACCGAAGACGGAGCCGACCTCAATAAAGTCGCGGGAGGGAGCTCCATCACCGGTTCCAAGACTCGAGGCTCAGGAACCGACACCAGTTGAACACTCGGCCCCGAAGTCTGTGGAACCGGTGATCTAACTTTACTCGAAGAGCTCGGAGCCGATGACTTGGGCTCAGACGTCTTCGATTCCTTCGAGGATTTGGATGCCTGGTCTGAAGCATCCAGAGCCTCCTGAAAGGAAGGTTTTAACAACCCTCTGTCCATTAGTTTCCTGCGCCTATCTGTCATGACCCTCCCACTAAAAGAGTGACAAATTGAACAGTCCTCTTGTAAGTGGAGAGGGCCAAGGCAGTAGACACAGGAACTATGGTTGTCAGTAACTGACATTTTTTGGCCACACTGACAACGCTTAAAGCCTGATTTAATTTTGTCAGACATTTTTCAGTAGAGAGAAAAGTCAAGTCCAGTATAAAAGACAAATCCAATGTAAACAAGTCAAATCCGATGGGTATGTCAGTCCGGTTGTCAAATTTAGAAGGGGGTAGTAGGCCCTGAAAACTCTAACCAGATAAATTAAATTTAACGGTACCGAGAATTCTACCTACACACACACATAAATTAGTATACCTAAAGGTACTTTCAGAACAACTTTTTCTAAAATATAACAAAAAAAAAATAAAGTTATATCTTATCTGAAGATGCTAGAGCTAGCTCCCAGTGATGCGAACGCAGCAGCGGCAAACTAGATCTGAGGTAAAGGCAGAGGGGGATTATGGGTATTAGATTGTCTCGAGCTTCTTCTCGATGCAGAACTTGCAAGCGGCCGACACGGAGCCGAGGATCAGCTCCGAACCCATGTGTAAGAACAAACGGCGAGATTGAACACTATCACATCTGAATGTTTTGCCGAGTCAGAAGGTGTGGAATTTGAGGCAAAATCCATGGTGGGCCTTGAGCCAAGTTCCTTAAGATAGGGTACCAGTGCTGGCGTGGCCTGTCTGGAACAATCAGGATCATCTCTGGTTTTTCTTGAATGGCTTTTAGGAGTACCTTTGAAAGGAGAGGCAGTGGTGGAAAGGCATAAACTTTTAGGTTTTTCCAGCTGAACAGAAGAGCATCCACTTTCCACGCTTGTTTGTGATAAGTCCTTGGGCAGAAATTTTGTAGTTGGCAATTCAGTGGGGAGGCAAAAAGATCTATGTCTGGGCATCCCCACTTTTGCTTTACCGTGCTGAAGATTTGTGGATTCAATTTCCGTTCGTGAGGGTCCATGATATTTCTGCTTAGATAGTCTGCCAGAGTATTTTTCTTTCCTGGCAGGAATTGTGCTTGCAGGTGAACTTGATACGTTAGAGCTGTGTTCCACAAGGTCATGGCTTGTCTGCATAGGGGTTAAGAATGAGTGCCCCCTTGCTTGTTTATGTACCACATTACTGTGGTGTTGTCTGTCTTTAGTAGTAATTGTCCTGGATGTAGAAGGTCCTTGAAAGCTGTTAGGGCATTTTGAACAGCCAACATCTCTTTTTGATTGATGTGAAGATGCATCTGGTCTGTGGTCCACTTGCCCTGAATGCATTTACCTGTCATGTGTGCTCCCCAGGCATAATCCGAAGCATCTGTTAGAGTTTGCCTGGCTGTGGGTTGGGTAAAAGGTTGACCCTTGTTTAGGTGACATGCCTGTGCCCACCATCAAAACTCCTGTTGTAGGGCAGGGAATCATTGGTATTACTGCTTCTAAACTGTGAGAGTATTAAGTCCAAACACTTTTCAGGTACCATTGTGATTTCCTCATATGCAGTCTGGCATATGGTATTAGTAGTATGTAGGATGCCATGAATCCCAGGGCCTGCAGAATTTTTCTTGCAGGGAGATGGGACTTTGTTGCCAGCAATTGAAAATATTGAGTTAGTTGAACTTGTTTGTCTGGAGTGAGGTAAGCCATCTGGGCAGTTGTATTTAAGCTGGCACCCAGGAATATAACCTGTTGCGAAGGTACTAGTTTTGACTTCTTTTCGTTTACTGTGTACCCTAGAGAAATTAGCAACCTTTTTACAAACACCAGATGCTGTAGAAGAATGTACTTTGTCTCTGCTTGAATGAGGCAGTCATCCAGGTATGGATATATTTGAATTCCTTTTTGTCTGCAAAATGCAATTACTGGTGCCAGGCACTTTGTGAAGACCCTGGGCGCAGTAGATAAGCCAAAGGGCAGTGCAGAGAATTGGTAGTGTATTATACCAGCTTTGAATCTGAGGTATCTTCTGCAATTTTGTCTGATAGGGACATGCAGGTATGCTTCTTTGAGGTCCAGAGTAACAAGCCAAGCCTTCTTGCCCAGCATGGGTAGAAGCTGCTGTAATGTCAACATTTTGAAATTCGGAATATCCAGTTAAGTATTCAGAATTGAAAGATCTAGTATGGGCCCCCAGGCCTTGTCCTTTTTGGGGACCAGGAAGAGTCTTGAGTAAAATCCTTGTCCTTGTTCCTGTTGTGGTACTTTTTGAATAGCTCTCATGTCCATGAGGGCTGAAATTTGTTTTTGTGCCTCTGCCCATTGATTCTGTGGCAGGTCTGGCATTCCTTTTAACCTTAGTAAAGTATGAAAGTGGAATCTGTAACCTTGAGTCAATATTCTGGACCCATTTGTCTTGGGTGATTGTTTGCCAGTTTTGAGAAAAAAGTGCTAGTTTTCCCCCTAAGGGGGCTTCCAGAAGGAACGTGCTTGGCGTACGAAGGGGAAAGTCATTGTGACTGTTTCCTGTAAGGTTGAGACTTGGCCTCACCACCTTTTGGGGTTGAGGTGCCCCACTATCATTGTCTGTTTGAGCCTTGGGGTTGAGATCTGCCTCTTGGGCGTCTGTATCTGCCTCTCTGTGGCCTGTCTGACACTGGAAAGGACCAATTCTTTGTTGGCCAATTTCTGCTAAACCAAGGTAGCTGTACCTGTAAGAAATCCTTGATTGTTTGCATAGATTAAGCTTTATCCTCCATTTTCTTTAACACCTCTTCTGCCTTAACACCAAACAAAGAATCATGCTGCAAAGGAGCATCCAATAATTTTTCCTTAACATGATCAGGTAAACTTTGTTCTTTTAACCAAGCATGTCTTCGAATCGCAGAACCTGTAACTGCAGGTCTACAAGACATCTCTAAAGAATCAAAACCACATTGCAGAGTATGTTTTCCCACCTGTTCAACTGCATGCAATAAATCCTGCATTTCTTTACAATCAGGAGCTTCTGAGCTTGCAAGCATTTTCTGTTTTAACTGAGCCATTAAATATTGTTGGTACTTAAGCATGTGAAACTGGCAATTTAAAGCTCTTACTGCTAAAGTTGCATAAGTGTATACTTTCTTCCCCCATCTATCCAAAGCTCTGGAATCCATGTCAGAGGGTACTGGATTTTTTGCAATGGAAGCCTTAACCCCTTTTGGACCCTGGGAAATAGTTTCTGGATCAGCAGAAGGGTTTTTGTAAAGAAACTTGAGAGTCGGGGACTCTATAATACCTATCTGGCTTGGCTGGAGCAGGGGGCAAAGAGTCAGGAGATTAACTGGATTCAGAGAACACATCATCCACAATATCTAGCACAGGCGGAATAGCCAGGGGCCTGTGTTGAGGCAGTAAGAGGAAATCCCTGAGCCTTTTCTTGGATTCTGAATAATCCTGGCTTTCCCAATGGAAATGCTCCCTCATGGTATGTAAAGTTTCCACAAAAGAGTAATCCTGAGGAGGAGAGGCTGAAGGGATATAGTCTTCAACATCAGAGTCCTCATCGGGGGAGAGAGTATCCCTGGTCTGAAGAGGAACCAGATGAAATGGAAACCTGATCAGAGGAATCAGTCTGTATCCTGCCTAGGCCTTTTCTCAGGAGGGGGATGGGAACCCCTGATTAGAGTAATGAGGTCTTTGGCCATTTTAAGCCTTTGTTTCTTAGGCATGGAGGACTGTCCAGGAGAATGCTGTACTTGTTTCTTTGTCTTTAATGGCACCTTTGTCTTGGCTGTTGTTTTAATGGTAAGTTGTGAAGGTCTGAAAACACCCTCAGAAGCCGATGCCTGCTCAGTGGCTCCGGACCCATCTGAGAGATTAGATTCCGTAGGCCCAATACCTTAAGTTTTCAGAGGCCTAGATGTCTCCACATAGCAGTCAGCAGCGGCCTGTGGCTCTGAGATAGCGGGTGTCGGGGGCTGCGAAAGCGCCTCACTGAGAACCGGCGACTGGCCTAGAAGAGGTTTAGTCGTAGGTTTTGGACCTCGGATGCCTGTCTTTATCCTTGTCTTTGCGTTTTTTCGGTATTGAGGTCATCGGCTGATCCGACGGCACCATATAATTGAACCTTCGGCCAAAGTAGTGCAAAGCAAAATCAAAACGTCTTTTTATAGTGCGTTTGTTAAATCTAGCACAAAACTGACAACTAGTGACGTCGTGATCAGGACCTAGGCATGTAATACAGTAAGAGTGGAAATCCTTATCAGGTATTTGCTTCACACAAGAAATACAATTATTAATTTTTCTGACATCGGTCTGAGGCAAGAAAAAAAGTTTCCCCAATGGGGTACTTAGCTTTACTGAAGACTTCGGATCTGAAATTAGACTTTGAAAATCTCAGGAGTCGGCCAACCGGCACTTGCGAACTGCTTCTGCTTCGGGCACCGCGCAGCAAGAAAGACTGGAGAAAATGGCGTCGGATGCATCTTACATACCCCTGGCACACTGACGTCAGGGAAGAGGCAACAGCAACAGACGCCGGACCAAGACTTTGGAACTCAGGCCGACTGCGGGACCGCCCGATGGCAGGATAACCCAAGTGTAATGACTGCAGCAGTGTAACACGAACATCAGAGCGAGCTACTATTAGCTGGTTTAGGGCTAGTAAGTCTGGGAGTTCAATCCAGTTGAGCTTTTGGAGGGCTATACAATGGTGTGTTCTACGAGGAAGGTTTGATGCAAATTTGGAGATTTTTTATTATAGCAAGTGTCTAAATTATTCAGATTATATTTACGAAGGTTAATGAAGACTTGTGAACAATAGAGAAGGGTGGAAAGTGGGCATGTTCTGGCAGTAGAAATTCTAGCATGGTTAGATAGATAAGGTTAACCCTGTAGAGAGCACCCAATTTTGAGTGAACTTTTTTGACTGTTAAAGCAATATGTCTGTCAATTTTATGTTACAGTCTAGGGTAACACCAAGGAGTTTAGTATATTCGACAGGTTCAATCTTTGTACCATTAGAGGCGAAGAGAGAGAGATGCTTTTGTTGTTTTTTACTGAAGGGATTGGAAAATATAAGTTTGGTCTTGTTTGGATTTAGAATTAGTTGGTAGTCTGAGAGGCATTTTTCAATATTAAGGGCTGTCTGAGACTTTACTTGGAGCTCATTTATGGAGAGGGCAGAACAAATAAAGGGAAGCATCATCAGCATATTGTATGATACTGGCAGGTGAGACTGCAGTACAGAGATCATTGGTAAAGATAATAAAGAGAAGTGGCCTTAAGACAGAGCCTTACGAGATGCTGACAGTGATAGGCAAAAGGGGTGACAGTTTATGTTCCCATAAAGTGGCTTGTGTAACGCTGGAGAGCTAACTGTGAAACCACTGGAGTGTATTGGAGCTAAAGTTGAGAAAGGCAAGTTTGTTTAGGAGTATTTGACTGGATACAGTGTCAAAGGCTTTTGACATATTGAGGAAAGTGGCAGAAATAATGTGGTTATTGTTTTTGAGGAAGTTTACAGCAATAGGGCAGTGTTAGTACTATGTTTGGGATGGAAGTCATGCAAGTAGAAGATATAAGGTTGCGTGTTAGAAGGTGGTCTAGAGTCTAAGATTTTGGAAAGTGGAAAACATATGGCTATGGGCCTATAGTTAGAGAGGTCAGTAGAGGGGCCTCCTTTGTGAAGGGGTATGACGAGATATTTTCCCAAAGCAGGGGGCATACTGTTCAGAGATAGAGCAGTTAATAAGAATAGATATGACTGGAGTTAGATTGAGCAGCAAGTTTAAGGAATTCTCCAGGTAACTGATGTACGGCAAGTGTGCATGGTTTTATTCTGGTTAGGAGGTTTTGTATATAATTAGTTGGGACTGGTTTAAGAGAAAAAGGAGTAGTATTGGGGTCAGAGGGTGGAGATGGTAAAGAAAGTGGTGAATTGACTAAGTAATGAGATGGAGGTGATAAAGTGGGTATTGAACTTTGTAGCTATACATTCAGTGGTGCCAATAGTTGTTGGGGGTGGAGTGGCTGGTCTTCCTGGGTTTAGGAGGAGGTTGACCGACTGCCAGAATTTTTGAGGAGTGTTTTGGAATTTTTTTGACATGATTGGAAAGTCGTCTTTATCCAGTCTAACTTGTTTTTTGGCCTGATTTCTGAGCTGTCGGTAGGTTACATAGTTGTTACTATTTTTGTTTTTGTGATAGTGGGACCAGGCTTTGTCCCGCTGTTTTAGCAGGAGGATAGTTTCTTTGGTTAAGTAAGGAAGTTGTTTGGACTTTGAACATATTTTCCTAACAGGAGCAGGATTATTTATGATTTGCAGGAATGCATGATTGAAGTACTGAACTGCCTGATCCAAGTTGAGGGTTTTTAAGGGTGACCAGTCATAATCCTGTAACAGGCTGTTAAATAGGGGGGGGAAGAGAACTGTTTTAATGCATACATATTGATAAATAATATTGCTTAGATTCTGAGTACGTTTTCTGACAAGGTAAGTGGGATGGTCCTCACTTACAGAACTGGGGAGGCAGCCTGTTGTGTAGCTGTAATTAGATTTATTAATTAAGATCCAGTCAAGTACAGAGTTGCTTGTTGGTGACTGTGTTGGTTGCGAAATATTTTGTGTAAAGGCATAAAGGTCGACAAAGTTGGTAGGGGAGTTAGAGAAGCAGGAAAACCAGTCAAGATTAAAATCACCAAGTATTATAGTCTCTTGAGAAGAAGTAGAGGATGCCCATTCTAGAATATTTTCAATGTGTGAGTGGTTTTAGCGAGTGGGAGATCTATGGCTATTAAGATTACATATTTATGGATGTTAAGTTGTAAGCATGTTTTTAGAATTTCAGCTGTGGGAAGCTGAGATAGTGTGGTGGAAAGCTGAAATGAGTTTAGGTGGGCTTTGTACATAATAGGAATACCACCTCCACATTTGGATAATCTATCCTTTCTGATAAGACTATAGCCGGGAGGAAGCAAATCCTCATTTTATTGTGTGGTTTCAGCCAGGTTTCAGTAATTATGGCAGTCTGGGGAGTAGATTGTAAGAACAGCATGGAAATCTTGAATTTTACTGAGAAGGTTGCTAAGATTGAAGTGTATTATAAGTAGGTCTGAACTGGACAATTTGAGTGGTGTGAAGGGGTAGTTATTTGTAGAGTTTGGGGGAGAAGTTGTGTCAATACTGGTAGAATTGGTGGGGTCTGGGTTTGGATGCATGTCAGATTGGAGTTTAATAAAGGTAAGCCAGTATATTGTGAGATATTTTAGTTTGAAGAAAAGTTTAAGTTGTTCATGTAAGGACTGTGACAGGCTATAGGTATTACAGTATTTGGGTGGTAAGTATAAAGAATTAAGATTAAGTAGTTCAGGAAAGATCTGTACAGTGTATCTAGTATCAGAGGGTCAGGAATGTAGCAGATGTTGGGGAGTGATGAGTATGAGATGGTGGGAGTGAAAGGAAATTAAGTAAAAGGTTTTAGTAAGGGCATGGTAAGGAAGGACAGAGAAAACACCCGAGGCAAGAGAGTTGAGAGGGTGTGGTTGTAATAGAATGGGGCTGGGTTAAAAACTTTAGGTTAGCAAGAAAGTATGGGGGTTTGGGATGGGTTAAGAAGATGGGAAAATATTTAAGTATAAGAAGCAGAGTGTGGGAGGGTGCAATGCAATTGCTAGTAGAAAGAAAGGAAGGTCAAAAGAGTGGGTGGGACTTAGTGTTATGATCTAAGAGTCCAGTAGGGTGGGAATAGGTATAAATTAAATTCATGTAGGGGTGGGTGAGAATGGGGTAGGGTAAGGGAGTGAAGTGAGCCCAAGAGTAGCAAGGGCAAAAGGAGCAGGGCTACACCGGGCTACAAGCTGCAGAGAGTATGAAAAAAATCAGTAGAAAGTTTAGTATGAAAGGAGAATAAAAGGAGCTGATAAAGGTAGGTAAAACTCAAGGAGTACTGCCCACACAGTAAAATATTTGATAAAAGGGAAAGTGCGCAGACCATAAATATAGAGCACAGAAATGCCAGAGTGCTGCAGAGTAAGAAAGAAAACCTCAACGAAAAAAAGAGTAGGAAGTGATGGAGTAAGACTATGGAGACAGAGTCAAGAAAGTGGGTAAAGTGTAGACCAAAGAAAAGAAAAAGAAGAGGTGTTTTAAGCCTAAAACATGCTAGTTGAACAGGATATCAGCAGTAAGATGTGGGAGAGGGTGGACTGTGGGAGTCTAGTAAGGGTGATGGTGTAAAGGCAAAGTTAAGCTAGCAGGAAAATAAAAACAGGCTATGGGGAGAAAGTTATTCAGAGAGAAGAAAAATAAAGAGAAATGGCTGGCGTCCCCAACACTGCATGCATATCTGTCCAAGGTGGGGCCTATTATTGTACAAAAAAATCTCTAGTTCACTGCTAGGATCCAGGTGACCAAAATAGTACAACACATACATTGTTAGTAGATATTGCTGTTTGTTGGGATAAAAAACACCACAACAGACATGAGGCTCTGCTGGATTATATCACAGATGTCTGGTCTTTCACGGCAGACAGATGGCACCAGGACGAATGCTTTATGAAAAAGTTATGAACTTGCCACAACAATAGATCTGACTTCAGATCTCAACCCTATACCAAACAAATAACCTTCCAGCATTCTTCCCTCAATGCCTTAAAGAGGGGGGTTAGATAGCATTGATAAGGCATTTACAGGCTCCTTAATTTATATCTGCCTTGCAGTGTAGAAAGAAATGAATCTATTTGTCTCCTTTGTCCATAGAAGACTAGACGAGAGGGTGACACAGCTAACATTGCTCAAGTGACTATCCAACAGCATTACATTTTACTGCTCTAGTAAATCCTACATTTCAAACCAAAAGTTCACGCTACAAAGTCTATAAGCAATCTCAAACACATTCAAGAATCTTTTGATTGATGATATTTGTGCAGTAACAATACAGACCTCTTTGCATACATTTGCATTCTGACTATTGGGGAAAATGGAGCAGCCAAACTGTTTTCTTCGGAGCTCAGATGTATAAAAGCACCTACCGTGCTCAAAGATTCTTCATTACAGACCACCAGAAATGTTGGAAACAGTGGGAACCACAACAGTATTGCCCAGCTTAGAGCAATTAAAAAACCTTAGCCCTATGGAACTTCACCACCTGTACTATGACGGATCAGAGGAAACAGAGAAAAGCATAAAGAAACCCTCAATCCCCACCCCAAGCCTGGCCTGTACCAATGCATCCCTACCCAGTCCGCTGAGTAGTGGGATGAGGGGAAAAAACTTTAGTACTTGGCAGTCTTTGGAAATGCAAACAGATCCCAGAATGGAAATCTCACCTCAGGATCAATTTCCTGGCAGTTTCCAAACAGAGATCACTAGTGTGATGCCAGACAGTTATGCCAGTCTTAAAGAAACTGACAACTCTGAAAATATGCATGGCAGCCAAAAAATGGTCTGAAATGCCCACTTAAATTCTCCATCTCCTGAAAGAGTGGCTGGGACCATGGTATGCCCTTTTAATGTACCAGACTAACATTCTCTGAATGAAAACTCCAAAAGGGAAAATATTCTGGAGCCCATAGGTTAACAGGACTGCTATCATCCACAAAACACTAATATGCAAGGGTGCTCTCAACCACAGAGCACCAACATGCAAGGCTGACTCCTGGAAAGTCCATGACCCTTGGACTGTCTCCTGGTTGAAATTCCCTACTGTAAAGCAGAGGCACTAATACTGACTGTAGCTGTGGATACAGGGACAAAGGAGTTGTTCTGAAGAAGACTGCAAAGCTTCAGCCACCAAAGTAGAATGATCCAACACACACTACTTTCGAGTGTCTACATGTTGGATCACTAGATCAAAACATCCATTTTAAGACTTGCAGGTTTAACATGTTGAAAGGTAACATGAATATTATAGCTACCATGAGCCCCAAAACTTGCAAAGGTCTGCTATCTTACTGTCAGACCAGGGAAAAAAACTGCTTGCAAAAGGCAGCTCATACTATTCAAATAAATTCAAGATATGGAACTGACTGAGGTTCCTATGAAAAAGGATTTCCTGTGTAAGGCTAAGCTGTGACTTCACCAGACTGATCTTGACCCTCTCTCCTAAAATCTAAAGTAAAACAGAGTAGAATATCTTTATGTTGGTAGACGAGATCAGACAGGAGTCCCCATGGACTATGTTTGCAGATGACATTGTGATCTGTAGTGAGAGTAGGGAACAGGTGGAGGAGACCCTGGAGAGGTGGAGATATGCTCTAGAGAGAAGAGGAATGAAGGTCAGCAGGACTAAGACAGAATACATGTGTGTGAATGAGAGGGAGGATAGAAGAATGGTGAAGATGCAGGGAGTAGAGGTGGCGAAGGTGGATGAGTTTAAATATTTGGGATCAACAGTTCAGAGTAATGGTGAGTGTGGAAGAGTGGTGAAGAAGACAGTACAGGCAGGATGGAGTGGGTGGAGGAGAGTGTCAGGAGTGATTTGTGGACAGACTAGTACTTGTAAGAGTGAAAGTGAAGGTCTACAAGAGGCTATGTTATATGGGTTGGAGACAGTGGCATTGACAAAAAGGCAGGAGTTAGAGCTTGATGTGGCAGAGTTGAAGATGTTAAGATGTGCACTGTGTGTGATGAAGATGGACAGGATTAGGAATAAGTATATTAGAGGGTCAGCCCAGGTTGGAAGGTTTGGAGACGAAGCCAGACAGGCAAGATTAAGTTGGTTTGGACATGTGCTGAAAAGGGATGCAGAGTGTATTGGGAAAAAGAAGCTAAGGATGAAGCTGCCAGGTAACAGGAAAAGAGGAAGACCTAAGAGAAGGTTTATGGATGTGGTGAGAGGACATGCAGGTGGTTGGTGTGACAGAGCAAGATGCAGAGGACAGGAAGAAATACAAACAGTTGATCCGCTGTGGCGACCCCTAATGGGAGCAGCCGAAAGAAGGATACCCATGGTAAGCAACGGGTCAATATTATAATCGAGAAAGTTTAATAGTTTGAATGCAAAAACATCAAACTGTATGCATCGAACTATTAAACAATCTAACACCTATAAAAATATTTTTAGGACCAAAAAAAAAAAAAACTAACGTCTGTAGGCAGGGGGGCAAGCCCCCCTCCACCCCCCACATCCTCTGCTACTTAAATATACCAACTACGGTGCAGGAGCGGGAAATCTTCCCTTTCCATACCATACTCCATTAAAGTGCGATCGCGGAGTTGGTATATTTAACTAGTGGGGTGTGGGGGAGCAGGGGGCTTGCCCCTTGCCTAAACCCCCCCCCCTTTTTTTTACAGGGTCTACTAGAATTTCGATGGTTTAATGTTTCGATCACTAAAGTTCGATATTTAATAATTGGAAGCATTAAACCTTCGAGATTCTAATATAGTCCCCATAAGCATCACAGTATGCCAGTTATCCAGCTATAAAAAAAAAAAAAAAAAGGAAAGGGTGCAATGCCTTGCAAGTGGAGATAAGCCACTACTACTGCCATACATTTAGTAAACACCTGGGGAGGTGGGCTAAGTTAAGACCAAATGGCAAGGGTCACAGAGCTGAGAGTGTGACTAGTCCCTATCCAGAAGTTAAGGAACTTCTTGGGACATTTTTATGCACGATGTGAAGGCAAGCACCCTAAAGAGTGAGCTCACCTAGTCTCCTCTTGAAATAAATGAAAAGATAGACTGCAGTGTGTCAAGTAAAAGGACCGTTTGGGATAAAAGTCACTGAGATACAAAATGAGCTTTAAAACTTTGCGAGCACCAAAATTAATATGAAAACGTCTTTGCCTGTGCTGATATGCCAGGACGTTTCAGACTGCTGTTTCTGCGCGGAACACTGCACTCCCTTTCACATCTATATTACTAAAGGGCATAGCATATCCTGCATGGGAAGAGACCATCTATTTTGGTCTGGAAATAAATGGACAACATTTTTCCCTCTCTGATCTTCTCTCTCTCTCAACCACTCCTTGGGAAATCATGCATCACTGGGAAAGCTACAGAAAAAGTACAGTTTTGTACCTACCATAAATGTAGATGTCCGATAGGTATGCATCTGCAGTCATAACATATGGGTTGTCCTGCCTCAGGCAGCCCTTCGGTCGGCCGGATTCCAAAGTCTGGGTCTGGCCTCGGCTGATGTCGCACTTCACCCGACGTCATAGCTCCTGGGGTATAAAGGCATCAGCCAACGCCATTTTCCTCAGTGTTTCTTGCCCCAGATGCCAGGTGCCCTCTAGTAAGGCTAAATTTGATAAATGTAGAAAATTCCAAAGAGTAGAAAGCAAAATATATATACATATATACATACAAACAAATACACCATAATAGATTCCCCCAGCTAGCTAAAAGAGGGGTAAGTACCCTAGGAATACCACAGAGGGGAAGGAGGGTGGGTAATCCTGACTGCAGATGCATACCTATCGGACATCTACATTTATGGTTGGTACAAAACTGTACTATGTCCTTCAAGGATGCATCTGCAGTCATAACATATGGGTAGAATACCATAGCCAAACTGGGGGAGGAGGCACTAAGATAATGATGGTGTAGTTAAGATCCCTTGTAAAACAGCAGTTGCAAAACCTGCTCAGGATCTGGAGTATAAAGGAAGATTATAATGCTTGGCAAATGTATGCACGGAGCTCCAAGTAGCAGCTTCTAAAATGTCTTTGGTAGCCACTCCTCGTAGGAAAGCTGTAGTGGTGGCTGTAGCTCTTGTGGAGTGAGGCCTGATATTTTCAGGAGTTGTCTTTCCATGAAATGAGTAGCAGAATCGAATGCAATTTCCTATCCATTTTGAGATTGTCTGTTTTGAAATTGCTTTTCCTTGCACTCCTGTTGCATATGCTACCAGAAGCTGGTCAGCTTTTCTGCTGGCCTTAGTTCTGTCCAGATAGTAGCGCAGTTGTCTGTGTACATCCAAGGTGTGTAGTAGTTTTTCCCCCTGTTCTGTGGGTTGGGGAAGAATGTAGGTAAATGAATAGCTTGGTTCAAGGAAACCCTGGATACCACCTTTGGCATAAAAGTAGGATTGGTTCTCAGAGACACTCTATCCTGGTGGAAGATAAGGAAAGGCTGCACTGCCATTAATGCCTGTAACTCAGATACCCTTCTTGCTGAAGTGATTGCTAGCAGGAAGGCAGTTTTCCAAGATAAGAACTGTAAGTCTGCTGTTGCTGCTGGTTCAAAAGGGGGAAATGTTAATTTTTCTAGCACAAAATTGAGATCCCATGCAGGCAGAGGTGGTTTCCTTGGAGGCTTTACATTTTTGATCCCTCTCAAAAATTGTCTGAGGAGAGGATGAGAGAAGACAGGAGGATCCATGTTGTACTCTGCTGAAATTGCTGATGCATGAATCTTAATGGAAGAATAGGACAGGCCATTGTGGAACAGTTCTGCTAAGTATTCCAGGATGTGTGCTAGATTTGCCAGTGTGCCATTTTCTCCCTTTTCTGCACTCCAAATGAGGAATCATTTCCATTTGGCTGAATATGTTTTCCTTGTGGAGGGTCTGCGAGCCTCCAGGATAATCTCATTAACCCTCTGAGATAAATCAGGTTGGTTTTGTTTTATGCAATTTTCCAAGCAGTTAGCTGCAGCGTTTTTAAGTTTGGATGCAGGGTCTTGTAGTTGTTCTGCGTTAGAAGTAAAGGACATAGAGGTAGAGGCCATGAGTGCATCTGAGACATGCTTCTCAGTAGCGGGTACCAATGTTGCCTTGGCCAGTCTGGAGCTATCAGAATTACCTTTGGCTGTTCCTCTCTGATCTTCAGTAGAACTTTGTACATCAAAGGGAGAGGTGGAAAGGCATATACTGTCAGGGCAGGGCCTTCCAGCTGAAAGAAAGGGAGTCCACCCTCCAGGCAAAGTGGGTGGTATACTCTTGAGCAGAATTTCTTCAGTTGGTGGTTGAGTGGGGAGGTGAACAGGTCTATCTCTGGCATTCCCCATTTCTTTGTTATGGTTTTGAAGATATCTGGATGCAGCATCCATTCGTGAGCATCCGTGGTAGTTCTGCTTAAGCTGTCTGCTAGTGAATTCTCTTTCCCTGGTACAAATCTGGCCTGCAGTTGGATGTTGAGATTCAGGCCCAAGTTCCACAGGTCCACTGCCATCCGGCATAGAGGGTATGAATGTGTGCCTCCCTGTTTGTTGATGTACCACATGACTGTGGTATTGTCCGTCCTTATCAGCAGGTGTCCTTGCTGGAGGAATGGTCTGAATCTCAATTGCATGCTTCACTGCCAGCATCTCCTTTAGATTTATGTGTAGATTCAGCTGGTCTTGAGACCATAGGCCTTGGATACACTTGTCTTCCATGTGTGCCCCCCAGCCTAGGTCTGAGGCGTCCGTGGTGATGGTCTGCCTTGGATGTGGCTTGTGGAAAGGCAATCCTCTGTTTATCTGACAGACCTGAGCCCACCACAGGAATTCTTTTTTCAGGCATGGAATGATTGGTATCAGGGCTTCTAGACTGTGTTTGTGTTGAGACCATAAATTCCTTAGGTACCATTGTAACTTTCTCATATGCAGCCTGGCATGTGGGATCAAGATTATGCAGGATGCCATGTAACCCAGGGCCTGCAGGACTTTCCTTGCAGTAAGCTGAGTTTGTCTTGTTAATGCCATGAAATAGACTGGTAGTTTTTGTTTTTCCTCTGTGAGAAAAGCCATCTGAGTTAGTGTGTCCAGTTCTGCACCCAAAAATGTTATCCTTTGGGATGGCACTAGTCTTGACTTTTGTATGCTGACTGTGTATCCCAAGGCTTGCAGCAGTTGCATGACATTGGCCAAATCCTTTATTAATTTTGTCTTGTTGTCCGCTTGTATTAGGCAGTCGTCCAGGTATGGGTAGATTTGAATTCCCTGGAGCCTGCAATGAGCAATTACTGATGCCAGGCATTTCGTGAATACTCTGGGCGCAGTAGATAAGCCAAAGGGCAATGCTGAGAATTGATAATGATCTGATCCTGCAAGAAATCTGAGGTGTCTTCTGCAATCTGGTCATATAGGGACGTGCAGGTATGCCTCCTTGCGATCTAGAGTCACCAGCCAAGACTCCTTGCCCAACATGGGAAGAAGTTGCTGTAGGGTCAGCATTTTGAACTTTGGAACAATGAGAAATATGTGTTCAGTGCGGACAAGTCGAGAATAAGCCTCCATTGATTTTCTTTTCTTGGTACAAGGAATAGTCTGGAGTAAAATCCTTGGCCTTGTTCCATAGATGGCACCTTTTCTATTGCTCTCATCCTTAGTAAGCTGATGATTTGTTTTAGAGCCTCTGATTTCTGGCTTGGTGGAAGGTTTGGCATTCCTCTCTTTTTTGGTAGAGTGTGGAAGTGAAACCTGTAGCCCTTGTCTATTGTTTGTAAAGTCCATTTGTCTCCTGTAATGCAATGCCAGTTTTTTGAAAATAAAGCTAGCTTTCCGCCCAATGGTGCTTCCAGTTGTTCCCTGGTAGGCGGAATCAGAGCCAAGTCATTGTCTCTGTCCTGTGGAAGTGGTTGCAGTCACAGCTGTGGCGGCACTTCTCTGGTTGGCAGGTTGCCACTGACGACCCCTGTAGGCACCCCTTGATTGACCTCTGCCTCTTGGGCGTCTATTTCTGCCTCTCTGTGCTCTGGAGGTGTCTGGAAAGGACCAATTCTTTGAATGCCAATTTCTGCTAAACCTCGGAGGTTGGACCTGCAGAAAATCCTTGACTGTTTGGACAGATTTTGCTTTTTCTTCCACTTTCTTTAGAACCTCCTGTGCAGGGGAGCCAAATAAACTTTGTTTCTCCATAGGGGCATCTAGGAGTTTAGACTTAACATGGTCTGGTAAGGATTGTTCTTTTAACCAGGCATGCCTTCGAATCACTGCTCCAGTCATAGCTGATCTAAATGAAGCCTCCAGTGCATCATAGCCACATTTTAAGAAATGATTACTGACCTGCTGAGAGTTGTGTACCAAATCCTGAAGGGACTTATGGTCTAAAGGTTCAGGAGAGGCCAACTTTTTATTCATCTGATCTAACAAAAATTCCTGGTACTGTATCATGTGAAATTGACAGTTTAAAGCCCTGGCAGAAAGAGTAGCAGATGTATAAACCTTTTTACCCCATCTCTCTAATGCTCTAGATTCTCTTTCAGAGGGTAATGGGTTTTTGGCAGAGGCAGCTGCAACACCTTTAGGGCCCTGAGAAATGGTTTCTGGGTCTGCAGCATGGGCCTTATACAAGTGGAAGTGAGAATCTGGGACCCTGTAGTATCTGTCAGGTTTGGCAGGGGCCGGGGGAAGAGAATCAGGGGCAGTACTGGCATCATTGTATGCATCATCAACAACTGATAGTACAGGTGGTATGGCTAAAGGCCTACGCTGTGGTAAGTGTAAAAAAGTCCTTAGCCTTTTCCTAGAATCAGAAAAATCCTGACCCTGCCATTGGAAGTGTTCCCTCATTGAGTGTAGGGTTCTTCTGGAGGTGAGGCAGAAGGAATGGAGTCTTCTGCATCAGAATCCTCATAAGGTGAGTATGGGCCTTCCTGATGGTCAGATAAATCTGAACCATCCGAGGAACAGTCAGAGGAGAGAGGTTCAGGGGGTTCAGTCCTAGGCCTCTTTTCAGGAGGGGGTTGTGAGGCCCTGTCTGGGTGAGGTTGGGATCCCCTGATCAGAGAAATAAGGTCCTCAGCAAGGCTGAGAATCTGAGAACTTGAGGTAGGCCTGTGAGAGGGAGCTTTTGTAGGTAAGGCCTTGGAAAGTTTGGCTGCTTTAGCCCTGGAAAAGGCCTTGATAGACATAGAAGCAGGGGGTCTAGCTGCCCCACGTGTAGGAGTAGAGATGTCCAACGGAATAGTGTCAGACAAGTCTTGTGTGCCTGCTTCTTCAGTAGGAATTTCTGTAGCCGACTCAGCCATGGCCTGTGTGGCCTCGGTTATCGGAGGCATGCTTTCAGCCTAAGGGAGAACCGAGGTCTTGGTTTCATCCGAAACAGAGACACTCTCGGTAGGCCTAACCGTGGTTTCAGCCGAAACCGCGGGCCGCGAGTGTCGGTCCTTTTCCTTGCGTTTTTTAGCTAAATGTGTAGTCGGAGTCTCCGACGGCATTTTATATGCAAAAGTGGAGCCAAAAAACTCTTCAGCAAACTCCGACCGATATCTAAGTGTCCGTCGGTTGAAGGAAGCACAGGCTAAACAAGCTGATACGTCGTGGTCTGGGCCTAAGCAAGGAAGGCAGTAAGAGTGGAAATCCTTATGAGGTATTTGTTTCCCACAAGTTAAACAAATATTTACTTTGTCTGACATCGGCTGAGGCAAGAAAAAGTCCCCAACGGGGTACTTAGCTTTTTTAGAAGTGTTCGGTAGTTGAAATCTCTGGATCTGACCGACCGACACTTGCGAACAGCTTCTGCTTCGGGCACCGCACGGCAAGAAAGACGGAGGAAAATGGTGTCGGCTGATGCCTTTATACCCCAGGAGCTATGACGTCGGGTGAAGTGCGACATCAGCCGAGGCCAGACCCAGACTTTGGAATCCGGTCGACCGAAGGGCTGCCTGAGGCAGGACAACCCATATGTTATGACTGCAGATGCATCCTTGAAGGACATCACCCTGACCTCTGACTGCAGGTATGGGGGGACTGCACAGTGGGAATCAAGACCACCATGACTTCTTTGAAACTACTGAGATTCAAGTCTCCATGGCTAGTGATGTTGCTGTGAACTGGCTTGTCTGCGACTGGCAAGATCAAACTTGCCTTGATGTGGGTTTCCACAGGGTCTACATAAAACCAGCTTTTCTGGTCTCCTGTGTGTTCTGAAAAATAAACTGGAGAAAATAAAACGTTACACCAGGAGCAGAAAGGGGTTGCATCTTTATCTTCATGTTCTGAAGATGTCCGCCAATTTCAACCCCAAAGATCCCTTAAACTGTTCATCCATAAGCACCACCTGGATGACCTCAATGAAAGTTGTAAGTACAGCCAGAAGGGTCAGAGAATAACTATGCTGGCTCTCACTGCTCTAACAGCTCCCTCTACAGCATCACACTACTCGCACCAAAAGGTTGCTCACTGTCCAAGATGCTGTAAACCAGTGACTAACTGCACGAGAAACTGTATAAGCACCAAAAATCCCAAAATTTTGTGTAGAAACAAGGCAGGAAATGAATGAAAAATCTCCAAGCTTCACAAAAACCAAGTTTATTGAATGTAAGCACTTTCACAATGTTAACAGTGCTTCCTCAGACACAAACTTAAGCAAACCAACACAAATTTATATTGGTTAAAACTCAATCATCCAATAAAAACATATTAAAACCACACCTTCAATCAAAGTAAAAAGCCATTTAAAATCAGCTGGTTGCAGGTTTAAAGAGAAACTAAACCCAAACAAATATACATAGCCAGCTCCTAAGCTTTTTGAAACTGCATCGAGGCCATGCCTCAAATGGGCCATCAGCCTCAAAATCCATTTAAGCTCTACAGTTTCCATTTCATTAACATCATCCCCCATTCTAATACTCTCCTTCACTACATACAGCACTTGGAACACAAAAACATGCTCCATCCCTGCCTTAGTATGTTTTGCCAGACACTGTGTTCAAGGCCCTTCCGTGTACAATACAAGTGGTCCCCGATTTGTTCCCTCAGCTGACTCGTCTTGCTCACATAAAATTTACAACAAATCTCACAGTGGGCAATATAAATCACATTCTTAGTATTGCAATCAGCTGTTGCTCTCAAATGCCAAACATAACCTGTACCAAGGTGCTTAAAAGAAGTAGGCTCATCTATACAATTACAAAATGCACAGGCATTATACATCTCCTGGTGCCTGTCATCCTTTTCTTTTGATGCATCATTGATCCTTGGAGAACACAATCTCTGTTTTAATGTTTTCTTACTCTTGTAAGTGAACCTCGGGTTCACACCTACTACCCCTCCTACCCTCGCGTCCACTTGCAAAATTTGCCAATTGCGTCGTATGATGTCCTTAATCATATTGACATCTTGACTACAAAGTTACTTAAATATTGTTATTCACATTTCGTCTATCATAACATCCTTTAGACTGGTTGGTAAAATAGGGTTGAGCCCTGATGCCTTTCTCCCTTGTCCTAGCACATGCTTCATCTATCTCCGCCAAGATATACTCCCTCCCCATCAAATCATTTTTCAAAACTTCCAGGCCATACTCAAATTCAGGAGTTTCACAAGATAAACGAGAAACCCTCATAGCTTGACCACATATGATGTCAGAAAATACATGCTGGGGATGCATACTATCCTTGTATAGAAATGGATAACATTCCTTCCTATACAATCTGGTAGACAGCTGACCGTCTGTATTCTTAACTATCCCAACATCTAAAAAAACTCCATCTTAGTTGAGTATTTCATAGTAAATTTTAGAAAATGACTATTGTTGAATCCCTCTAAAAATTCATTAATTCACACATTTCTCCATACGAGAAAAAGATAATAGACACAATGTCTATAAAAACAAATATTATTGGTTGCTAGGCTTAATATATTGTTGTATTCCCATTCAGCCATTACTAAATTTGTATAGCTATTACCAATTGCTACACCTGCCGTTTGCCAATAACAAATTCCATTGAACATAAAAACATTATGTTCAAGTACTACTTCTAAAAGAAGGCACAACAAGTCAATGTGCTGCGAGTTCAATTGACTATTCCTACTCAAATATGATTTAACCATCGCTATGCCCTCCTGCTTAGGAACAGATATGAATAAGGATACCACATCTAGCGTTACTAGTAGAGTGGCTCCTACATCATCAATTCCTGTCTCAGCTGCATACAGATCTCACAAGAAATGCTCAGCATCTCTTAAAACAGTTGGACAAGTATCCAACACAGATCTAAGTTGTCCAAATAATTGGAAATTGGTTCCGTCAGCCGTCCTCACTCCGCACTATAGGCCTTTAACTAGGATGAGTGGGGTTCTTATGGATTTTTGGAAGCCCATGTAATTGAGGAATTAACGGAAATTCCACCATAAAATATTGGAATAATTCCTTGGAAAGAATATTCATACACATTCATCCAAAGTCATTTTTATACATTCTTTCACTCCAACTACCTCTAAACCTATCTTATAAACACTGTCATCCCGTAGCATCAACGTCATGTTCTCAAAATAATCAGTATCCATTACAAAGAATAGTTGTGTAACATCTTATAACCATAGATGTCCTTCTCTTCCATGTTGCAGTATTCTAGTTGTGGGATTTCCTGCTCACAGGCAACTCGTATGTTGGCTCCTATACAAAAGCTTCAGCTTGGCTGTTAAAGCATGTATGGGAAGTCAAACGTAGTCCTAAACCAGGGGCCTAAAATGTTATGTCTGCACGCACAACCCTCAAAACTTTAAGGCCAGCAGGTAGAGAAGGCGGCCCAGGAGGAGGAATGCCAGTGGGGACAGGTGTATGACCTTGGTGAACTTCAGTAGCATGGATAGGTCCAGGTATTAGCTGTGAATAAAGGAGAATGAATTGGGGATAATGGTGGGTGGGTAGGAATATTGCAACATCAAAGAGAAGGACATCTATGGTTAAGGTAAGATTTTACACAACTATTCTATGTCCTTCGATTCCTATGTTGCAGTATTCTAGTTGTGGGAGAGTACCACAGCTTAGATGGATGAGAAGGTGGCAGATGCTGAAGAGGATTCTACAAAGCCTTGTAGGATCGCCCTGGCAAATCCTGCCCATGCTCTGTAGACTTGATCAAGTTTGTAATGTCTGGTTAAAGTGTGGATAGTGGACCATGTGGCTGCTTCCATAATGGATACAGTGTCCAGACCTTTTATGAAAGCCTTGGAGGCTGCCACTGCCCTAGTGGAATGGGCCTCTACTCCCACTCAGGGGGGGGGGGTTCCCATGGTGGGAGTAGCAGAGACAAATAGTTTCCCCTGATCCAGCATGTGGTTTGTTTGAAGACTGCCCTGGCCAGGGCTCTGGGGTAGGAGACAAAAAGTCGTTTAGATTTCCTAATGGTTTTGTCCGGGTAGAATCTTAGTCACCTGTGCACAACCAAGGAGTGTAACATCCTCTTCCTTTCACTAGTGGGAGAGGGAAAGAAAGTGGGTAAATGGATAGATTGGTTTAGAGACAAGTTATTGAGCACCTTGGGTATAAAGGAGAGATTACTTTGCACTGTGACTCTGTCTTTGTGGAAGGTGGTTAAGGTGGGGGGGGGGGTAAGGCCATTAAGGCCTGCAACTCTGAAACCCTTCTGGCTTTAGTGATCGCCACCAAGATGACAGTTTTTCCATGTACACATCTGTAGGGAAGAAGTCCCAGCCGGTTTGAAAGGGTGCTGGGTAAATTTTTCCAGGATGTAGTTAAGGTCCCAGGAAAGAGGGAAAGGTTTATTTGGCAGTCTCATGTACAAGACCCCTTTAAGGAAGAGCTTACATCGAGAATGGCTAGCAAGGGGGGGGATCAAGGGGCAAGCAGACATATAGCAGAAAGGTGTACTTTTACTGAAGAATAGGAAAGTCCGCTTTTAATAAACTGACAAGCAAGAACAAGGGGGGCATCAGCAGAGCAAGGATCCCTTCCCTTGTCCAGACACCACTTTGTAAAACTTTCCCTTTTAGCTAGGTAAGATTTTCTGGTGGCAGGTTTCCTTGCCTCCCTCAGGACCTTAAGCACATCCTCTCTGAGTAGCAGTGTCTGAAGGGAATCGAAAGTTTATCACCCACAGAGTCAGGAATAACATCTGCAAGTGTGGGTGAAGGAGAGTTCCTTTGTCTTGTGTCAATAGGTCCACCTTGTAGGATAACTTGTAGTGATTGCCCTTGGCTAAATTTTGAAGTAGGGGGAACCAGTACTGCCTTGGCCAGTAGGGAGTCACTAACAAGATTTTTGGTTTGTCCTTCTTGATTTTCAGGAGGACTTTCTGAATCATTGGGAAGGGGGGGAAGGCATAAAGAAACTTCCCGTCCCAAGACATGTTGAAAGTGTCCACTCTCCATGCTAGAGGGGAGTAGGTCTTTAAGCAGAAGGTCTGCAGATGCCTGTTCTGGGGGGAGGCAAACAGGTCTATTTGCGGAGTACCCCACCGGTGGACTATATCTTGGAAGACCTCCCTGTCCATCATCCATTCGTGCTGTGGAGAAGTCCTGCTTAAGAGATCTGCTTGCTTGTTGTCCTGCGAGGGGATGCAGCTCGCCTGCAGGCCCAAGTTGCGGGGAGAGGCTAAGTCCCATATCAGCAGGGACAGTCTGCACAACTGATAGGCCTTTGTTCCTCCCTGTTTGTTGAGGGACCACACAACAGTGGTATTGTCAGTCACTATCAGAAGCACCCCTGGTACAAGAAGGGGGGTAAAGGTCTTTAGAGCTAGGAAGAATGCTGTCATTTCCCTGACATTGATGTGTTTGGCCTGTAGAGAAGGGTGCAACTTTTCCTGAACCCTGTAGGATACCAGTGTCGCCCCCCCCCCCAACCTGAACCTGAGGCATCTGTATGCATCGTTTGGGTTGGGGTGGGGGAGAGAAGTGGGAGTCCTGGGTTTAGTTGGACTTGCTGGATCCACCAGCTGATTTCTGTCTTTAGACAGGGAAGGAAGAGAATAACCTGTTCTAAGTGATGTAGTTGTTGGGACCAAATGTTTTTGAGGTACCACTGTAGCTTGCACATATGCATTCTGGCCAGTGGTAGCATGGGGATGGTTGCTGCCATTAAGCCTAGGAGACGAAGAAATTGCCTTGCCATCACCTTCTGGGTGTGTAGGACTTCCTTGAAGTGGGAAGTCAAGGATAAAACCTTGTCCTGTTGGAGAAAGGCCTTCATTTTGTCCGTTCTGATTCTGCAGCCTAGGAAAATCTTGTCCTGGTCTGGGCTCAAGGTGGACTTTGGGAGGTTGATGGCGAACCCTAGATTTTGCAGAAGGGACATGGTGAAGTGCAAATGCCTTGAGTGTGCGCCTTTTGACTGCTAGTATTAGGATGTGGGTAAAATATGCATTTAGAGTTCTGCAGAAGGCAATGGCTGGAGCTAGGCACTTTGTAAACACTCGGGGGGGGGGGGGCAGTGGATAAACAAAAGGGCAAAGCAGTAAATTGGAAATATGAGAGGAAGGCCCAGAGAAATGCAGGAATTGTCTGTGGAAAGTCCTGATGGGTATTATGTGTAGGTAGGTAGGCTTCTTTTAGTTCTAAGGTGGCCCATAAAGGCCTTGGCTGGAATAAGTGGCAGCAGAGTGGGAAGTGACAGTATTTTGAACAAGGGTACCTGAAGGTGGAGATTTAGAAAGGAGAGCTCTAAGATGGGGCTCCAGGGGTAATTGTTTTTGGGAACCTGGAAGAGACGGGAATAGAATCCCTTTCCTTCCTGTCCGGAGGGGACAGGTTCTATGGTGCCTAGCTTTAGCAGATCTGACAAAACTTGCGGCAGGAGTTGAATTTGTTTTTTTGGGGGAAATGGAATGCCATTCCTGGGCGTTATTTTTCTTTCCAGGATAGAAAGTACCCTTTTTGGATAATGGATAGGGCCCATTGGTCTGTGGTGATGGATTGCCAAAAGGGAAGACAATGGGGAAGGCGTGCAAAAAGTGGTAGGTGGGTAAAGCAGTCGTGCATCATTGGGACCTCCTCTGTCCTGAAAGGATAGTCTGGGCTAAGGAGGTGGTGCAGTAGGTCTGGACGTGGTAGGTCTTCTTGCCCCTCTTCTAGATCTAGAAGAGGAAGCAGCAGCAGTTTGTTGAGGGTTACGCCTTACAAAAGTGGTTTTAGCAGGGTAGTTCCTATAATACTTGGGAAATGGAGGACACCAGCAGATGTTTGATGTCCTATAATTCCTTACTTTTTTCCTGCAGATTTTTGTAGAGGTCTGCAGATTATTTTCCAAAAAGGAAATTGTGATCCAGGGGGGCGTCCAAGATCTTGGACTTGAAGTCTTCGGGTAGATTATGGAGTCTCAACCAGGAGCAACTCCTGAGGACAGAAGCAGATGCTGCAGAGCAGGGCAGATGCTTCTGCAGCATCATAGAGGCATCTAATAGTGCCTGGCTACTTGCTGGGCCAAGGACAGTTTGGAGAAAATGTCAACCTTAATGGGCTGTCAGGAATGGAAGCCAGCATGGAGAAGGCTTGAAACAGTCTAGAGCACACTTAGTCATGTGGGTCTGATAATTAATGGCTCTGAAAGCCAAAGTGGAGGATGTGTACACCTTCTTTCCCATCCTATCCATATATTTTCTATCTTTATCTGTGGGTAGGAGGGAGGCAGAAGGAAACGGTCTAGACTGTTGATCAGGGGTGGAGGCAATTACAGCTGGGTTTGCCAATGGTGGTTTAACTAGGAATTTGTGCTCCTCAGGCATTTTATAGAAGCAGTCAGAGAGCTTAGGGGTAGGTGGCTGTGAGTCTGGGGCATTAAAAGTTGAATTAAAGGCATCCAAGTAAGAAGGTAGAACCGGGGGAACAGTCAAAGGGGAGGGGGATTCTACTTGAAGCAGCTCAAAGTACCTCTTTTGGGTGTCAGTCATTTGGGAAGTATCCCATTTGAAGTAATCTTTCATCTTGGTGATGGTCTCGCCAAAGGTAATATCCTCAAGGGGAGAATCCCCTTCAACAGATTCCTCATCTGGAGAATAATACTCCTGGGGAGAACCTTCTGGGATCTATATGAAATAGAGTCCTCTGAGGAAGAAAAGGAAGACTCATGCTCTTCCTCCCTAACCTGAGGTGTCATGGGTGGGAGGGAAGAGGCAAAGGCAGACCTAGGGCTCAGTAAAGGCAGAGTAGTGGAGATGGAGACTGAAGGACTAAGGGCCATAAAGGCCTGAATGAGAGAGGAAATGAAGGCCTGCCAATCTGGTAGGGCTTCTGCAGAAGAGGAGGTATGCTTGGTTTTCTGCTTTTTTTTGGCTGGGGTGGAAGTTGGAACCAACCTGGAGTCAAGTTTTGAGGTCAACATTTCCGAAGTCTGGATCCCAGTCGGAGGTACCACAGAATCTGGTTCCCCCTCAACATCGACGATAGTCGGTGTCTGGGTAAGCTCCGAGGATGTGCCGGTTGTCAGCTGTGCAACGGCTTCCTCAAAGGACATTGTTGAAGTCAACGGACCTACCGGGCACTCAACTCAGAGATCAGCAGTTGGCAGGGCGTCAGGTAGCGAACCAGCAGGCGAAGGCGGCCTAGGAATCTTGGCCTTCTTGCGCAGAGGTTCGGGATGCAGCCTCTCATGTGGGATCCATTCTAAGGACTAACTGTTTAAGGCACTGGTTTTCTAGGCAGAGGTTTAAAGCGGTGAAACAGCTGCGTAGGGTCTTTGACACAAATGACTGACAAATTGGGCAGGTGGAATGGTCGTGCTCCTGACCTAAGCAAAAAAACATCTATCATGGGCATCTTTATGGGGTATCTGACGCCCACACTGGCACTTTCCCTTTTCACCTGACATCAGCTAAAGGCTACAACAACTAAGCCTAAGCAAAAACAATCGGCAAAACAAGAAAAAACAGAAACCCAACAGGTTATTTAGCTTTAATGATGCGACGTCTTAGGAGTGATCGTACAATGCGTAGGTAGTCTGTGGCTGAAAAGGTCTGAGGATTGTACGTGCAGACTTCACATATGCTTCTTACTGAAATTGGTACACCTTGTTTGCTGTAGCATAGACTAGATCCAGACCTGCTGAATCTAGCTTTGTTTGTATAACTTGAGCACTAATCCAGGCATTTTTTAAAGTATTCAGTTGTATTTATTACTGCTGGTAGTAACTTGATTAAAGTGTAGCTATCATTTCTAAGTCTTTTGGATTAAGCACTTGGGCTTCAGACCAGTTGTTTTACATTAGGAAGGTTTGTGGCCTGCACTGTGGTGGCAGGACAGGCAGCTTCCATCCTTCTAAGTTAGGAACTGCTGATTGAGAGCTCAGTGTCTGTTATTCTAAAAGTGTATTAGTTCTGGTTTAAGCACTTGGGCTTCAGGCCAGTTATTTTACGTTAGGAAGGATTGCGGTCTGCACTCTTGTGGGAGGAGAGGCTGGACTCTGCCCTTCTGCGCAAGGAATATCTGTTTAAAGGCTTATAGTGCCTGCATATTCTGTTTCTTACTGAAATTGGTACACCTTGTTTGCTGTAGCATAGACTAGATCCAGGCCTGCTGAATCTAGCTTTATTTGTATACTTGTTTGTTTATTTCCCTGAAACGCTAATTCCACCTAAAACACGGCCTTTTAGCACTTCTGTGGATCCCTAGTGATATCTGCATTGCTTACTGTACTTATTTCCTTGTTTCACTTGTAAGAAAGTTACTGTTTGTTGTTTTTGCATTTAGGTTACCTGTAACACATTGCATTTAAGCTACCTGGCACTTGCTCACTAAAGCAATTATACAAGTCAGGTCTAAAAAAATTAAAAGCACTACACCCTCACAAACTCCCCTTGAGTACTTTGTTCCCCATTGGCCCTTTTTTTACAATTATAAAGGAATTCCCAATACTATTCTAGCATGTCCAAAGGTCAGTTGTCAATCTCCTCTCCAGTCCAGCAGGTGAATCTGGGAATCTTGAGGCAATGTTACAACTGCCTCATGTACACAGACAACCCTTCTCCTCCTCCCAACAAATTCCAACACATGTGAGAGATGCAACCATATAGCCAAACTGGAGGCTAAGCTCTCTCAACTCAGTACTGGCATAACCAGTCAGGAGGAGAAGGAAACCACACTCACTACAATTCCAGTCTCACACAGACCTACCACGACAACAAACCAAACACAAACACAGAAAAACATACTCGGAGGCTCTAAATAAAAATCTGCCTAAGCAGCAGAGACCTCCAAAGCAGACACCCAAGCAACCGCTACCCCAAAACAAAACACGTGCAACACAACTCACAAAGCCAGTGTGCCGAACAGTCACAGCCCTTAAGGCTAAACAACACACCTGATACACTTGTAATAGGTGACTCTATCGTCAGGCACACTGACGTCCCGCTCACCAGGCTGAACAAGGAGAGGGTCACGGTGAGCTGCCTGTCGGGCGCTAGGATCCGCCACATAACACAAGCACTCAGGTCACTCCAAGGCAAGTACAAATATGACTCAGTCATTGTCCATGCTGGTGTGAATGACCCGAGACGTACCTCCCTGGACTACATGAAAAGAGACAGAGGAGCACTCTGAGCATGTAGCCCAGGCCGGTATGACCCTGACCTTGAGTAGCATCTTACCCTCACCAAGAATGATGCCACAATATGAAGACAAGATGATCAATTTCAACAATTGGCTTAAGTGTTGGTGTCATTCAAAGGGGATCCAATGCCTGTCAGCCTGGGATGACATGCTCAACAAGCTACAATGCTTCGCTAGGGACGGCTTGCACCTGTCACCCCTGGGCTTTCGGATATTGGCAAAGGCTCTTGCTACCCCCATAGTGCCTTTTTTAGGCAAGGCTCAAAAGACAAACCCACCTCCATAGGTATCACAAGGGATAAGAAACTAAGAGTAATGCTACTCAACGCCAGAAGTCTAAACCTCAAGATGCACGCACTCGAAACTCTCCTTAGCATGGAGAACATCGATATCTGTGCAGTAACAGAAACCTGGTTCAAGGCTCCCGACAGCACCCCAGCACTACCAGGTTATACCTCATACCATACTTTTCGGCCCCAAAACTTGGACCGAACCACAAAAGGAGGGGGAGTATCAATATTCGTCAAAGATACCCACACCTCCAGGTTGGTGGCACAGCACGAAGCATCAGAGACTATCCATGTGCAACTAACTGTGGGTAAAACTGCCTTCCAGTTTATAGCCTGCTACAGACCACCCTCCCAAACACAGGAACCCCACTTGGCCTTCCTGAGAATACTGGAAAATATGAAGGTCTCTCCAAACACCATTACATTGGGCGACTTCAACTACCCAAACATAGACTGGGAGCATTACTCTAGCTCCAACACCCTAGCCCAAAGGTTCCTAGAATTTATAAACTCAAATGCTATGGAACAACTTGTTACCACTCCCACAAGAGGGGAAAACATACTGGACCTGATCATCACCAACATGGGGACACTATGCTCCAGACCAGAAGTGTATCCCTCACTGGTAAGATCAGACCATAAACTAATCACACTGGATATTCACATCCCGACCCCACCCCCTGCCCAGAAAACCACAGTGAAAAACTTCTCTAAAGCAAATTTTACACGCCTCAAAACAGAGGCGAAATCCTTCAAAGCCCCCAGGCCTGTGGAAAATACGGCCCAGACCGCAGAATCCTTTATAAACGCATTCTATGAACACCTTCAGGAATGCATGGATCATGCAATCCCAAATAAAACCAAGACCCAATCCTCCAAAGGCAGACGTCCTGTCTGGTGGACCCCAGCCATAAACAAACTATACAATAGAAGGAGGAAGCTACTACATGAGAGAGCAAAATCCCAAAAAGGGAAGGCATCTCTGATCAGTATTAGCAAAAAACTACGGGCACTCACAAAATCGTCTAAGGCCAGCTTTGAGAGAAAAATTGCACAGGACACTAAGGATAATCACAAGGCTTTCTTTAGTTATGTTAGGAACCTGGGTGGGAATTCCCAGATATGCTCAGAATTAGTCCAAAATGACAAAAAATACACTGAGCCCACAGACATTGCCAACATCCTAGCTGACAGGTTCAGTGCAAACTTCTCCCCCCCTCTCCCCACCAAAAGGGCAAATATCTATCCCAACAGAGTGCTGCCCCTGACATCTCAGATGCTCAGGTAAGAGCCCCTCTCCAAAGCAAAAAACACAGCATCAATGGGACCAGATGGTGTCCCGGGCTGAGTCCTACATGAACTCCAAGAAGAGCTAAACCCAAACATAAAACTACTGTTCAGTCTTAGCCTTACTACAGGATATGTACGCAACGAGTGGCGTACAGCAACAGTGGTCCCTCTCCACAAAGGTGGTGCCTCAACGGATCCTGGAAACTATCGCCCCATAAGCCTGACTAGCTTGGTCTGCAAAGCTATGGAAAGGATCATCATGGACCTCATAAATAAAGATATTGGGGACCTACAGACACTGGATCCTACCCAGTTTGGCTTTGTTAAGGGCAGATCCTGCCTCTTAAACCTGGTTGATTTCTTTGAAACAGTCACTAAGGCCATTGACGAGGGGAAGGTGGTCCACACAGCCTACCTGGACCTCGCAAAAGCCTTCGATACAATACCCCACTCGGGCATTATAGATAAGCTCACCAGCTTAAATATAAACCCCTATGTCACTAGATGGGTTGCAAACTGGCTCAAGGACAGAACCCACATGGTTAGAATTGCTGGAGCCATGTCAGACTCCAAACCAGTTACAAGTGGCGTCCCACAAGGCTCAGTCCTGGGACCTCTCTTGTTCGGTATATATTTTTCGGCGGTACAGGTCAACACAGAAGGACTGTGGCTGACCAAGTTCGCAGATGACTGCAAACTGGGTGCCATAATCAACTCGCCAGCCGACACAAGCATCCTCCAAAAGGGCCTCATAGAAACAGACAACTGGTGCCAGAGCCATGGCCTCAAGCTACACGCCAAAAAGTGTATAGTCATCCCCTTTGGCAAAAACAAAGTGCCCACAAATTACCACATAGGTGGTAATCCATTAAGTACAGAAGAAGTCATTAGGGACCTGGGGACCCAAGTTGATAGCAATCTCTCATTTGACAACCACGTGGCCAAAGTGGTTAGAAAAACATTTTATATAGCCCACCTAATCATGAAGGGATTCACATCTAGATCAGGGGAGGTCATCGCACCTCTTTACTCATCCCTCATCAGGCCCATAATTGAGTACAATGCCCCTTTGGGATGTACCTTACCAGACACCTGCAGCAACTGGAAAGATCCCAAAAGTACCTCACCAAGAGGATCAAAGGGCTCAAACAGATGCCATATGCTGCCCGATTAAAGAAACTCCAGCTCTACTCAGTGGCATACCGCCTGCTCAGAGGCGATCTGTGCCTGACGTATAAAGCCATGTCCAACCCAGAATTAATGGACATGCTGCACCTCAGAAAATCCAAATCCCATCGAGCTACGCTCGAGACTTGAACCTCAGCACTGAAATAAATAGGACATGCTGGAGGGACAGATTCATAACCCAGAGGCTCCCTTCACTCTGGAATAAAATCCCAGTCCAGGTTAGGCAGAGTCCCACACTGACTCTCTTCAAGAGGAATCTTGATGAGTGGATGGGAGATCGTAGGTTTACCCCGGCTATCACTTCTGTGTCACTGTTAGACAGAGGCACAGTATACTAACCTCAAAAAACGCATAGCAAAATTAATTTAAAATGGGTGGCGAAAGCCAAACACACTCTGGCTAGGCTTATAAATGCCCTAGGGCAGATAGCCTAGTATGAACCTATGAACCTATATAAGGCCCCTGGTTTACGGCCTTACGTCTGACCTCACATGTACGCTACAACAGCCAAGCTGAAGCTTTTGTACAGGAGCAGATGTACAAGTCGCCTGAGGGCAAGAAATCCCACAACTAAAATACTGCAACATAGGAATAGAAGGACATCAACTGGTCCACCTTTGACGGACGGTCGAATGACTACATTGGCATCATTCTGCAAATCATGCCAAGCTTGTTCACTTTTATCTATGTTACCCTCATTACTTCGTTTATTTCTATTCTCAAAAAAAAAAAAAATAAATAATAATAAAAAAAAAAAAAACGATACAAATCGGCTTCACAAGTATGTAAAGAAACATCCAAAACTGGTTGCATTGCTGGTGTAAATGTACTACGTTTTCTAAAACAATTCACATTCCACTGTTGATTATTAAACATTGCTTTTAGTGAAACATTACGTACAAACATCCATAGCTCTATTAAATTATCTAAAATGTCAGCACAAGCTGACCGAATATATCCTAAACCTTTATTCAACAATGAACATTCAGCTTCAGTCAAAACATATTTGGACAAATTCCAAACCAACCCAACTGAATGGGTGCCCACATTTTCTTCAGGGTTCTTACATTGTTCATTGGTGGTGGCTCCTTTCTCTTCTGTCCACTCCAGTGGACATCTGGTTCGTACGATTTTTCCTGTTCTTGCGATATGGGAGAGGTAAAGCAGGAAAAACCCTGCTCTTTCTGCTGTGAACAGATCCTCCTCCTCACAACCGGTACTGCTTCAGTTATCAATGTAGAAGAATGACAGGTAGCACAGCAAGTAAAGGTGGTTCCACCACAGGTGTAGAACATGTTGAAGCAGACTGTGCTGGTGACATCACTTCCTCACTTACTGACTGGTTGACCATAGGAGCGAATTCTAACCCCTTATCACCTCGCTCCAGCCCTTGTGTATGCTCACGGGACTTCGGCCAAGTAAATACATGGTTATTTCTAAAATCTATGACATCCCTGGCCAACTTCTTTTTCTGTACGCAATGTTTAACAATGAATGCAAATTTTTTTCAGAAAACCTACCATATTTACACCAGCAATGTAACCAGTTTTGGATGTTTAAGTACTTGTGAAGCAGAACTGCATCACTTTTTAAAAAATAGAAATAAACTAAGTAATGATGGTAACTTAGACAAAAGTGAACAAGCTTTGCGTGATTTGCAGAATGATGCCAACGTAGTCATTTAACCGGCCAACAAAGGTGGACTGGTTGTTGTAATGGATACTGATTATTTTGAAAACATGACGCTGATGCTAAAGGATGACCATGTTTATAAGATGATAGGTTTAGAGATAGTCAAAGGAATGAAAAAAACGTATAAAAATGACTTTGGATGAATGTGTGTGTATGAATATTCTTTCCAAGGAATGATTCCAATATTTTATGGTGGAAAGACTATTTGTTTTTACCAACTGGATCTGAAACAATTTTTCGGAGGGTATATCGCTCCACACAGTGGTTTTTATTTTTTGTTTTAATACTTTTTATCCACTGACATGTTTGTTTAGTTATGGTGGAATTTCCGTTAATCTCTCAATTGCATGGGCTTCCAAAAATCCATAAGAATCCCACACATCCTAGTTTCAGGCCTATAATGGTGGGGGGAGGATGGCCGATGACAGCAATTTCCATTTATTTGGACAAACACTTTGATCTGCATTGGATACTTGTCCAACTGTTTTAAGAGATACTGAACATTTCTTGCAAGATCTGTTTGCAGCCGAGACAGGAACTGATTATGTAGGAACCACTCTATTAGTTACGCTAGATGTGGCAACCTTATTCACATCTATTCCTAACCAGGGGGGCATAGCAATGGTTAAATCATATTTGAGTAGAAACCGTCAATTGAACTCGAAGCACACTGACTTGGTGTGCCTTCTTTTAGAAGTAGTACTTGAACATAATGTTATATTCAATGGAATTTGTTATTGGCAAATGGCAGGTGTAGCAATGGGTAACAGCTGTACTAATAGCTACACAAATTCAGTAATGGCTGAATGGGAATACCACAATATATTACGTCCAGCAACCAATGTTTGTTTTTATCGACGTTTTGTCGATCTTTTTCTCATATGGAGAAATGTGTGAATTAATGAATTTTTTTGAGATACTCAATAGTAGTCATTTTCTAAATTTACTGTGAAATATTTACCAACTAAGATGGAGTTTTTAGATATTGAGATAGTTAAGAATATAGATGGGCAGCTGTCCACCAAATTTTATAGGAAGGAATGTTATAGTCGGTCATTTCTATACAGGGACAGTATGCATCCCCAGCATGTATTTTCTATCATAAGGGGTCAAGCTATGAGGGTTTCTCGTTTATCTTGTGAAACTCATAAATCTGAGTATGTCCTGGAACGTTTGAAAAATGATTTGATGGGGAGGGGATATATCAAGGAAGAGATCGAAGCATGTGCCAGGACGACCAGGGAGAGATCCACCAGGGCTTAACTATTTTTCCAACCAGTCTAAGGGATGCTATAATAGACGAAATGTGAATAATATTTCAATAACTTTGTCTTATAGTCAAGATGTCAATATGATTAGGGACATCATACGATGCAACTGGCACATTTTGCAAGTGGACGTGAGGGTAGGAGGGGTAGGAACAAGAGGTTCACTTACAAGAATAAGGAACCCTAACAGAGACCGGTATCCAAGGATCATTGATACATCAAAAGAAAGGATGGAAAGCACCAAGAGATGTAATGCTTGTGCATTCTGCAACTGTATAAAGGACTCTGTTTTAAGCACCCTGATACAGGTTGCCGTTTGGCATTTGAGAGCAACAGCAGATTTCAATATTAAGAAAGTGATTTATATTGCCCACTGAGATTTGTTCTAAATTTTATGCGGGCAAGACGAATCGACGGCTGAGGGAACACATCAGGGACCACTTATATTGTACACGGAAGGGCCTTGAACACAGTGCTCTGGCAAAGCATACTAAGCAGGCAAGGATGGAGCATGTTTTTGTGTTCCAAGTGCTGTATGTAGTGAAGGAGAGTATTATAATGGGGATGTTATTAATGAAACAGAAACTGTAGAGCTTAAATGGATTTTGAGTCTGGTGGCATATTTGGGGCATGGCCAGAATGACGCAGTTTCATTAAAACATGTTTTAAAATCAAGGAAGCTTAGGAGGTGACAGTTTACATTTGTTTTGATGTAGTTTCTCTTAAAACTTGCAACCAGCTGACTTTAAATGGCTTTTTACTTTGAAGGTGTGTATTTTTTTAGTATGTTTATTGGATGACAGTTTTAACCAATATATGTGTATTAGTTTGCTTACATTTGTGTCTGAGGAAGCAATGTTATTGTGAAAGAGCTTGCATTCAATAAACTTGGTATTTGTGAAGCTTGGAGAGTTTTTAATTAGTTCCTGCCTTGTTTCTACACTAATTTTTGGTGCTTATCACTGTCTAAGATGATTAAGCATGATTGAGGGGGTCTCTCCTTCACAGGTCTATCAAGACCGGTCATTAACCGTAAACATTACAGAGAAAAGTACAGTTTTGTACCTACCATAAATGTAGATGTCCGAACAGGATAGCATCTGCAGTCCTAACAAATGGGTTGTCCTGTCGTCAGGCAGCCCTTCGGTCGGCCGGATTCCAAAGTCTGGGTCTGGCCTCGGCTGGTGTCGCACTTCAACCAACATCATCTCTGCTGGTCTTCGGGTATAAAGGCATCAGCCGACGCCATTTTCCTCAGTGTTTCTTGCCCCAGATGCCAGTTGCCCTCTTGGAAAACTAAATTTTGGGTAAATGCCAATGTTTCCAAAAAAGATAGTAGGCAAACACAAAAAATAAGCATGTATGTACATATATACAAACAAATACACCATAAGAGATCCCCCCCAGCTAGCTATTAGGAGGGTAAATACCCTAGGAGTACCACAGGGGGGAAGGAGGGTGGGTAATCCTGACTGCAGATGCTATCCTGTTCGGACATCTACATTTATGGTAGGTACAAAACTGTACTATGTCCTTCAAGGATGCATCTGCAGTCCTAACAAATGGGTAGAATACCATAGCCAAACTAGGGGAGGAGGAAGAAGAATTATGGTGTAGTTAGGATCCCCTTATTAAAGAGATGAGATCCTCTGCCAGAGTAAGCATTTGAGAACTGGAACTGGGCCTGTGTGAGGGGGGCTTAACAGGCACTGATTTAGCAGTTTTGGCTGCTTTAGCCCTGGCAAAGGCCTTTATAGACATGGCTGCAGGAGGCCTAGCAGCACCACGTGCTGGGGTAGAGACATCCAAAGGGATGGTGTCCGATAATTCTAGAGGAACCACATTAGTAGGCAAAACTTCAGAGGCCGATTCAACTAGGGTAGTAGGAGCCTCGGTAGTAGTCATGGATTCGGCTGAAGATTGACCCGTTTGCTCGGTTTCGGCCGAAACCGAGACACTCACGGTTTGCTTAACCGTGGTTTCGGCCGAAACCGCGAACCGCGAATGTCGGTCTTTTTCTTTGCGTTTCTTAATTTGAGAAGTCGGAGGATCCGACGGCATAATGTACGCAAAATCTGAGCCGAAAAACTGTTCAGCAAACTCCGACCGACGCCTAAGCGTTCGTCGGTTGAAGGAAGCACAGGCTAAACAGGCAGCTACGTCGTGGTCTGGGCCTAAACAAGGTAAGCAGTAAGAGTGGAAATCTTTATGAGGTATTTGTTTCCCACAAGTTAAACAGTTATTCACTTTTTCTGACATCGGCTGAGACAAGAAAGAGTCCCCAACGGGGTACTTAGCTTTTTAGAAGTCTTGGTAGTATTCGGTAGTAGTAATCTCTGGATCTGACCGACCGGCACTTGCGAACAGCTTCTGCTTTGGGCGCCACGCGGCAAGAAAGACTGAGGAAAATGGCGTCGGCTGATGCCTTTATACCCGAAGACCAGCAAAGATGACGTCGGGTGAAGTGCGACACCAGCCGAGGCCAGACCCAGACTTTGGAATCCGGCCGACCGAAGGGCTGCCTGACGACAGGACAACCCATTTGTTAGGACTGCAGATGCATCCTTGAAGGACATCATCTATAAATAATGCATCTATGCGAGTTAGTTCAATACAAATAATTAACCAAAAACACCAAATGGGCATGTATGGTTGTTCAGTGTTTACATGTAATAAATTGCAATTTTAAAACGATCATTCCTTGGGCTTTTTTGTCTCACCATCCGCTTTGGGCTTTTGGATTTCTTAGTTCAATACCAGATACAAAGTCACTGGATTCAGAAAAAGAAGTTATGTACCTACCATAATGTTCCATGTTAGTTGTCTTCATCTCGCCTTCTTTCTTGCTGTTTGGGATCGGAGCCGATCCTCGGCTCCGACTCGGCCATCTTCTATCGCTCGAGAGCTGTTTACTGGCTTGAGGCTACCCCTTATCACATGATGCCTAGCGCTAGCTACCCAGATCTCGTTTGTAATAGCTTACCCCAGACATAGCCAGAGAATCAACTTGTCCACACAAACAGGTTGAGCATACCTGTCATACTCTCTACGTCAATAGAGGAAACAAACCAGAGAACACTCAGCCAATGAAACCAAAACTCCTCTTGATCCAGAAGGACAGGGGGACTGAGGATGGGACACAAGAAAGAAGGCAAGATGAAGACAACTAACATGGAACGTTATGGTAGGTACATAACTTCTTTATGTTAAGTTGTGTATCTCGCCTTCTTTTCTTGCTGGTTGGGACAGCGTCCCTAGCACCTACAATCCTGGGCGGCTCATTGGAACAGACTTTTCAGAACAGTGGAACCAAAGTTAGCTCTACTTCTGGAGACCATATTTAACTTGAAATGAGAAATAAAGGTATGAGGGTTTGGCCCACGTAGCAGCTGCGCAGATAGAGTCCATGGGCAACCTAGACTGGAAGGCTACAGAGGTGGCCAAGGCCCTAGTAGAATGACCTTTCAGTTTGATAGACAACTCTGTTTCTCAGTTGACAGATGAAGGTAATAATGTGACACAACCACCTGGATAAGGTCACATTGGAAACTGGGAGACCTTGTTTGCCCCAAGCTGAGGAAAGGAAAAGTTGGTTCAACTTCCTTATATCCTTCATTCTATGCAGGTAAAAACGCAATTGTCTATGAACATCCAGTTGGTTTATAGATTGGTTCAGATTATTTTCCGAGCAGACTTTTGGAAGGATAGAGGGATTAGTCCTCAGTTTTTCATAAGGACAGGGTTGCTCTAAGTACGGAGAACGTACACTTACTGCCTGAAGTTCAGAGACTCGTCTGACTGAAGTAATAGCTACCAGAAAGAGAGTTTTCCAAGATGGAAGCTTAATAAAGCAAGATGGCTGCCGGTTCAAAAGGGGGCATTAATTAAGGAGGTTAGTACCAAATTAAGGTCCCAAGGAAGAGGGGGATCTCTCACTGGGGGTCTAAGGAGAATAGTCCCTCTGAGAAAAGCTTTACACAGCTTATGAGACATAATGTTTAAATTAGACAACCCAACATGAAAGTTAGAGAAAGCAGCCAATTGAACCCTGATTGTAACAGAAGCGGACCCAGAATGAAAAAGTTCTGCTAGGAACTCCAAGATTTCATGTACAGGGGCTGAAAAGGGATCTATGATCCTAGCCTCTGCCAAACAAGAAAAACGTTTCCATTTGCTAGCATAAGTCTTTCTAGTGGCGGACTTGTGAGAGGAGACAATAATCTCACGAACGGCCGGGGAAATGCTGGGAAGCCTGGCTAAGGTTGTAAGTGGGGCAACCAAGCTGTGAGCTGGAGTGTTTGGAGGGAGTGATGCAGCCCACCTGATTGATGGATCAGCAGGTCTGGAATAGGATCCAGAGTCCACGGCTGTTCGAGAAGGTAACGGTGCAGGAACGGAAGCCATATCTGTCGAGGCCAGTAGGGGGCAATGAGGATCATTTTGCAACCCAACGATAATGCTTTCTGCACGAGTTTTGGTATCAGGGGAAACTGAGGAAAGGAGGCCAATTGTGGACTAGAGCGTCTCTGGAAGAGTGACCGGGAAGCGGAAGAAGGGAGAAGTAGTTGCTGCATTTGCTGCTGAAAGGGGTGGCAAAAAGATCGCAGCAAGGCTGTCTCCACTTGCGGAAGATCAGATCCGCAATTACCCGATTCAGAGACCACTCGTGAGGCATGAGAATAGCTCTGCTGAGCCTGTCCGCTATGTCGTTGGACCACCCACGGATGTGCATCGCAATCAGAAATCGTTGGGAGGAGATCGCCCACTGCCAGAGTCTGAGTGCTTCTCGACATAGGGGGTAGGACCTGGTTCTGCCCTGCTTGATGTACCACACCACTGACATGTTGTCCGTTTAAATTGCAATGGTCCCAGAGGGGAGAGAGTCCTGAAGAGCTTGCAACACTAGGAGCACAGCTCTCATTTCTAAGACGTTTATGTACAGATGGTACTCGTGAGGCTGCCAAGTGCCTTGGACTGTCCTGCCCTGATAATGCCCCCCCCCACCCTATCACGGATGCATCTGTGGTCACTGTGGCAACCGGAGGGGGCTGAATGAATGGTCTGCCCTGAGACACTAGTAGGAGACCATCCACCAGGAAAAGTGCCTTTTGCATGGTTGTGTAATCATGATCATGTGAGACATGGGCAGCTGCTGAAAAGACCACTGTGTAAACAGAAGCCACTGAAGAATTCTCATGTGAAAGCGGGCCAGAGGGATTAGAAGAATTGCCGCTGCCATGGAACCCAGAGTTTGAAGGACCAACTTGACTTGGACCTTTTTGCACTGCATGAGAATTTGTACTTGCTGTCGAATTGTGGTCACCATGTCTGGGGGTAGCCTTGCGGACATACCCCTTGTGTCTACGTCTGCTCCTATATAGGTAATAGACTGACAGGGCAACAAGTCATATTTTTCAAAGTTTATTGAAATGCCTAGCTGGGAGCAAATTGAGATTGTGTAGTCCCTGGCTTGTAGAAGTTGATGCCTGGTAGTAGCAGTAAGGAGCCAGTCTAGATATTGAAACACCTGGAATCCTCGACTTCTCAGGTGAGCCGTGACCACTGCCATACATTTGGTGAACACCCTGGGGGCTGTGGTGAGACCAAAGGGCAGAGTTCTGAACTGGTAATGACTGGTTCCCAGCCGGAAACGAAGGACTCTCCTGGAGCACCTGTCCATCTTGATGCGATAGTACGCATCCTGGAAATCTATGGAGCACATCCAATTGTCCTGACCCAGAAAGGGTAGAATGGACTGTAGCGTGACCATCTGAAACTTTGTTCTTTGAACAGACTTGTTTAGTCTGCTGAGATCCAGAATCGGTCTCCAGTTCCCTGTCTTTTTGGTACTAAAAAGAACCTTGAGTAAGTTCCGGATCCATGTTGGTCTGTTGGGACTTCCTGGATGACTTTTTTTCTAGCAGTTTTGAAACTTCTATGACTGCTTGGTCCCTCAGATTGGGTGGAACATCTGGAAGGGATTTGCTTGACGGTAAGGGGGGTTGAAAGAAAGGAATTCTGTAACCTCCGGATATGATTGATTGTACCCATTTGTCTTGTGTTAAATTCTGCCAGGCTTTTGGGTACAATGAGTCTTCCCCCGACTGCCTTCAGAGGCGGGCAGCCGGGCAACCCTTCAGGGATGCTGGAAGGGCTTCTCAGAGAAGGATTCTCTGCTGCCCTGGTTCTGCGGACCCCCTCTGCCACGAGGGCGGCGTCTGTTATTTCCTCCCCTGCCCCTGGAGGAAAAATCGCTACGTGCATTAGGCAAAGCTCCCTGGGATTTTCAAAACCACATTTTACCACTCTTTTGACCCTTGGGGTATGGTCTGGAAGGAGTGGAAAAACGGACTCCCACGGCAGAGAGAGTCTTGCCTTCTTGTTCACACCTAGTCAGAGTGTCTTTCACCTGTGGTCCAAAGAAAAGGGAACCATCAAAGGGGGGTGTTGGTGAATGACGCTCTAAAGGGTTCCGCAAAATTACACAGCCGCATCCATGCGTGTCCCCTAAGGGCCATGCCTGTACCTGCAGCTCTACTCGCACCATTGGCTGCATAAGAACTGAGCCTCATGGAGAGTTGACTACAGAATTAAGGGTCACCAGCTGAGAAGCCACTTTAGCTTGAGCCCCTTCAGCTGATGGATCCTGAAGGGCATCTCCGAGCTCTTTAAGGAGATCCCTCTGAAGCCGGGTAAAATGGCATAAGTAATTCAGTGACCTCATAGAAAAGGTCGCTGAAGCAAACATTCACTTACCGTATCTATCCATAGTCCTGGACTCCTTGTTAGGAGGATGGACAGAAGAAGAAGTTTCCGCTAACTCTTTCTTAGAGGCTGCTGCTACCACCATGACATCCACAGGAACACTTTTGGTAAGTAACTGCTTATCAAGGGGTGCAGTGAAACTTGCCAGATCTCCTCGGGGTTGGTTCCACTGTATCTGGGGCTGACCAAGCCTTTCGACCACCACTGACATGAGTGGATCAAAAGGCAGAAAAACCCAGGAGGTGGAAGGTCGGGAACCGAACGCATCCAAGAATAAAGACTCATCCTCAGTAGGGGCTGGGGGAGTCCAGTTCCCCCCCTGCTTAAGCATTGCTAGGATGTCCGAGAAGTAAACATCTTCAGAGGGGGATCTCAGGGACCCTTCCGATTCATCTAAGTCTGTATCAGAAGTGACAGACTCAGGGGAGTCAATGTGCTTCTTCTTGCACATCTTCCGAGGGGGCTCCTCTGAATGATCAGGGGAGGCCCCGGAAGAAGACGAAACACCCAATGGGGTGCCCTGAAGCGCCGGTTCCCCACGCTTAGGGTCTGGAGGAGGAGCAGAGGTTGACGCAGGCACTACAGGGGACGGAGCCGGTGGGGTCGAACATGGAGCTGATTCAGTGGCCATAACACTCCTCATGACATCCAAGGCGTCCCTGCCATAATTCAGAGAAGGCTCCGGTTCCGAGGAAATCTGAATCCTTCTCCGCACCGAGGGAGACGGCTCCGAGGCCGATGAAGGAGCAGAGCTCATCTGCGCTGAAGCTCCGAGAGGGAGAATGGGGTCAGACAAGGGTCCGATGCCACTCGCCCCCTTGAAGCCCACGATGGAGCCTCGGCGCCCAGATCCCACAACGGACGGCACCATCGAGGGAATCTGAGCAGACAACGGAACCGAAGGAGAAATAGTTATCGAAGCCGACGGTTCCATGACTTGAACCCCAATGAACTCCGGCTCCGAGCTCAATGGAGTCAGAGGAGGAATATCAATAGAAGTGGACGGAGCCAACACCTGTTGAGGAGGGCTGGACAACATCTTAGCAAGTGTCTGGAGGACCGAGAGGAGTGGGAAGATCTGTGACTGCGCTCACTCTGTAGCAGGGGAGACAGAGCAGTCGGATGTATGGATTCCAGAGAAGAGGACTTCAGCCTCTTGTGGCTCTGCGACGACTCCGAAGACACTGATGGAGCCGACAGGGAGATAGTCTTCTCGGAACCGAAGTAGCAGGTAAGGTTTGAACCAATGATGGCTCCGAGCTTGGAGCCGATGATTTGGTCGATTTTGGGGATTTCACAAGTTGAGCCTTGGCCAGTGAATCCTGGGGCTTGAGAACGCCCCTCAAAATACGCTTATTCCTGTGCTCCTGCAGAACTCTTTGGCTAAATGCATGGCATACAGAACAAGAGTCCTGCAGGTGCACTGCGCCTAAGCAATAGATGCAAGAAGTGTACCCATCTGTCAAACATTTTCTGACAGCATGAGTCACACTTCTTGAATCCAGATACCTTGGATTCTTTAGACATATCCAACAATATACCTGCAAGATACTACACTGATTTTTGGCCAAAAGGCCGAACAGCGATAACCAAAACATCACAACACTAACAGCAAAAGGCAAAAACACATAGTATACTACAGCTAAAGGTTTTTTTTTTGTTTTTAAACTAAGCAGCCTCTAACGTAAACAGCTACCTAACAATATGAAAGCAGGAAAGGCTTAAACTAAACTCTAACCTACAAGAAGAGATAGGGGTGGGGGGAGGGGGAGAAGTCTCTAAATTAAATGAGTTCTAAGGGAAAGGACTACCAATACACTCCACTAACACAAGTTACAGACTACAATTTAAACAAACTCCCAGAAAAAGCACTAATCTGACAAAAAAACAGTTTATCAAGAAACTTATGTGAGCCTGAGTCAGTAAGAACGACACCTCGCAGCTGAAGCGGCAAACAAGATCTGGGTAGCTAGCGCTAGGCATCATGGGATAAGGGGTAGCCTTGAGCCAGTAAACAGCTCTCGAGCTATAGAAGATGGCAGAGTCAGAGCCGAGGATTGGCTCCGATCCCAACCAGCAAGAAACTAAGGCGGGATAGACAACTTAACATGTCAAGTTCACCAGCCTGTCTAAAACCTTAGGCCTCATTTTCCATCCAACCAATAAAAAACCCTCAAACTCCCTGACAGAGACAGAAAGACTATGACCCCTCTCCAAAAAAAGCACACTAACACCAAAACAGGTCCTCTTATATTTATTCTTACTTTACATCTAAAAATGCATTCTAAGCTACACAGCTATCCATGACAGTTTCACAAAGGAAACAAAATATCACAAACATGATTTTTTCATCAACAAATAGGACAGATTAACTCATTCAGCATATGTGGAAAGCTGCACCTTTAACAACCCAAGTGAGCTTTGTTTTCCAATTCTCTGCTGAAAAGCCAAATCAGAAGTGGTAAGTATAATATAGTCTATGAACAGTAAAGGCTGCAAGAAAACATTGTTAAAACTATTTTTTTTACAGTTATGAAATAGTGCATTCAATATTAGTGTATCAATACCATATAATAATGCAAAGCAATCCAAAAAGTACAGTTGTGTACACTTATAAATGTAGATGCCAGAGTGTAGTCACTGTTGCAGTCATCACACTTGGGTTATCTGCCTGCAGGTAGCCCCTCAGTCAGCCCGAATACCAGAGTCTGGGATTTCTGCGTCGGATGCTGTCGCTTCTTCCATGACGTCAGGGGTATAAAACAGGCAGCCAACGCCATTACATCAGTTTTTCTTGCCCCAGATGTCAGGAGCCCCCCAAATAGGAGGTTAATATATAATGTGCAACACCACCAGTAAAGAAGTAAACACCCCCTGCCATAAAAAAATGGCCATATAGAGGATAGGGAGAAAGGATAGAGAAAAACAGGGAGCTGGAGGGAGGGAAACCAGGACTGCAACAGTGAATGCACTTGAACATCTACATTTATGTTAAGTGTACACAACTGTACTATGTTCTTCGTGTTTCACTGTTGCTATCATAACACTTGGGTTGATTCCCAAAGCTAAAGACGGGAGAGGAGGCATTCAAGAGGAGTTGGGCTGGCTAGTAGGCCTTGTAAGACTGCTGTAGCAAATCCAACTATGGATTTAGAAAAAATAGTTAAGTGGCAATGCTTGGTGAAGGTGTGTGCACAACTCCAGGTTGCAGCTTCCAGAATGTCCCTGGTAGGGACTCCCCTGAGAAATGCTGTAGAGGTGGAAGTAGCCCTGATGGCATGTGTTCTGATCCCATGTGGGGTAGGTTTTACATGGTGCTTGTAGCAAAAATGGATGCAGTGTGCTATCCATTTGGAAATGGTTTGCTTTTAGATGGCCTTGCCCTCTCTGCCCCTGTAGCAAAGTGGACTAGCAGTTGGGTCAGACTTTCTGAAAGGTTTAGTTCTGTCAAGGTAGAACCTGAGCTGTCTGTGCACATCCAATGAGGCAGGATCCTCTCCCCTTTACTTTGAGGATTAGGGAAGAAGGTTGGCAAATGGATGTCTTGGTTTAGTGCCACACTGGAGACCATCTTAAGCATAAAGGACAGGCTAGTCCTGAGAGAAATCCTGTCTGCATGGAAAATAAAGACTGGTTCCACAGCCATTAGTGCCTGTAACTCAGACACTCTTCTAGCGGAGGTTATGGTTAAAAGCAAGGCTGTTTTCCAAGAAAGGAATTTTAAATCTGCTGAAGCTGCAGGTTAAAAAGGGGGGAGAGTGAGCTCCTCAAGTACAAAGTTAAGGTCCCAGGCAGGGATGGGTGCTCTCCTAGGGGGCCTTAAGTTGTTTTCCCCTCTCAGAAACTGTTTGAGAGGGTGAGTGAATAGAGGTGGCTCAGTATTATGAGCTGAGATGGCAGAGGCATGAATCTTAATGGGGAAGGACAGGCCTCTGTGGAGTAGCTCTGTTAGGTTATCAAGGATTTGAGGTAAGAGGGCACAACTGTGTCCTTTCCTTGAGAACGACTCCAACAGCAATATCTTTTCCACTTTTCAGCATAGGATTTTTTAGTACTAGGCCTTCTGGCCACAAGAATGGCATCCAGCACTTGCTTGCTGAGGGTTACTGGTGGAGTATTCAGGGGATAAGCCAGGCTGCAAGATTTAGGGTTTGCAGCTGTGGATGCAAAATCTGTCCCTCCTAAGACAGCAGGGAAGGTTCTCTGATGAAGTTGCCACGGTAGCACTGTTGTCAGACTGCGAACAGTGGGTACAAGTGCTGGCGTGGCCAATCTGGGGCAATAAGAATTGCCCTTGGGCTGTCCTGCCAGATCTTGAGTAGTACCTTTGAAAGGAGGGGCAGAGGGAGAAGGCATAAACTGAGAGGTTTTCCCATTTGAAGGATAAGGCATCCACCTTCCAGGCCCTGCTGTGAGGGTTCCTTGTGCAAAATTTGCTCAATTGGTGGTTCTCGGGGGAGGCAAAGAGGTCCACCTCTTGTGTACCCCAACTCTGGATTAGAAGGTTGATGGTGCTGTGCTCCAGTTTCCACTCGCGTGGGTCCAGGAGATTTCTGCTTAAGTCGTCTGCCAGTGAATTCTGTTTGCCTGGCAGGAACTGAGCTTGCAGATGCACTTTGTTGCTCAAGGCTGTGTTCAACAGGGCCATGGCTAACATGCAGCGTGGGTAAGAATGGGTTCCCCCCCTGCTTGTTTATGTACCACATAACTGTGGTGGTGTCTGTTTTTATCAGCAGCTGTCCTGGAAGGATTAGGTATCTGAAGGCTGTCAGAGCATACTGTACACAGCTGACATCTCTTTTTGACTTGATGTACAAGAGAATTTGTCCTGGGCTCCACTTTCCCTGAAAACATTTGCCTGCCATGTGAGCCCCCCATGCATAGTCTGATGAGTCTGTAGTCAGGGTTTGGGCGGTGAGGGGTTGAGTGAAAGGCAGTCCCTTGTTGTAGTTGCATGCTTCTGCCCACCAAAGGAACTATGCCCCTTAGACAAGGAATGATCAGAATGACTGTTTCCAGGTCCTGAGAATGTTGGCACAAAGACTTAAATATCATTGAAGTTTCCTCACAGGCAGTCTTGCATACGGAATTAGCAGAATGCATGAGGCCATGAACCCCAGGGCTTGCAGTATTTTCCTTGCAGATAGCAGAGTTTTGGTGGCCATGTGTTTGAAGCAGTTGTTCAAACAGATCTGTTTTTCTGAAGTGAGAAAGGCCATCTGGGAAGTTGTGTTCAAGCTTGCTCCCAGGAATAAATTTCTGACTGGGCACCAGTTGTGATTTCTTTTCTTTGATGGTGTACCCTTAATGATGACAGGAGTCTTTACAAATGCCAGGTGTTATAGTAATTCCTGACTGTCCACCTGAATCAGACAATCGTCCAAGTATGGAAACATTTTGATATTTCTCTGCCTGCAGCATGCAATGGCTGGAACCAGGCACGTTGTGAATACTCTGGGCGCAGCAGATAAGCCAAAGGGAAGTGCATAGAACTGATGGTGCATACAGCCTGCCCTGAAGCAGATATATCTCCTGCAAGACTCCCTTATGGGGATGTGCAGATAGGCTTCTTTTAAGTCTAGGGTGACCAGCCAGGCATCCTTGGCTAACATAGGGAGAAGCTGTTGGAGGGTTAGCATTTTGAATTTTGGGACCACAAGAAAGGTGTTGAGAATTGAAAGATCCAGGATTGGGCGCCAAGAGCGCTCTTTTCTGGGCACCAGGAACAGTCAGGAATAGAAACCCTGTCCCGTTTGTTCTACTGGAACAGGTTGGATGGCGCTGTTATTGAGCAGGGAATGTACTTCATTTTGAGCCTTTGTCCACTGGTTTGGAAACCCACTTGTGGTTGGCAGGGATACAATGTTTAGAACCCATCGGTCCTGAGTAATGGACATCCAGTTTTTGGCATGAAGGGCAAGTTTTCCTCCTAGGGCACAAGTAGATGGGCAGGGATGGGAAGGATAATTGTCAAGTCATTGTGAACGTTTATCATAAGGGGGTGGCTTTCCACTCCCTGTTTTTGAGGTGGGAGCACTCCATTGTTTAAATCTCTGCATACCCTGAGACTGTAGTCTTGGTGTCTAGTTCCCCTGGGAATGGACTGAAGGCCTGGAAGGGGCTGTTAAAGGACCATTTTTTTGTAGGCCAATGCCTACTGAATCTAGGTGGCTGCACTAGTAGGAATTCTTTAACAGTCTGCATAGATTTAGCTTTCTCTGCCTATTTTTAAGTACCTCTTCTGCTTTGGTGCCAAAAGGTCCCGATTTAAAGAAGCGCCTAGAAATTTTGATTTGACATTGTCTGGCAAGGTTTGTTCCTTCAGCCAAGTATACCTTCTCAGTACAGATCCAGTGACTGCAGCCCTGAAAGATGCTTCTAGGGCATCAAAGCCACACTGCAAAGTATGTTTATTAACATGGTTTGCAGAATGCATTAACTCTTGTAAATTTTTATTTTCTGCACAATCTGGAAGTAACACCATTTTCTATTTAATTTGTTCCATAACATGTTGCTGGTCTTCAACATGTGAAACTGGCAATTCAATGCCCTGATGGCAAGAGTTGCAGAGGTATATACCTTCTTACCTCATCTGTCTAAAGCTCTGGAATCCCTGTCTGAAGGAGTAGGGTTTTTGTATGTAGTAGCCTTAATACCTTTAGGCCCCTGGGAAATGGTCTCTGGATCCGCAGTAGGATTCTTAGAGAGAAATTTTTGAGAATCAGGTACTCTGTAGTACCAGTAAGGTTTCTAGGGGCCGGTGGTAAAGTGGCTGGAGTAAGACTGGATTCCATAAAGAGATCATCTACAACATCCAGGACGGGGTATAGCTAGGGGCCTGTGCTGAGGCAACTCTAAAAATTCTCAGTCTCTCTTTTGGACAGAGGATAATCCTGGCATTCCCAGTGGAAATGCTCTCTTAAAGTATGCAAGGTTTCATCAAAAGAAAAATCATCTAGAAGGGAGGCAGAGGGAATGGATTCCTCTGCATCTGAATCCTCAAAGGTAGACAAGGGCATGTCCTGGTAATCAGAAGGGTCAGAGTCATCGGACTCCTAGTCTGTAGAATCAGAAAAACTCCATTCTTCGCCTCTTAGCAGGGAAAGGCTGGCTTCCCCTAATTAGGGTGATAAGGCCTTCAGCCATTCTAAGCATTTGTTTCTGAGGCATGGGAGCTTGAGCATGCGCTTTGGTCATCGGTGTTCTAGACGTAGTGCGTATTCTGAGCCTGAGAAACTCTGTAGTTTTAGCTAAAAATGAAATTGTCGGTTTAATGCGAACATCTGTAGGTCGGAATACACCCTCAGAAGCCGATGCCTGCACTGCGGCTCTGGACCCATCCAAGGTAGAGACACAGTACAGTTGTGTACACTTACCATAAATGTAGATGTTAAGAGTGTATTCACTGTTGCAGTCATTACATTTGGGTACTCGGCAGGCAGGCTGCCCTCAGTCGGCCTGAATAACAAAGCCTTGAGTCCTGCGTCAGTTGCCGTCTCCTCTTCCATGACGTCAGGTCTTCAGGGGTGTAAAACATGCAGTCGGCGCCATTTTAATCAGTTTTTCTTGCCCCAGATGTCAGGTGCCCCCCAAATAGGGAGCAAAAAAATAAATATACACATATATATATATATATATATATATATATATACATATACTTTAAAACACAAAAATTTTACATTCAACTAAAAGCAAATACACCACAAAGGCTTTTGAGCATAGTGAAGGAAAGAATAGGTATAATAATAGAGAAGAAAAAGGGCTGGTGGGTAACCCGGACTACAACAGTGAATACACTAGAACATCTACATTTATGGTAAGTGTACACAACTGTACTATGTTCTTCGTGTTTCACTGTAGCAGTCATTACATTTGGGTAGAATCCCAAAGCTATGGATGGGAGGATGGAACTAAACAGCATTAGGAGCAGCTATAAGGCCCTGCAGGAATGCAGTGGCAAAGCCTGCCCTGGATTTAGAAAAGAGGTAAATGGTAGTGTTTTGTGAACGTATGAACTGAGCTCCAAGTAGCAGCTTCTAGAATGTCTCTGGTAGGAACCCCTCTGAGAAAGGCTGCCGAAGTAGAAGCAGCCCTGGTGGAATGGGATCTGATCCCCTCGGGCACAGGTTTACCATGATGCAAGTAGCAGAAATGAATACAATGGCTTATCAATTTTGAAATAGTTTGCTTTGATATAGCCTTCCCCTCTGTTCCTGCAGCAAATGCCACCAGTAGTTGCTCAGACTTTCTTAGAGATTATGTCCAGTTTAAATAGAATCTTAGTTGTCTGTGTACATCCAATTAATGCAGAATCCGCTCCTCCTTGTTCTGCGGATTTGGGAAGAAAGTTGGCAGGTGAATGGTCTGGTTAAGAGCCACACTGGATACCACCTTAGGCATAAAAGGAGGATTGGTGCTGAGGGCCACCCTGTCTGGGTAAAAGATAATGAAAGGCTCCACTGCCATGAGAGCCTGTAGTTCTGAAACCCTTCTAGCTGAAGTGACTGCAAAAAGAAAGGCAGTCCTCCAAGAAAAATTTTATATCTGCAGTAGCAGCTGTTTCAAAAGGAGGTAGGGTGAGTTTTTCCAGCACAAAATTGAGGTCCAATGCAGGAGTCAGTGCTCTCATGGGAGGCCTTAAATTTTTGGCCCCTCTGAGGTACTGCTTTAGCAGGGGATGAGAGAAGAGAGGAAGGTCTGTGTTGTAATAAGCCGAGATGGCAGAGGCATGGATTTTTACTGATGAAAAAGATAAGCCCTTGTGAAGCATTTCAGTTAAGTATTGCAAAATCTGAGGAATATCGGGCTTTGCTGTGTCTATTCCTTGTGCTTTGTTCCAAGCACAGAATCTCTTCCATTTATCAGCATAAGATTTTCTAGTACTAGGCCTTCTAACCTCCAAAATGACATCCATTACAGGTTTACTGAGAGATGTGATTGCTGAATTTAATTGATTAGCCATGCTGCAAAATTCAGAGTTTGGAGCCGAGTATGCAGAATTTGATAGTTCTGATGAGACAGTAGATGAGGTGTTTTGAGGCAAGTACCACGGAGGAAGGTGTGACAAATTCCTTAGAAGTGCGTACCAGTGTTGGCAAGGCCAGTCTGGAGCGATCAGAATCATTTTTGTTTTTTTCTGTCTGACTTTTAGTAAGACCTTGGAGAGTAGAGGCAGAGGGGGGAAAGGCATAGACTGATAGTTTTTTTCCAGCTGAAGGATAGAGCATCCACTTTCCATGCTTTTTTGTGATGAGTTCTTGTGCAGAATTTGTCCAACTGATAGTTTTGGGGAGAGGCAAATAGATCTATGTCTGGGCTCCCCCATTTTCGTGCCAACATGCTGAAGATTTGTGGATCCAGTTTCCATTAGTGTGGGTCCATAATATTTCTGCTTATGTTGTCTGCCAGAATACTTTGCTTTCCTGGCAGGAATTGAGCTTGGAGATGTATTTGGTAAGTCAAGGCTGTGTTCCACAAGGCCATGGTTAGTCTGCAAAGGGGGGTAGGAGTGGGTACCCCCCTGCATATGTACTACATGACTGTGGTGTTGTCCGTCTTTATCATTAGTTGCCCTGGATGAAGGAAGTCCTTAAAGGTTGTTAGAGCACTCTGTACCACTAGAATTTCTTTCTGGTTGATATGTAGATGCATTTGATTTGGGCTCCATTTGCCCTGAATGCATCTCCCTGCCAGGTGGGCCCCCCAAGCATAGTCTGATGTGTCTGTAGTTAGGGTTTGGGTGGCAGGGGGTAGAATGAATTAGTCCCTTGTTTTGGTGACATGCCTCTGCCCACCAAAGGAACTCCTGTTGCAGGCAGGGAATGAGAGGAATCATTGTTTCCAGGCTGTGACAATGTTGACTCCATAAGATTTTTAGGTACCACTGAAGTTTCCTCATATGCAGTCTTGCACATGGAATTAGTAGAATGCAGGATGCCATGAACCCCAAAGCCTGCAGAATTTGTCTTGCAGATAGCTGGGCTTTTGTTGCCTCTTGTTTGAAATATGCTGTCAATTGAATTTGTCTGGCGTGAGGTAAGCCATCTGGGCAGTTGTATTCAAGCTTGCACCCAGGAATGTAATTATTTGAGAGGGTACCAGTTGTGATTTCTTTTCGTTTATGGTGTACCCTAGGCATGCTAGAAGCCTTTTTACAAACGCCAGATGCTGAAGAAGATTGTCCTTGTCCTCTGCCTGAATGAGACAATCATGCAGATATGGATAAATTTGAATATTTCTGTCTGCAAAATGCAATTACTGGTGCCAGGCACTTTGTGAAGACCCTGGGCACCGTAGATAAGCCAAAGGGCAGTGCAGAGAAAGTACAGTTTTGTACCTACCATAAATGCAGATGTTCGAGTGCTAATACAGCTGCAGTCATAACAGATGGGTTTTCCTGCCGTCAGGCAGGTCCTCGGTTGGCCGAATTCCAAAGTGTAGGTCCGGCGTTGGATGTCGTTGCTTATTCCCTGACGTCAGTGCGACAGGGGTATAAAATAACCAGCAGACGCAATTTTCTTCAGTTTTTCTTGCCCCAGATGTCAGGCGCCCCCAGAAGGAAGGCGAAACATAAAATTATGTAATAATGCAATGCAATATAATCAAAAAACAGTAGTTGCAAGCAAATACACCATAAAAGAATACCCCAATCAGGTTGTATGAGGAGGCATTAGCCATTAGGCCTGTCCCAAGAGGGGAAGGAGGGAGAGAAACCTGGACTGCAGCTGTATTAGCACTCTAACATCTACATTTATGGTAGGTACAAAACTGTACTATGTTCATTGTGCATACAGCTGCAGTCATAACAGATGGGTAGAATCCCAAAGCTAAAAAAGGGGTGGTAGGCACTAAGTGGAACTAGGAGGAGCCAGGATGCCCTGCAAGACTGCAGTGGCAAAGCCCGCTCTAGATTTGGAGTATAATGGTAGGTGATACTGCTTGGAGAAAGTATGTACAGAACTCCAAGTGGCTGCTTCCAAAATATCTTTGGTAGGAACCCCCCTGAGGAAAGCTGCAGAGGTAGCTGTGGCCCTTGTGGAGCGAGATCTGATGCCTGAAGGTACAGTTTTACCATGAAAAGAGTAACAAAAGCGAATGCAGTGGGCTATCCATTTTGAGATTGTCTGTTTGGAAATAGGCTTCCCTTGAGCACCTGTAGCATAGGACACAAAGTTGCTCTGATTTTCTGAAAGGCTTTGTTCTGTCCAAATAATAACGGAGCTGTCTGTGAATGTCCAAAAAATGTAGTAGTCTCTCCCCTTTGTTTTGTGGATTAGGGTAAAAGGTAAGTGGATAGCCTGATTCAAGGCTACCCTGGATACTACCTTTGGCATAAAGGAAGGATTGATTCGTAAGGAAACTCTGTCCTGATGGAAGATGAAAGGCTGCACAGCCATGAGGGCTTGTGGTTCCGAAACCCTGCGTGCTGAGGTGATAGCCAGAAGGAAGGCTGTTTTCCATGACAAATATTGCAGTTCTGTTGAAGCAGCTGGCTCAAAGGGAGGCAGGGTCAGTTTTTC